>NC_090439.1:89160440-89479986 GCF_031143425.1 Pleurodeles waltl | reverse complement strand
TTACAGTTGGTTGAACCATTGATACTTGTGACACTGGTAACATCTGATCTTGATTTTTTCATCAGCATCTGTATTTGTCTCATTGCTGCTTGTGGCATTTGCATCGGATTTACTTCCTGCATTTGATTAATGACAATTCTATCTTCATTCAGTCTACACTCACGCTTCCAATGCCCCCCTTATTGCACATGTGACAAGGTGTCATCTTCTGCAGTGTTCTAACATCAACAACTGGCTTATGGCCAATCAGCACACATCTTCCCATACCTTGAGACATCATTATTCCTCCTTGTACACCCTGTGTCCCTGTTTGAAAACCACCTGCTTGCATTCCATTCATCTCTTGTACTGCACCACCATTTCCAATGAACAATGGATATGAAATCCATGTTGTGCAAGCTTAGTCTGTGCCAGCATGAAATTCTCCTAAAGCTTTTGCTGTTTCATTTCCTGCACATCACTGCAATACTGTGGTATTTCAAGATCTCATCCAAAGACTTGGGGCCTCATTATGAGTTTGGTGGAGGGGATTACTCCGTCCCAAATGTGATGGATATCCTATCCGCCATATTACAAGTTCCATAGGATATAATGGAACTAGTAATACAGCGGGTGGGATATCCGTCACGTTTGTGATGGAGAAGTCCCCTCCGCCAGATTCTTAAAGAGGCCCAGAGTCTGCCAGCAAAAGACATTCTGCTGAATACTCTGACAAATGTCAGGTCTTAAGCCAAGCAGAAACTGTGTGATAAAAAACCTGTGTCTGTATTTATACTTTTTTAGCGCCACATTTGCGTCATGTTTTAACGCAAAAGTGAAGCAAACTCACAAAATACAATTGTATTTTGTCGGTTTGCACTGCTTTTGCGTCAAAAAGCGGCACAAATGAGGTGCTAAAAAAGTATAGATACGGGCCATGATATCTGTTGGATTAAGATGTGTTTGTCCTGTATGCTGCCAATACACCAATACACCATCATCAACCTTTCATAACACTCATGTATTGTCTCCTTCACTTCCTGCCGCATTTGATTCAACTTCAAATAATTTTAATCCTTTGGTCAAATTCTAACTTTGAGGAATGTAATTGCCTCATTAAATTTAGGCATTACCACAGGTGATTAGCATTACCAACAGGATCTCTTGCTGGATTGACCAGCAATTTTACATTTTGTCCACAAATCACTTGGAACCACAATCTCTCAAGGAATGTATTAAAATCTCCCCATAATACCTTTGAAATCTTAAGCAATCTTTCCAATTGTGTACACCACTGCTTTGGGCTTTCCTTCAATTTAGGAAAAATGTTGGTAAATGTTGCAAGATCATGTATGTACCCTCCACCTAGTATTTCCCTTAAAGTGTAGGCTGATGGATCTTTCTTGTCTGTTTGAGCTGCTTGTTTTGTTCTCTCCTCGGCCTCTTTAGGCTGTTACTTTTTCTTCTTGTATTTTGTGACCACTTGATTTCAAATCTGTCTAACTCACTCCATTTGTGTACATGTTTGATTGCCTCCACAATATGAATTTGCATTCCTGAAGCATTACTACAATTCCTCTAGTCAGTCAGTCATTGCATCTGTATTTCTGTAACATGCCATAAAAAGCATGTAACACATAACAAAATAAGATTCAATAGAAAAGGCAGACGTGATCAATAAAACACATTAAAATTACGTTCAATACTGTTTCTAAAAGTCGAAGAAATGTTAATACTCATTTAGATCAAGACCTCAACTTAAACAAACTCATAACAGTTTCTAATCCAGATTGCACTCCAAATAAAATTCATCACCTGCATGACACATTTCTTTCATGATTAATTTTTGTAAAAATGTCATTGCAGATCGTTATTGCCTGATCTCCACCTGTTGCAACAAAGGAATCAGATATGTACTTCTAGGGCCTGCATTAAATTAATAAAATAAGATACAGTGTAATGTGCTTTGTTTGGTGTCATTACAAACAGTGACATGGGGGTAATTCTGCCTGCCTAGTGGATTGTAACGGAAAAGCCACATTGTTAGAAATTGGGTCTTTGGCTGGCAGTCAGGTTACCCCCTGTTTAAGCAAGGACCATCACTCTATTCAGGGTAAAGGAGAATCACCCTTAGCTAACCTCCTCACACCCCCTTGGTAGCTTGGCACAAGCAGGCAGGCTTAACTTCAGAGTCTAGTTGTAAAGTATTTGTACCAACACACACAGTAACTCAGTGAAAACACTGCAAAATGACACAACACAGGTTTAAAAAAACAGGTAATATTTATTTAAACTAAACAAGACCAAAATGACAAAAATCCACCATACCCAAGTTATGTTATGAATTTAAAAGCAAAAAGAGTCCTAAATCTTTTAGAAAACAGTGCTAACACTGTTAGCGTGCAAAAGTACCTGGGTAGCATCAAAATAACACTGCATGGGTGACTGTGCGTTGGAAAAGGCTAGTGGTGCGTCGATTTCTCACTCGCAAGTGAGACCGTGCTTCGTTCCTCCTCCGATCGGGTTGGCGTGCATAATTTTTCCTCTCCTCAAAAAAGCGATGCGGCGATCCGGACAGGCACCTCTGGTCCGGGCAGGCTTTGCATTGGTTTTCTGTGCCCATCGAGATATGCATCAAAAATCAGGTGCACGGTATCAGAAAAACACAATATGTGGGGTTGCAACTTTAAGACCCTCCTTCAGCAGGTGTTGCGTGTTGTTTCTCCAGCCGCATTGTGTTGATCTTCCAGCCACGATTCAGGTGGATCTAAGATTTCAGCCGCAAAGCCGGCGGCGCATCATTTTCCAGCTGTGTCTCGGAAGGTGCGTTGAATATTTCCACGCACGGCTTTCTGTGCATGGATTTTCAGTTTTTGTCTGCCAGCTTCACCATTCAAGGGCCCAGTAACTGAATAGGGCACTCCTTGGCAGGGCAGGAGTCTCAGAAGAGAGTCCAGGTGCTGGCAGCGGAAGTCTTTGATGGCCCTGAGACTTCAACAACAGGAGGCAAGCTTAGGTAGAGCCCTTGGAGATTTCTTCACAAGCAGGAATGCACAACAAAGTCCAGTCTTTGTCCCCTTTCACAGGCAGAAGCAGCAACTGCAGGATAGCTCCACAAAGCACAGTCACAGGCAGCGCAGTACTTCTCCTCAGCTCTTCAGCTCTTCTCTCTTGATGTCCAGAAGCAGTCTAATTTTCAGGGGTTTGGGTGCTCTTCTCATATCCATTTTGCCCTTTGAAGTAGGCCTACTTCAAAGGAAAGTCTCTCTTGTTTGTGAGATCCTGCCTTTCCCAGGCCAGACCCCAGATACCCACCAGGGGGTTGGAGACTGCATTGTGTGAGGGCAGGCACAGCCCTTTCAGGTGTAAGTGACCACTCCTCCCTTCCCTCCTAACACAGAGGGCTCATCAGGATATGCAGGCTACACCCCAGCTCCCTTTGTGTCACTGTCTAGAGAGAGGTGCAAACAGCCTAACTGCCAAACTGACACAGATAGGGACTCCAAAAACAGGATGGCTTAAGCAAGAATAAATGCCTACTTACAAATGGCATTTTCAAACATACAATCTCGAAACCAACTTTACTAAAAGATGTATTTCTAAATTGTGAGTTCAAAGACCCCAAATTCCACATGTCCCTCTGCTCCCAAAAGGAATCTACACTTTAATCATATATAAAGTTAGCCCCCATTTTAACCTATGGGAGTGGCAGGCCGTGCACAAGGAAAACCGAATTTGGCAGTATTTCACTGTTAAGACATATAACACTCATTAGTATATGTCCTACCTTAAACATACACTGCACCCTGCCCATGGGGCTACCTAGGGCCTACCTCAGGGGTGTATTACATGTAAGAAAAGGGAAGGTTTAGGCCTGGCAAGTGGGTACACTTGCCAAGTTGAATTGGCAGTTTAAATCTGCACACACAGACACTGCAATGGCAAGTCTGAGACATGTGTACAGGGCTACTAATGTGGGTGGCACAACCATTGCTGCATGCCCACTTGTAGCATTTGATTTACAGGCCCTGGGCACCTCTAGTGCACTTTACTAGGGACTTACCAGTAAATCAAATATGCCAAACATGGAAATCCAATTGCACATACATTTTACATAGGAACACCTGCAATTTAGCACTGGATAGCAGTGGTAAAGTGCCCAGAGTAACAAGAACAGCAAAAACCGAGTCCAGCACACATCAACAACCTGGGAAACAGGCAAAGATTTTGGGGAGACCACACAAATTATTGCAAGTCTAACACCCTTAAAAATGAGTTAAATTAAATCAGAACTATATTAAAAAGAGCTGGTGATTTGCTTTCTCACTTCATCCCAGATTCAAATGATTTGACTGTGACAATTTGCAAATAATGTTTAACTGTATTCATGTCCAAAATGCCTTGTAACCTTTCCTCCACATAATAGTTGCATACTTGAATTTCACAATCGACTTAGCATTTGGTGGAAGATGGGTAGGAGATCTGAACATTTCTATTAAGCCCAATTTGTGAAAATCTGATTTGACGTACATCAACCAAGGTATCTAGTTCACATTTTCTAAAGCTAAACAGTCTGACATGCAAGCTCTGACTAAGGCTTCCTATGGGTTTTTTCAGCACTTGATACACAGAAGAAATGGTGAAATTTTTATTTGATCAACTTTTGGAACTGCAAGCAACCTGCGAATAAAGGCATTCTCGGTATATTGACGTTTTTCAGATTTTTGGTATTCCCAAGTACCTGTCCCATAAGTACAAGCAGTGATACATTTGACTTTATACAGGGCAATCATTTCTATCAAGGTTTTTTTGACCTACTGACCTTGCAAAACAAAAACTGCCCTCCACATTACTTCAAGGTTGTTCGGTTTTCATAAGAAGGTGTGATTTCCAAACTAAGGAGGAGCTAAAAACAATACATAAATAGCAAAAATAACTGGTTCATCTTAGGATGGTTCCCCCTATTTCAAAATGTGTGGATTTTGTGCGTAGTGGCCCACATATCATGGTGTACGATTTTAAATAACTCACTTTCATGACCAAGCCTTCTATGTACTCATTGAAAAGATCTAGAAGCTTCTACAGTGTCTTTGGGGTGTGTGCAATCAGGACTGCATCATCTGCATATGAGAGAATGGGCACGGGCTGATCCCCTAACTTTGGTACATCCACAACTGCCCCTGATAGACATAACATTGATATGTATTAGGAACAAAAGAGGTGCCAAAATACAGCCCTCTCTAACATCTCTCAAAGACTTTATTTTAGATGATAATTTCCCTTGTCTGAGACTTTAAGGCTGTGGTGTAAGCATTTGAATAGAATGAGCGAATTGGGTTCCAACACCAATTTCTGCATGGCCTGCCCTATTTTATTTGTGTTGACAAATCAAAGGCACTTGACAGGTCAATGAATTCCATGTGAATGGCGCCCCCTTTTGCCCTCACATATTTACTGGTGATCATATTTAATATTTATTCCACAGTCCATATATCTGGCCTGAACCCATACTGGATGGGTGTTAAAATGTTGTTCTTTTCTGCCCATGTCTTGAGTCAGCCAAGGATGACCCGTCCCAGGATTTGTACTGCTGCGTCTGTTAAGGAAATCAGTCTATATCAAGCTGGTCTTGATTTATCTCCCTTTTATAAATGGGGACAAGGATGGCTGATCTCCATGTGTGAGGGATTCCACCACCACAGCACTTCTTAAAAAATGTGCCAGTACTGGACCCCATTAGTCTGTATTAGATTTAAAAAGGTCAACTGGGACCCCATCCAGGCATGGGGCTTTTCCAAGAACAGATTTATCTAGTGCAGAAAGTACCTCATTAATATCTATAGGGTTTTCAAGGGGTACTGGGGCTGGGTCTGACTGCAAGAAGCAATTTAAAAACCGCATTTGGAGTTGGGTCACTTTCTGTAGGTTGAAATATGGCCCTGAAACGTGTCATCCACTAGGTTCCAGGATTGTGACTTCCAGCCTGTGCGTGTCGCACTCAGAGAAGAAAGACATTTTTATAACGGCCTCCTCCCTTACTAACTTCTTCCTTTACTCAACAATACACTGGTTCTCCCGCCTAGCCCTTTTAAGATCATAGGTTTAAGCAGTGAGATTTTGAGTACTGCTTTTAAATGCGTGTGCGCCTCTCAACACGCTAAACCATTGATGTGGAAAAATTCCAGACCAGGATCTATGAGTAAGGAAACCATCTGAGATTGCCTTGCATAGGCTTTCAAATTCTGACAAAATGGAAATGTCAGAGTGATTTTCATTAAAGCATGCAATAATAAACTCCATACTTTTGCCCATTCGATCCGGAGCCCTTTATTCTTAGTAAGGCTCATGTTGCATTCCATGGGTGCAGGATTTTTATAAATGTTTATCTCCGTGGTAAAACGTAGAAGGGTATGATTTCTAAAGCAATGTGCCAATATTTTATAGTTCGAGACTACGGGCACAGCAACTGCCGATATTAGCATCAAATCTATGATGCTTCCTTTGCCTCCCCTGTAAATGTTGGAATCCACTCAATGTTGGTTAACTGGGCCTCATTCACAATTATTAAATCATGAGGATTTCTGAGATCAATTCTGTTTGAGCTGCTTGTTTTGTTCTCTCCTCGGCCTCTTTAGCCTGTTACTTTTTCTTCTTGTATTTTGTGACCACTTGATTTCAAATCTGTCTAACTCACTCCATTTGTGTACATGTTTGATTGCCTCCACAATATGAATTTGCATTCCTGAAGCATTACTACAATTCCTCTAGTCAGTCAGTCATTGCATCTGTATTTCTGTAACATGCCATAAAAAGCATGTAACACATAACAAAATAAGATTCAATAGAAAAGGCAGACGTGATCAATAAAACACATTAAAATTACGTTCAATACTGTTTCTAAAAGTCGAAGAAATGTTAATACTCATTTAGATCAAGACCTCAACTTAAACAAACTCATAACAGTTTCTAATCCAGATTGCACTCCAAATAAAATTCATCACCTGCATGACACATTTCTTTCATGATTAATTTTTGTAAAAATGTCATTGCAGATCGTTATTGCCTGATCTCCACCTGTTGCAACAAAGGAATCAGATATGTACTTCTAGGGCCTGCATTAAATTAATAAAATAAGATACAGTGTAATGTGCTTTGTTTGGTGTCATTACAAACAGTGACATGGGGGTAATTCTGCCTGCCAAGTGGATTGTAACGGAAAAGCCACATTGTTAGAAATTGGGTCTTTGGCTGGCAGTCAGGTTACCCCCTGTTTAAGCAAGGACCCTCACTCTATTCAGGGTAAAGGAGAATCACCCTTAGCTAACCTCCTCACACCCCCTTGGTAGCTTGGCACAAGCAGGCAGGCTTAACTTCAGAGTCTAGTTGTAAAGTATTTGTACCAACACACACAGTAACTCAGTGAAAACACTGCAAAATGACACAACACAGGTTTAAAAAAACAGGTAATATTTATTTAAACTAAACAAGACCAAAATGACAAAAATCCACCATACCCAAGTTATGTTATGAATTTAAAAGCAAAAAGAGTCCTAAATCTTTTAGAAAACAGTGCTAACACTGTTAGCGTGCAAAAGTACCTGGGTAGCATCAAAATAACACTGCATGGGTGACTGTGCGTTGGAAAAGGCTAGTGGTGCGCCGATTTCTCACTCGCAAGTGAGACCGTGCTTCGTTCCTCCTCCGATCGGGTTGGCGTGCATAATTTTTCCTCTCCTCAAAAAAGCGATGCGGCGATCCGGACAGGCACCTCTGGTCCGGGCAGGCTTTGCATTGGTTTTCTGTGCCCATCGAGATATGCATCAAAAATCAGGTGCACGGTATCAGAAAAACACAATATGTGGGGTTGCAACTTTAAGACCCTCCTTCAGCAGGTGTTGCGTGTTGTTTCTCCAGCCGCATTGTGTTGATCTTCCAGCCACGATTCAGGTGGATCTAAGATTTCAGCCGCAAAGCCGGCGGCGCATCATTTTTTAGCTGTGTCTCGGAAGGTGCGTTGAATATTTCCACGCACGGCTTTCTGTGCATGGATTTTCAGTTTTTGTCTGCCAGCTTCACCATTCAAGGGCCCAGTAACTGAATAGGGCACTCCTTGGCAGGGCAGGAGTCTCAGAAGAGAGTCCAGGTGCTGGCAGCGGAAGTCTTTGATGGCCCTGAGACTTCAACAACAGGAGGCAAGCTTAGGTAGAGCCCTTGGAGATTTCTTCACAAGCAGGAATGCACAACAAAGTCCAGTCTTTGTCCCCTTTCACAGGCAGAAGCAGCAACTGCAGGATAGCTCCACAAAGCACAGTCACAGGCAGCGCAGTACTTCTCCTCAGCTCTTCAGCTCTTCTCTCTTGATGTCCAGAAGCAGTCTAATTTTCAGGGGTTTGGGTGCTCTTCTCATATCCATTTTGCCCTTTGAAGTAGGCCTACTTCAAAGGAAAGTCTCTCTTGTTTGTGAGATCCTGCCTTTCCCAGGCCAGACCCCAGATACCCACCAGGGGGTTGGAGACTGCATTGTGTGAGGGCAGGCACAGCCCTTTCAGGTGTAAGTGACCACTCCTCCCTTCCCTCCTAACACAGAGGGCTCATCAGGATATGCAGGCTACACCCCAGCTCCCTTTGTGTCACTGTCTAGAGAGAGGTGCAAACAGCCTAACTGCCAAACTGACACAGATAGGGACTCCAAAAACAGGATGGCTTAAGCAAGAATAAATGCCTACTTACAAATGGCATTTTCAAACATACAATCTCGAAACCAACTTTACTAAAAGATGTATTTCTAAATTGTGAGTTCAAAGACCCCAAATTCCACATGTCCATCTGCTCCCAAAAGGAATCTACACTTTAATCATATATAAAGTTAGCCCCCATTTTAACCTATGGGAGTGGCAGGCCGTGCACAAGGAAAACCGAATTTGGCAGTATTTCACTGTTAAGACATATAACACTCATTAGTATATGTCCTACCTTAAACATACACTGCACCCTGCCCATGGGGCTACCTAGGGCCTACCTCAGGGGTGTATTACATGTAAGAAAAGGGAAGGTTTAGGCCTGGCAAGTGGGTACACTTGCCAAGTTGAATTGGCAGTTTAAATCTGCACACACAGACACTGCAATGGCAAGTCTGAGACATGTGTACAGGGCTACTAATGTGGGTGGCACAACCATTGCTGCATGCCCACTTGTAGCATTTGATTTACAGGCCCTGGGCACCTCTAGTGCACTTTACTAGGGACTTACCAGTAAATCAAATATGCCAAACATGGAAATCCAATTGCACATACATTTTACATAGGAACACCTGCAATTTAGCACTGGATAGCAGTGGTAAAGTGCCCAGAGTAACAAGAACAGCAAAAACCGAGTCCAGCACACATCAACAACCTGGGAAACAGGCAAAAATTTTGGGGAGACCTCACAAATTATTGCAAGTCTAACACCCTTAAAAATGAGTTAAATTAAATCAGAACTATATTAAAAAGAGCTGGTGATTTGCTTTCTCACTTCATCCCAGATTCAAATGATTTGACTGTGACAATTTGCAAATAATGTTTAACTGTATTCATGTCCAAAATGCCTTGTAACCTTTCCTCCACATAATAGTTGCATACTTGAATTTCACAATCGACTTAGCATTTGGTGGAAGATGGGTAGGAGATCTGAACATTTCTATTAAGCCCAATTTGTGAAAATCTGATTTGACGTACATCAACCAAGGTATCTAGTTCACATTTTCTAAAGCTAAACAGTCTGACATGCAAGCTCTGACTAAGGCTTCCTATGGGTTTTTTCAGCACTTGATACACAGAAGAAATGGTGAAATTTTTATTTGATCAACTTTTGGAACTGCAAGCAACCTGCGAATAAAGGCATTCTCGGTATATTGACGTTTTTCAGATTTTTGGTATTCCCAAGTACCTGTCCCATAAGTACAAGCAGTGATACATTTGACTTTATACAGGGCAATCATTTCTATCAAGGTTTTTTTGACCTACTGACCTTGCAAAACAAAAACTGCCCTCCACATTACTTCAAGGTTGTTCGGTTTTCATAAGAAGGTGTGATTTCCAAACTAAGGAGGAGCTAAAAACAATACATAAGTAGCAAAAATAACTGGTTCATCTTAGGATGGTTCCCCCTATTTCAAAATGTGTGGATTTTGTGCGTAGTGGCCCACATATCATGGTGTACGATTTTAAATAACTCACTTTCATGACCAAGCCTTCTATGTACTCATTGAAAAGATCTAGAAGCTTCTACAGTGTCTTTGGGGTGTGTGCAATCAGGACTGCATCATCTGCATATGAGAGAATGGGCACGGGCTGATCCCCTAACTTTGGTACATCCACAACTGCCCCTGATAGACATACCATTGATATGTATTAGGAACAAAAGAGGTGCCAAAATACAGCCCTTTCTAACATCTCTCAAAGACTTTATTTTAGATGATAATTTCCCTTGTCTGAGACTTTAAGGCTGTGGTGTAAGCATTTGAACAGAATGAGCGAATTGGGTTCCAACACCAATTTCTGCATGGCCTGCCCTATTTTATTTGTGTTGACAAATCAAAGGCACTTGACAGGTCAATGAATTCCATGTGAATGGCGCCCCCTTTTGCCCTCACATATTTACTGGTGATCATATTTAATATTTATTCCACAGTCCATATATCTGGCCTGAACCCATACTGGATGGGTGTTAAAATGTTGTTCTTTTCTGCCCATGTCTTGAGTCAGCCAAGGATGACCCGTCCCAGGATTTGTACTGCTGCGTCTGTTAAGGAAATCAGTCTATATCAAGCTGGTCTTGATTTATCTCCCTTTTATAAATGGGGACAAGGATGGCTGATCTCCATGTGTGAGGGATTCCACTACCACAGCACTTCTTAAAAAATGTGCCAGTACTGGACCCCATTAGTCTGTATTAGATTTAAAAAGGTCAACTGGGACCCCATCCAGGCATGGGGCTTTTCCAGGGAACAGATTTATCTAGTGCAGAAAGTACCTCATTAATATCTATAGGGTTTTCAAGGGGTACTGGGGCTGGGTCTGACTGCAAGAAGCAATTTAAAAACCCCATTTGGAGGTGGGTCACTTTCTGTAGGTTGAAATATGGCCCTGAAACGTGTCATCCACTAGGTTCCAGGATTGTGACTTCCAGCCTGTGCGTGTCGCACTCAGAGAAGAAAGACATTTTTATAATGGCCTCCTCCCTTATTAACTTCTTCCTTTACTCAACAATACACTGGTTCTCCCGCCTAGCCCTTTTAAGATCATAGGTTTAAGCAGTGAGATTTTGAGTACTGCTTTTAAATGCGTGTGCGCCTCTCAACACGCTAAACCATTGATGTAGAAAAATTCCAGACCAGGATCTATGAGTAAGGAAACCATCTGAGATTGCCTTGCATAGGCTTTCAAATTCTGACAAAATGGAAATGTCAGAGTGATTTTCATTAAAGCATGCAATAATAAACTCCATACTTTTGCCCATTCGATCCGGAGCCCTTTATTCTTAGTAAGGCTCATGTTGCATTCCATGGGTGCAGGATTTTTATAAATGTTTATCTCCGTGGTAAAACGTAGAAGGGTATGATTTCTAAAGCAATGTGCCAATATTTTATAGTTCGAGACTACGGGCACAGCAACTGCCGATATTAGCATCAAATCTATGATGCTTCCTTTGCCTCCCCTGTAAATGTTGGAATCCACTCAACGTTGGTTAACTGGCCCTCATTCACAATTATTAAATCATGAGGATTAGCGTTTTCAAAATCAAGCCCAACCTAGAGTGTTTAAAATGTACCCTATCATCACATTCAGCTGCTACAAAGCCACAACGTGGTTATTTCCTATAGGGCACATCTAAATCACTCATTCCCTTAACAGCTTCATGTTCAAGAAAATTATTATAAAAATGTATCGACAGGGTATCATGTTCTTCTATCAGAGAAACAGTAATACCAAGAACTGTGGAAAGACCATTTGTAGACAGCATGTACATTAGGAATGTTGAAGGAGACAAAAGTGCAAGGTCCCCACGGGCCCTTCCTGCTGAGGAAGCGAATGCTGGTTGGAATAAGGAGGTGGAACCATTGATATAAAAAGGGTCAAACATCCATGTTTCTTGAGCACAGACAATATTAAGCGACTCAACCTGCTTTTGCACTAGAAAACGTCTTTGTAATTGTATGCTTTTGAAATATCATCCTCATATTTATTTGCCAATTAAGTTAATCTGTCATGAACTGCGTCAGCTTTCTTTGTAATTTCTTTAAATAAATAGACCAGTTCTTTTTCTTGGTACTTTTCTATGTGATCCAAAATCTAAACAACCTCTAATTATTTTTTCCAAAGCAGAATTAACTTCTGGACTTGAACTAGTACTCTGCCTTTCTTCATCTTCAACTTTAATACAATTTCTGGCAGCCTCTTCAAACCAAAGGAGGAACTAGACCCCCTTCCTAATTACATTCACCCTGTAGTGTTTGAGTTGTTAAAACAAATCACTTTCCTTCTCCTAAGGCTTGAACAATTTGGGGTGGTGTCCTAACAACAATCTGCAAATTCTGTGATGTCAGGATAAATTAATTTACTTGATTACCCCCAGTTGATTGCTGAACCACTGTAGTCAGAGTAATTTGTGCAGGTACTGTTTGAGGAGTAATCAGTCCAGTAACCTGTGGTGCTGTAATCATCTTAACAGGAGCATTTGATGGAAATATAATTTGGGGTATACTTGCTTGTGGTGGGATACTAGCAAAAAGAACAAATGGTGGACAGAATGCCAAACAATGCAAACATTCACCATCAGTCACAGATCTTGGTTTAATCAATCATTTTTTTGCTCCCCACATCATTCCAGTTTGGACCCAGCCATATGCAAGTCTGTATTGACCCTACTCCCCATGGGAGCAGTCCTTTCTGAACTGCCAGGTCTGGTCCTCCATGGACCATAAAGAACCATCCTGGGACCAGTTTCAGGGTATCAACCCTCATCAGCCAGGCTAGCTTGAATCCAGGCTGCAGTGAGCACGGGACCCATGTCTGGGCATACCCTTCCCACTTAGGGGGACAAAAAGCAAAAAGAACAAGTGATGGATGGAGTGCTGAAAAATGCAAATATTCATCCCCAGGCATAAATCTGGGTTTAATCCATTGATTTGTTTGCTCACCATACCACCCCAGTTTGGACCGAACCATATGAAAACCAGTCTTAAACCTGCATCCCACTTAGTGCTGCTTCCGACTGGCAAATTCTTCCTGTGATACATGTTATCAATGGCTGTGATATAGTCATCTATGCAGGTTGTACACCTACAGGCTATACAGCTTTATTGGAGCTGTAGCCATAGTCTCATTATTTACCAACTGACCCCATTATTAAGCATAGGTCCCCCATTTGGTGGTGAAAGAGTAGCCAATAATCCTTCTAGTGAATCATCACCAAAATCAGAATAGGAATTGTATTTAGCTTCAGCCTTTGTCTCAGTATCTCCTTTATATTTTTTCCTGTTTTTTCTAAATCTCTACTCTTTGAATTGTCTTCTTTTGTAAATACTGGATATAATCTAATACCTACCTTTCCACCACACTTGGGCTCTTTTTTCCCATACCGCATCTGCAGAGTTTCTCAATGCTCTAGTTTGTTTCTAACATCTTCCACTATCTTTCTTTCATGCTATTTTTTCCTACTAATCTAATAGCTAAAATAGCACAGAAGACAATGATATTTGTCTGCTTCTTTTAAAGAAAATCCAAAGCACAATTCAACCACCAAAATAAGATTTTTATCTTTTCCGATTCACAAGCAAAGAGAAATCACCTTTCACAACGATGAGCTCTGGACCTGTGGGAAATCATCTAATTAGTGTTATGTCACCATTGTGCATTAGGTTTCACAACCATAATTAGTATTAATACAACTACAACAATGTAATTACATCTCTATTTGTGTAAAGTCGACAATGTCTCACTACTTACACTTCTTCTTAGTGAGAATTCCTTATTTTCACTGTATCTATCCTGGGACCTGAGACTACTTATTTTGATAGCCTCTTTATTCCTTCAGCAAGCACACATAACATAATAATAATAATTGCAATTCAATTCAACCTAAAACCATTTCAATATTAATCACAAATCATCACCTTTTGATACTCACACCCATCAACTTTTCACCAACTCATCAACCGCAATTTGCAACTACTTTGGAAACTGCACCCCATCAGTCTTTTGCATTCAGATTCTGGGCACTGTTAGAAATGGGGTCTTTGGTTTGCAGTCAGACTACCCCCTGTCCAAACAAGGAGCCTCATCCTAGTCAGGTCAAAGGAGAAACCCACTCAAGACAACCCCTGCTCACTCCCTTGGTAGCTTGGCACAAGCAATCAGGCTTATCTCAGAGGCAATGCGTAAAGTATTTGCACCAACAAACACAGTAATACAGTGAACACACTACAAAATGGACACCACACCAGCTTAGAAAAATATGTAATTTTTATCTAAAACAAACAAGACCAAAACAAACAAAAAAAAACATACACAAGTAAAGATATGAGTTTTCAAAAGACTAAGGGGGGCATTATAACCCCGGCGGTCGATGATAATGTGGCGGTAGTACCGCCAACTGACTGGTGGTACAAACTGCCACATTATGACATTGGTGGGTTGGCTGAGACCATGGCGGTAGCAGCCACCGGGCCAGATATAAGAATCTCCAGCCCAGCGGCTGCTAATGTACCACTAGCGGCATTTTGACCCTGCCTAGCGCCATGGTTTTCGTGGCGTTCATAAAGCCACGAAAACCATGTCGGTAGGCCCTGCAACTGACAGGGAATTCCTTCCCTGTCATTGGTAGGAGGCTCACCCCCCAACACTCTCCAGATGCCCCCCTGCATCTACACTCCCACCTTCCAATCTCCCACCCCCCATACACGCACACTCACAGACATGCACCATGCATACACACACTCACTCACACAGGCATACACGCATTCATACGTGCATGCATCCATTAATTCTCACACACATCCCGTCCACATTCACACTGACACGTAAACAGGCATTCACATCTCCATTCATACACGCATTCTCACACATGCACACATATTTGCTTTCATGCAAACAACACTACACACATATTTGCTTTCATGCACACACTCACACATTCATGCACACACACCCACACACACACACATACAACACCGAACCACTCTCCCCTATCGGAAACCCAACTTACCTGCATCCAGGGGGTCTTCTGGAAAGGGACAGGCGATGCTACCACAAGCAGTGTGTGCCAGCAGAACACCACAAGGCCATATTATTCACCATAATACGGCTGGCGGTAGTCTACTAGTGTGGCGCTGCTGGTGGTAGCAGCACCACCTTAACACCATCTGCCATTATGGCCACAGCTGAATTTCTGCCCTTCTGGTGGCGGAAATCCGGGTGTGGTCATACTTTGGCAGACAGATGTCAGCCGCAGCAATGGTCTTTTGGCCGCCGTCGCCGCAGCAGTAGGCGGCACTTACCACCAATATCTTAATGTGCCCTAGGAGTCTTACTTCATAGAAAACTATGGAAACGTTGCTTTTACATAAAGTGCCTGGTTTGCATCAAAAATAAAGCCACACAGGCAAGCGTGCATCAGAAAAGTCAGTGATGTGTCGATTTCTTTCTTGCAAGTGAGGCTGTGCATCGTTTCTCCTCTGGTGGGGTAAGTGATGTGTCATTTTTCTCCCTTGCAAGAGAGCGATGCATCAATTTCCAGACAAGGCACCTTGGATCTGTGCAGGTTCACAATGACTTTGAAGCCCAGCAATGATGCATGAGAAATCTGGTTGCACGGTGTTAGAAAACTGCGCTGCATGGGATTTGCGTCATTATCAGGAGCCGCAAGCGGGTGTTGCGTCGTTTTACAAGCCGTGATGTGTCGATATCCCAACCGTGATGCAGGTGGAGTGTTGATTCTTGCCACGAAGTGGGTGATGTGTTGTTTTTTAGCCACGTTAGTGATGACCCTGAGACTTCAAAACAGAAAGCAAGGTCAATCCAAGCCCTCAGCGATTCTTCTAAAGCAGGAATGCACAACAAAGGCCAGTCACAGGCAGGAGCAGCACTTCCCCTCAGCTCTTCAGCTCTTCTCCTTCGCAGAGGTTCCTATTGAATCCAGAAGTGATCTTGAAGAAATCTAAAGTCCGGAGTTTTGGGTCCACTACTTATACCCCTTTCTGCCTTTGAAGTAAGCAAAGTTCAAAGGAAAGTCTCTGTTGTTTACAGGATCCTCTCTTGCCCAGGCCAGGCCCCAGACACACATCAGGGGGTTGGAGACTGCATTGTCTGAGGGCAGGCACAGCCCCTTCCGGTGTAAGTGACCACTCTATACCAGATGGCTCATCAGGATATGTAGGCTACACCCCAGCTCCCATTGTGTCACTCTCTAGAGGAGATTCACAAACAACCCAACTGTCATTCTGACCCAGATAGGGAATCCACAAACTGGCAAAGTCACAGAATGGTTAAAGCAAGAAAATGCCTACTTTCTAAAAGTGGCATTTTCAAACTAACTATCTAAAAGCCAACTTCACTAACACTAAAAGATATATATTTGAAATTTTGAGATCAGAGACACTAAACTCAATTTTTCTATCTGCTTTCAAAGGGAAACTGCACCTTAAGAATATTTAAAGGCAGCTCCCATGTTACCCTGTGAGAGAGATGGGCCTTGCAACAGTGAAAAACAAATTTGCCAGTATTTCACTGTTAGGACATGTAAAACACATCAGTACATGTCCCAAACCCTGCCCATGGGGCTACCTGGGGCCTGCCTCAGGGTTGCCTTATATGTATAAGAAAAGGAAAGCTCGGGCCTGGCAAGTGGGTACACTTGCCAGGTCGAATTGGCAGGTTAAAATTGCATACACAGACACTGCACTGGCAGGTCTGAGTCATGTTTACAGGGCTACTCATGTGGGTGGCACAACCAGTGCTGCAGGCCCACTAGTAGCATTTGATTTACAGGCCCTGGGCATATCTAATGCACTCTCCTGGGGATTTACTTGTAAATCAAACGTGCCAACCATGGAAAAGCCAATTTACACATACATTTTACGCAGGGAGCTCTTGCATTTTAGCACTGGTCAGCATTGATAAAGGGCCCAGAGTACCAAAAATAGCAAAAACAGAGTCCAGCACACAGTCAAGACATGGGAAGCAGAGGCAAAGAAAGACAGGGGAGACCACGCCAAGGATGCCAGGTTTAACAAGCACTCAAACATTTATTCTAACGTTTGGACTCTTTTGAACTATTTCTACCCTATGTCCATAATAACCCCAACCATAGTTCTGCTACCAACTTTTTTTCAGGAGTGCAGAGAGTCCTAATTAAGTTAAGATAGTCTGCACCTCCTAGCTCCAAAGGTGATCATGGGAGTGGGTATAGGTTTAAGTAAACTTCAATTTCTCAATAATATCAATAAGAAATAATCATTAATAATCTACCTTAATTTGAAGTCAATCATAAGAGTTACATTTTAGTTTTATAGATTTTTATTTTTCTCATCATTTCCTAAGCTTTATTTATATCAAAATTACAGAACATTGCATGAAGCAAGTCCCAAAATCAATCCCTATTCTAACATGCTAAGAAGCAAATTTTTGAAAAGTCATGCCACAACTAGTGCAGCACCACTTTTCTTGAACCCCCCCAACACCACCACGTGTGTGTTGTATTTGATATACGGTGCACCATGGCAGTAATTAGGGAACTAGTTCGACGCTTTGCAGGACTAGCATCAAAAACCTTGAGACCCTACCGGTGAGTAGTGCGCTTAAGAAATTAAGAAAAATGCTGATGCTAATCCTGCAAAGCACCCAGAGGCCCATTGAAACCAATTGGAGCCTCCTTTTAATGCCGGCTCTAAGCAGGCCTTAAAAATCCTTGAAAGAATGATGCCAAGAAATCTTTTATATTTCTTGGCACAATTTTTTCGGCACCCACCCCTCTTGCATACAGTATGCCTGCCACAGGCATAAAGTAGCGCTAGGGGTAGCAAAGTTGTGCAATGCATGCATTGCACCCCTTTGTAAATATGGCACACCGTGTTCGGCCTTCCAACGCCACATTAGTGTGAATCAAAATATGCTTATGTGGAGTTGGAATGGCGCTAGGTCCTCTTAAATCTGGGCTTAAATTCACAGCAGTCTAGTCGGAATAGTTATCAGCCCTTGTGAAGAATACTGTTACAGAAATAGTCTAGGCAGAGATCAATTGAATGGATCCAGTTAAGTCTGAGAGAGAGAGAGAGAAAGAGAGAGAGAGCAAAACAGTTTTGCCTTGCATCTCAATCTGTTTCTGACAAGCAGTGAAGTAGTCATTCCTATTGATATCTCCTGCACTTTCCATGGGGGCATTTTTATACATTGCAATGAACATTTACATACTTGAAACAATTATCTCAAACATTAGCTCATAGCCAATCGGTTGTTGAGTATGCTTGTCTATATATGTCATCTTCAGCTTGAGATAGCATAGGCATAATAGTTTTATTGTCAAAATTTACACATTTGTTTTTTTCAAGTCTAATAAGGATACATCATAAAATATTATCATTCACTTGACTTGCTAGAAAAGAAGACACATGTGAATTTAAAATGCATTCCAGATTCATAATCATTTCTTTCCCATATGTTTGCACACAATAAGCTTATTCATAAAGTAGCAAGTTTTATTAGTTTAGCGAAGTATAACATTCAATATAAAAGAAGTCAAAGGACATAGCTTTCATTGTTTAAGCAGGAAACAAATATCATGCAGAGGCCATGCTAAGGTTATGATAGAAAAATCTCTCTTCAGTTGAAATGTAAATGTGGCTTCATGCAAGGCCTAGTTTTCACTCATTTTAGGATATTATTCAATTGAATCTGACTTTAATAAATCACGCTATCATATCCAAGATCATTGATGACTGGGTGAGAACTGGTTTGACTAGCGATTCTGTCCTGTGGCCTATGGATGTGATGGATCTTTGAACGGTAGCAGTATGTTGATGTGAGTGCACTGCTGTTGTGGAATGGACCCATTGCTGGCGGTATGAAAGTCTATGTGCATGGTGCATTAAAAGAATGTGAATAGTCTGTAAAGTGGTTGGTACTTTGATGTAGCTTTAGGGCTCACCTTCAGTAGTCTTGAGTTCATTATTCTTATACTGTTATTAGTATTCACTTTTTGAAGCAGGTACTTCTGGAGGTGCCAAGACCAACCCGTGTAAGTAGTGGTTTCACATCAAAGAAACAGTAACAAACCCTCTCATTTTTTAGAACTGACTACTGAAGGCTTCCAGGATGGTGTAAATTGTATTGATCCTGCTCAATATTCTTCAGTGGCCAGCCCACTTAAAACTCAAAGTAAAGGGATAAGATTAAGCATTTATTTCCATGTATTTTGAGATAGAAATTTCTGAAATCTGTGGACATGCAGAAACTGCCAACCACTTAGAGTTCCTACATGTCTCCGTTAAAAAATGTAACCCAATTTTTGGGGATATGCCTCACACCTGTGATATGAAACTTTTCAAAATAAATGCAACATGGCCAAGCGTTTTTTTATCTCTTAAAACCAAGGATTTTTGTATCATGGGTACCTGTTGATTTTCACCTGTGATCGGCTGCTCTTACAGAAACCTACCAAACTGAGACAGGTGTCAAAACTAAACACCAGCGGAAGCTGTTGTCTTTGTGGCCAGGCTCAGTCACCACCCATGAAAACCTACCAACAGAAGACATTTTTAAAAAGTAAACTCTGAGGGATTGAACAGATGTGCACCTTGCGTGGATCCCACAATGTTCTCCTGCCCAATATGCCCTGCAAACCTCAAATTCTCAGCATATTGTGAAAACAGGGTTAGTTTCTGTGGAACATCTGATGTGTCCATGTTGCATTTTCTGCCAATTACGGTCATAGGTGCTTGACCCACCCCACACAAGTAAAGTATCATTGGAGATGTGAGGGAATACTGGGTTGTAGGAAATTTGTTAATTCCCACAGATTTTGGAAATGTCTTTCACAGACATTTGAGGGAAAGTTATATTTTTTGGGCGACATCATGCAATCCCCTGTGCAATGCACTGGACTCCCCTGGATGTCTAGTTTTCAGAAATGCGAAGGGTTGCTGCATGCTGAGGTTTTGACCAAAATCCACAGATACCAACATTTAAAAAAAATAAAACATCCTTAATTCCTCACAGGGTGACCCTGGGTGCTACTTCTGGGAAACTTGATTAAAAGTGGATGCTGGGGTTGCAGATATGCGTGAAGTCTCCTCCCTCACTTCCCTGTCTCCTCATCTCCCCATATGCTGACTCGTTACTGGTGGGCCTGGGACCCCATACCATGCCTCAGAACAACATCAGAGGCCTATCTACCCAACATGCTCCGAATGCGGATGCAGCAACAGAAATGTCATCTTCTTCGCCGCACCTGAGGTGCTCGACCAAACTGATGAGGCAGTTGAGTATGAGTTCCCTGCACTGCCCCTACCCTGGAAGTGAGCATGGGCACCCAGGACTAAAACAACAGGAAACAGATGTGTGGCATAAAGCCTTGCAGCAGGAGGACCCGCTCATTCCATGTTCAACAGTGCAGTCCAGGAGCACCCCATAATGCCCCTTATAAGCTTTATTTGCATATTATTCTGACCCTTAAGTTGCCCCAATGTATCCAGGGGCAAAACTAATATATTTTAAACCTGCTATGGGAGACTGAAAAAGGTGCAGCAGCCCCACCTCCCCTATTGCCTTAAAGTCTCAGAATGTATGGAATACATGCCCTCAGACAAGTTTACCAGCTTTTAAAGTCCTTCAAGAACTGAATTTCTGTTCTTTTCTGAAGTGCCAGGACACCAATCAGTTGGTTCGATGGTTGCATCATCTGGTCTTATGAGTGTAAAGAAAGACTCTGACACATGTTATTTTAATTTATAATGCAACTGTTTTATTGACAATGATTATTGAGACACAATGATTTTTTTATTATTATTATTGTTCTCAGATATGGTTATTGTATCCATTTGTATGATGGTGATTTCTAACATGATTCATGTTTTTATGATGTGATGACCTCTTAACAATATGCTGATGTGGTGACCCTTTCACAATGCCACCATGCCTTCTTTCGCCAAAATGGCCCTAACTGCATCGAGATTTTTAGTCTGACATAGGCTCGGGAGGTATTGTGATTATGGGGTTCATGACCCACTACGGGTCTAATGTGTTTTCAGTATATCAAAGGTGTTTCATTAACCTGATGTACTTATTTGTAAATTGATGTGCTGTATTTTGTACTGCATATGTAATAAATTTGTCATTTTTTTAAAAAGAAAAATCCTTGACTGGACAATGCATGTTGTTGTTGTGTAACACTGAATAAATATTAGTAGCCCATACCACTTGAGAATCCTTTGAAATGCTGTGCTTCGCTACCCTACAAGAGTCAAGTGGTACCATAGGGTACTTGATTCCCAATATGAGCTCAATTGTGGACCTATTACTAGTGCATGACTCAGATCCTGCACACTAGTAACTCAATTGCGTAGAGAACCCTTCCCAAACATTTTTTTAATGTGGCACTGATTCTTCTTTGCAACCCTTACATTACATTCATGTTGGACGTATTATTTATTTGCTATAGTTTTTGTACAATAAAAGAACGGTGGCAGGAATTCACCCATGTGCAAGGTTCGACATAGTGGGCCACCTTCGCATCACAAAAAGAATATGACATATAAAGAATAAATAATAAAATAATAAAACGCAGCCCATTTCACATGGTAAGGTCAGCTAATGAGTACCTCCCATACGTATAAAGTTGAACTCCCCACTAAAACAGTTCTGATGACTGTATTTAAAACACACACACACACTTTCTCACACTCCTTCTTCCCTCTTTCATGTTCATTCGTTGTCACTTATAACAGCCGGGTTATGTTCAATGTGCAGAATCTTTGCATCGTATTTAAATATATTATACATCGCTTACTAATTAAAATGTGGGTGGTTTAATCACGCATATTTTATCCCTCAAACATTCTATATGTTTAATGCTCTGTGAAGACAAATGTTTATTCATTTCCCCTCTAAAGCCTTGCCCCAGCCTTGTACTGTTACGCAATTTCCTCTTGGATGATTAGAATTTCACGGTATGAAAATTAAAGAGTGTTTTGCCCTCACACTGCATTATCGGTGAACATTATCCATGCTGCTGTCAGATCTCTCTGCACATTTAGCAAAGAGTCACTTTGAATTCTTGAAATGAGAAGTCACTGCTCCTCTTCCTTGATTTCTTGAGCGTTCCAGGAAGAGACAGAGCGGCGATACCACAAGGAAGCAGGGCTTAGGAAGTTACTGAAAGGGCTAGCTAGCTATTATTTTCTCTCGTTGCAGGTGCTAGGAAACTAACAGTAAAGGTTGCCTGTTATTTTTCTAAAGAATTCTATAGAATCTGTGGAATTCCGCAGGGCCATCTGGACTGAAGGAATAGGAGTGTTTTTTAGATTTACTTTCCCTGGAGTACATACACACGCCTTTCAAAAAGGAGTTTACTGCGATTTCCCTTTTGTAAAGGGCTTTTTTGGATACCCCAGTGACATTTTCGTAATTCTTTCCTTGGTGACTTTGGATGTTGTGATGAATGCAGCATCTTACACAGCATGGACTTATGGGATCCCCGGAAACGTGATGGTGAGCTATCCATGCGCAGAAAGCTAGTGGGGACCCAAGGGGCTTCCATAAACTAAGAAAGAACGAAGTATGGGCTCCCGTCAGGTCAGAGTAAGTACCGCCAGGCTATTGTAGATTTCTGACTATCCGAATCAAAGGATTCCTGCCTACAACCCACGTAGTAGTTGCTTGCAGATGGGTGGGAGAGAAAAACTTGCTAGAGAGTCTCCTCCACGAGATTATCTAAATTCCATAAACTGTCGACTTGATTTCCCCACACTGCCAGAGATATCTACCCAAGTCAAAAAGGAAGATCATCCTGGAATCATTCTGAAGTAATCCGATGACTTCAGCTGGGCTATTCCTGTAATTATCTGGGGAAGTCATCACAAGCCATCCTGAAGTATGTGTATAGGGCAAAATATTTAAATGAGATGACTCTAGGGTCAGCAGAAAAAAACTACTTCAGGATGGTGTTGTGAGGACTTCAGTATGATGATCATTTATTACTGTAGGAAGGCCTTGTGATAACTTCATTGGAAAACTACTACAGGATGACCCCATGATGACTTCAGGGTCATACTGTATTACTGCAGGATGGGATAGCATAACTCCAGGATGATTCCATGATGTCCGGATGAGACTGAATTACTTCAGGATGACATAATGATTACATCAGTATGGAGTTTATACTCTAGGGTGATTCCATGAGGACTTTAGGATGGGGCTGTTACACTCCAGAATGACCTAAACGACTTCACAGTGATGCTGTATTACTCAAAGGTATCTCCTGAGTAGTAGAGGGCAACCATTTTTGATTAATGTGAAAAGTACAAAATCCACCTTTTTGTAAAATTTGCTTGCACAGTGGTCATGGTTATTTAAACAAAACAAACAAAAAAAAACATACACCCGCTTCACAGGCAAACTAGTCAGCATGAATATAGGGAAAGCAGTCTGGCTGTCTGTGCTACTCTAGATCTCAAACTGTCCCAGAAGACATGGGCTTCCCATTATTATTCTGAATAGGTTCCCCAGAGCCTAAAAGTATGAATGGCATAAAAGTAAGCTTTTTTGATTGGTAGATAGCAGCCAATCCCACATGCCGACACAGGAGACTGTTCCACAGTTATACCCTCATGACTGGTTTCTTGCAATCCATTCATAATTGTGCTGTCTCAACTGCCCATCTTGTCTGAAACGATATATGACTATATTGAAGAGTAGTGAAATCTTGCATCCCTGCAGGATGTCACTGGCTAGTCACTTTTTCTGTGCATGCTAAATGAAAGAAGAAAATGGTGACCTATGGACAGAAGGACAAATTTGTAACTTCAGGATGATTCCGTGAGCAGTACTTCAAGGGATTCCTTGATTATCATTTTCCCTACTATACCTTTAGAGCAACGGAGTGTTGATAATCTAACGAGAAGAGAACCATAATTTTGTTATGTCATTTCTATTCAGTAGTGTGGAAGAAGGTGTAAATAACTGATTCCAAGTGAAGGTATTTGCACAGGCTATGGAAGTGTTGGGTGAACCAAGACATGTTTGCCTGTGGGACAGGTATGCTGTGATAAGCTGTGGTTGTTTACTTGTTAACATTCAACTTGCATTGTACTGTGAGGAATCAGGTGGGATAATTCAGTTGAATGAGGGTGCACATAAGCAATGTTACAGGAAATGGTGTCGGTGCTCATAGTGGATGATGATGTAGGTATAAATGGCTGAGGATGATTACATGACGCAAGTGAAGGAAATCAGGTTTATTTGGCGAGTGATGTTCTAAGGGTGTGGTGCAAGTAAGTGATTGTGCATGTGACAAGTGTAACAGAGGTGTGTTGTGGATGAACAATGTAATGAATGTAGGCGACAGTGAGGCACACAAGAAACATGTGACTGGAGACGGCATTGAGAGTTGAGTGAATGATTGGAGTGCTGCAAATGAGAGATATTGCAACTGGTTGTTGAGAATATTACTGATGGGGATGGCAGTGGACATGGAGGATGATCTTAGTGAATGGCTATGGATGCCTAGTTTAAGTGGTGTAGTGAATGAGTGGTGCATGGTACCTGGGGTGTGTCATCTATTACAAAGAGGTTGTGAAAGATGCACATTGCTCTGCAAGGCAGCATTTGACTGACTCCAAGTGAGTGGTGCCATAAAAGTGGTTCTGTCAGTGGCCAGGTGAGGCAAATGGCTGAATGGTAGCACAAGTTTCCAAGTAGTGTGCCAAGAAGAGCGTTGAGAAGTCATATTGTGCTTGTGTAATGAAATTGATAATGGTGCTGAAAGTAAGTTTTTACCTACCTGAACTAAAAGAAATGGTGTGTGTGATTGGTGATGTAATTGTGTGTGGGTAGGTGGAGTAATGGAGTTGAGTATATTATTGCAGGTGTCTAAATGTGTGCTGTGTTGAGCGGTTGTCAATGAATGGGTGATGTTTAATGTGGTGTATGATTGGTGTTGCCATTGAACGGTATGAGTGGATTATGGCCAGTAAATGCAAACAATTAAGTGCTGTGTGTTGTATAATGTGCTTGTGGTGTGAAAGGGTCACTGAATAGTGCTCAACATAGCTCAGTGGTGCTCTGGAGGGCCAAGTGGTGCATTGGTGGAGAAGTGATATGGTAAGGAAATAGCTGAATTCACTCCTTCGAAAATCTATGAATAATTCAAATGAAAGAACATTGCTGTGAGTTATGCATGTGGTGTTTTAAGTGGATGCTTTGGCTACAAGCATGTGAGATGACGAACATGTGGGTTTGCTACAGTGAATGCTTAGTTGTGTGGGTGAATTGTAATGTGATATAAAAAGATTGACATTATTATAGAGGGGTGTTATAAAAGACTGATGGTGAGCAAATGATATGGACAAATAATTTGTGTTGGTGTTTGGTCAAATGTGGTTAAGTGATCCTGTAGATAAGTGCAGCTGAAAGTTGCATTGCAGTATGAGTGGCTATTGGCAAATATGTGGTGTGATGAGTGGCATTATCAGTGGTGAAGTGCTAGCAAATAATGTGAGCGGTATTACGAGTTGCTACATATGTCGGTGATTGATTTGTTTAACTGAGTAAATGGTGAGTGTTGAGAGTAAGCAAATCGTAAGGTAGTAGTGTGAATGAGATTCAGTGATCGACAGTGAATGGTGCAATTAGGTGGGGGAAAAGGGTGCTGTCGATTGGATGTATGTGAGTACACGTAGGACAGTAAGAATGAAAGTGAAAGTGGTGACTAGTGTAGCTCCAAGGTATTATGAATATCCTCCACTGCGTGCCAGCATCTGTAGCAGAGTGACAAGTAGAGTAATGAGTGGTGCACATGGGGAAAAAAGAGAGTCGTCTTGTGACACAAGTTGGGTTAATAGTAGCTATAGGTGTACTGGGTGTTTTGTAAAGTGAATATACAACTGAACGGTTGTGCGAGTAGTGAAATCAGCCAAGGGTCCTTAGATAGTCTGCATAGCAGGAGGCAAGCATGCATAGTATGTGAATAGGTGTCATTCTACTATTTTGTTGCAAGTGACACTGCAGAGGAAGAGTAGTGATAAGTGGTGTGAATGACTGGTGCTTTGAGTTAGGGATATATCAATAGGATCTGAGGTGGTGGTGGGTGTGAGCGATTGTGAAAGAGCCAAAGAATGGGCTCTGAGGGTGCAAGGGAGATAGAGAGGTGTGGGATGAGGTAGCAGAGGTGTGAAAAAATCAATAAGAGAAAAAGGATGATGGGTGTAGATAGCAAGAGGTCCATGCTTAATATGATGCACATGACTAGTGCAGGGTTACCAAATGACTGACAAAAGAAAAGGTACACATGCGTAGTAATTTTAGGCTGTTATGTAACACATACCTGCATTTAAAGAGTGACACTCTTGATTTTGTTTAACTGAACAAGTTAAATTGGTACTGCTGAAACCAACGATTTGTTAAAGGGAAACCCAGGATACTGACCATGCATTCCCCGGAAAATAAACATTGGATGGAGGTAATTAATTGGTATCACTGTGCACTTCACTTTGAGACACTGCTTACATGAACAGCTTCACATATGAACAATAAATGTTTTCTACTTTGATAACATAGGTATATCTGTCTCATAATATCCCACATTTTGGTTGACGATCTACGATGCTTGTTTTTTAATCTGCTAAAAGTCCATACCGAAGAAAGGAAATATCAAGCTAATAGTTACATTGAATGAACATAGTCATAAACTCAAGAATGTACTCCAATCCTTTATTAAAACTCTACCAATCACCATGTGTTATTCAACTATGAAATATAGCTTTAAAATTCTGCCTGTGCATCTTCAATGAAGCAAGCGAGGGGGAGACAATGTGCCTTGGTAATCTTGTGATGCATTGCTTGACACAGAAACCAGTGTTTCAGTGGTGGAGGTTGGACTACTTTAAATATAAAGTAAAGTCAGTTTCAGTATTTTACCTCATTCGTAATGCATGATGCTAATCTCACAAGGATACAAGCTACATTTGCCAATTTAGGCTAGTCATTTTCCTAAAGATCTGTCTCCTACAGATTTCAAAATGCCATAATACAATTTTGGTCATAAGACCAATGCCTGACCTACAACAGTTGCCTTCAGACAGCAAAGGAAAAAGAAAAATGTTTCAGAATAAGGCCTAACACAGCCTAATTGAGGCTTCTACATCAGTGTGCAGGAGTCCAAGATTATGGCTTGACACAGAAGATATCCTATAGCCACTGGCTTACCTGGACTCTCCAAAGTACCCTGGTGTGGCTCTCTGAGGTTAACATAGTGTTTTACCTTGTACTGAAATGTACTGTAAATGGAAAATACTGGGGCTCCTCGCACTAGAAAAATATATTTTTCCTACAATCCTTGTGTCCCATCATCAAAAAGAAGGCACAATGACTGAATAAACTAGGCTTCTGGGTCAAATCACCCCCCTCTCCCATGCCCCTTTAACCACTCAGTCAGCTTGTGCCCTCTGCTGAGACTCTTGCAAGACAATCAAAATAAATGATCCTTCTTCAAACCCCTAGCTCTAATACCCTCTACTCCCATCCCTTGACCAGCCTACTTAGATTCTTACCTGGCCACTACTGGACAGTCATTTCATCCACCCAGTGGCACAACCACCATTACCCTGTACCCTTCTGTCACCGATCTCCTCTGCTGCTTCCTGCAAGATGACTCAGTGACTTTAACGCGGCTGACACCTAGTAATCCGTGGTTACTTCTGAAACCCTGCAGGGCAAACTTATCCTTTTAAAGTATTTAAATTGAGTAACATTAATTAGATTAACATTGACACTTGTTATTTACAAAGCTCAGAAATGAAATACGTGCTGCATACGTGGCTTTATAAAAACAAGTTATTACTGCTGCTGTTTGCCCCTCACCTGTTGTCACCTGACAAACAAGTACAACAAAATACATTGTACAAAAGCAGCAGCAAACACCAAGGCAGACTTCAGAACACGTTTGTGTGTTTCAGTGAAAGACTGTGGGGCTCATTACGACCTGCCCGCCAAGATCAGATTGCCGGGCGGCCGCCAATGCGGCCGCACTCCCGCCACGGCCTTTTGGAGATCCCATCTGGGCTGGCGGGCAGAAACCTGGTTTCCACCGGCCGGCCCAGCGGGGATCTCGGCCGCAACACAGGAGCCGGCTCCAAATGGAGCAGGCAGGGTTGCGGCTGTGCGACGGGTGCAGTTGCACCCGCCGCGCTTTTCACTGTCTGCTATACAGACAGTGAAAAGCTCCATTGGGCCCTGTCATGGGGCCCCGTGACTCCCCTTTCCGCCAGCCTTTTCCTGGCGGTGGAAACTGCCAGGAAAAGGCTGGCTGGAGGGGGACTCGTAATCCCCTGAGCAGCGCTGCTAGCAGCGCTGCCCAGGCGGATTATCACCGCCGGGGCAAATATGGCAGAATACCGCCGGTCCCAGCAGTGCGACCGCGGCGCTTCCGCCGCGGTCATAATAGGCCAGGAAGCACCGCCAGCCTGTTGGCGGTGCTTCCGTCATTTTAGCCCTGGCGGTCTCGTACCGCCAGGGTCAAAATGACCCCATGTGTGTGTCTGTACAAGTGTTTATACGTATGTATGTGTGTTTGCATATTTGTGTGTGGAGCAGTACTGAAAATGGTAAAAAAAATGTGCAGTATCCCCTAAATGTGTGTTTGGGAGGGTTGGGGGGGGGCATGGCTCCTGAAAGGGAATGAGTCGCGATAATCATGATGGTAAGATAACAGGTGGTAAATGCACTTTCTGGAGGTCTGTTTTGTCTAGTCGCAGCTTTGATTCATCATAAAGTAGTATAGAAGGGAAATGTGCATGCTTCAAAGCACAGTGCGCCATGCAAATTACTGCACTAAGCGATGGACCCCGACCATGCCGATGGCATGGGCAGTGCAGGGGCCCCCAGGGGCCCCGTGACTCCCCTTTCCGCCAGTCTTTTCCTGGTGGTGGAAACCGCCAGGAAAAGGCTGGCTGGAGGGGGACTCGTAATCCCCTGGGCAGCGCTGCTAGCAGCGCTGCCCAGGCGGATTATCACCGCCGGGGCAAATATGGCGGAATACCGCCGGCCCCAGCGGTGCGACCGCGGCGCTTCTGCCGCGGTCATAATAGGCCAGGAAGCACCGCCAGCCTGTTGGCGGTGCTTCCGTCATTTTAGCCCTGGCGGTCTCGTACCGCCAGGGTCAAAATGACCCCTTGTGTGTGTCTGTACAAGTGTTTATACGTATGTATGTGTGTTTGCATATTTGTGTGTGGAGCAGTACTGAAAATGGTAAATAAATTCGCAGTATCCCCTAAATGTGTGTTTGGGAGGGTTGGGGGGGGCATGGCTCCTGAAAGGGAATGAGTCGCGATAATAATGATGGTAAGATAACAGGTGGTAAATGCACTTTCTGGAGGTCTGTTTTGTCTAGTCGCAGCTTTGATTCATCATAAAGTAGTATAGAAGGGCAATGTGCATGCTTCAAAGCACAGTGCGCCATGCAAATAACTGCACTAAGCACTGGACCCCGACCAAGCATTTCCACATGGTGTATGATAATGCGCTTCGGAGCTATAGCAGTGGTACTAAGTATTATATTAATGCAACTATAATAAACATTTGTATACCTGCCTTTGTATACGTGTTTTCTTGCTTGACTACGCTGCTCTATGTGTTGTTCACTTTCCCTTGTTTTTAATTGTAGTGCCCTATAGCACTCACGTTTCTGAAACATGAAAGTTATTTACTAAAGATAGTTTTATCAAAAAACACAACTGCTGTACCTGTCAACACAGATTATAAATCATTTAACTCTGCAATTTTTTTTGGCTAATAAAACGCAAAACACAATTACACTACTTGTTAGAGCAGGGGCAACAGCAAAGGCGTGCTTGCAATTTAGAAACGCAGCACATTACATCTACTTAAAACAAAAAACTTTTGCCGACATTAGGTTTTCTACTCTGACGTCCACCTCTCTGGAATGTATGCAGCAGAGGGCGGTTTTGTGCTGTGAAGAAGGGGGCTAGGGCCGTTCTTCTAGCACCACTGCCTGTACATATGTACTATGGACAGATAGAGAGGCCTACAAGAAAGATGGAGAAAATGCAGCAGAAAAGAGTGGTCAGTGACAGGGTTAAAAAAAAAAAAATTGAGGGGGAAGAAAAGAGACTGCAAAAGAAAGAGTATAAAGAAAAAAGCAAGAAAAAGGAGAATGACGATATTAGTTCAAAATAGAAAGAGATTAGCAAGAGGGATGATAGTATAATGAAGAAAAGCGAGAAATAGTGGCTGCAAGAGAAGGAAGAGAACAAAGAGAAAGAATGAGAAACCAGGGGAGGGGAGGAGTGTAATATAGAGTGTGGTGTGGAAAGGTTAAGGAAAGAGATATGAGATGGGTGTAGAGGGAAAGAAAAGATAAATGTGGGAGGAGGTGAATATATAAAAAAAAGTAAAGAGAGGAATATAGAGTGCAAAAAAAGACAAAGAGGGGGGTTTAGAGTGCAGAAGGAGCAGCAGAGAAAACGGGGATTTATGGATGGAGAATGTGGCAAAGACACGATTAAGTGAAAAAGGGGGACAGAAAACTACACATAAAAGGGGGTAGTAACAAGGAGGAAGAAATATGAGAGCAAAAAAATAGAGAGAACTGGTGTAGAAATAGGGGGTGCAGATCTGAGAAGAAAAAACAGTGCAGGAGAGAAGCGAAGAATGCAGAACAAAATGGAGAGAACTACAAGAGAGAGGAAAGTAGACAATGTGACAAGAAAACGGAAAAACACGCCACACCATATCAAAGACATTCCAACCCATAACACGTTCGTCACAAATAGGAGTAATTAAAAAAAATATATATACATATAAAGACCAATTTCCAGAATTGAAAAGGCATGCCCCGTTTTCTACAATAAAGTCTAAATCAACATTTACCTAAATAAAGTGCCACCCACACTGCCAAAACACAGAGCTTTCATCTCGCCCAAACAAAGCATTCACCATCCACACAAAGCTGCAGGCTCGGAGAGGCGTCCAGTCTCTCTAACAAAGCCCAGGACTTTACTATAGTCACCGAAGATGGGAAGAAAAACGGAAAGCCACGTCTGCCTATCCCAAAGAAAATACTGATGGACACAGCTATCTTCCTCCTTCTATTCTCTTGTGGCTCAAGCAACAGGGGAGCCCATGCAGCTATTCTTTCTTCCCGCCTTCACCGGGGATAAATTCAAACCACAATGCCGGTGCACAGGAATGAAGTGCTATGACAAAAAAAGACACAGAAAGCGGACTGACGTTAACACAGAGGTGTCCTGTAGTGTGAGAGCCGTCTTAGGATGGTGGCTACCAGAGAGCTAAAAGTAACAGCTCCAATCATAGCTGCGTGCTGCTGAAAAATGTTTTTAGACTGCCAAGCTGTAAAATTTGTAAAAATTAACAACTGCTCAGCTGGGGAAGTCCTGTATAGCAGTTTCTGTTGTTTTCAAAGATAAACATTTTGAGTCTTATTCTGTTGACATTTTTTGCAACTCTTGACTATGTTATACTTTTCTTTTGTCTTTTTTATGTAACAATATAATTTTTCCAAATGTTATTTCCAATAGGCCACACTTTCACATTGTAAAAGTTGTAATAAAGTAAAATGTGACCTCCACAGATGGACTTAAATGTAACAGAGCTTTTATGTTTCCCAGTTGCATTATTAGCATTTCATTCAATCAAGGGTTTTACTTTGCATTCTGGGTCTTGTAGTCCTGTTTAATCCCATTATAAAGTCCCAACTACAAGTCCCAGAATGCATAGAAAAAAAAAATCTGAGATGTATTAGCTACTCAAGCAGGGACCTAGATAACCTGCAATCTGTTGTGTTATCAAATCACAAACTACTTAACATTTAATACATAGACATATTTAAACATGATAATAAAGCACACATTTTTCAAAGATGTTTCTATATTTATTTCCATATTATTATTCAAATAAATATAATTTTGCCCTATTGCACTCATTTAATTGGAGACGAAAAACAAAGAAACTAAATATGGTAGTGAAGTATGAGTATAAAGCTCATCCTTTGAAGGTAGCCTCTACTCATTAGGTCACAAGCCTGTTCGTTTTGAATTCCACTCCAGTATATTAAAATCGAAGGTTAAAATGCTATTATTTGTCTTCCAAATGTGTTCTCTTTGCAAGGTGCATTGTGGTTAACACTGTACTTAGCAGTACTTTATTTGTAAAATAAGAAGTGCCAGTGCCCAAAACGCTGCTCAGACACCAGCGTCTGATGCTTTAAATTATCAGAGAGTGAATAGCAAGGGTCCCAAATCCACCTCGGGCCTCTTTATTTCACTGTCAGGCACTCCCTGCCCTGTTAGCTCACTCTTGCAAATGTCTTCCTTGATGACAGATTTTTTGTATTTCTTTTCCTCTGTCTATATTGCTTGTGTGTGTTTTTCACTCTGTTGTCTTTGGGAAATGTCTGATATGGAGAAATAAGTGTCGGTCCCCAAGAATAAGTGCCCCCCACCAGCAACCACATGCTCAAATTAACCACTGGTCCTTAGTAAGAAATACGGGCATTTCTGCATGTTTTGATGTAGTGGAAGGGCTGGGGGATGGTACTTAAATAAACTGTTTAAATGTACTGTAGTCTGTCTTAACATGGCAGTTATTTCTCTGTATGCAGTAATAATAATTTACAACCAATTTAGGCACCACTAGAATGTTTTGCTGCCTAAAGTTTAAATTTTAAAGGTAAAAAATACCGGACTTTTATGATGTTCCTAATTTACCTGTCTTGACATGAAGCTATCGTCCAGGTTGGTAAAACAATAGTCAGAATGAAACCCTAGGTAAAGTAAGGCACTATGGAAAAAACAGAAATAAATAATCGGAGTTCCAATTGTGGAATTGGGTGCTGGACATAAGTAGAAGAAAACTGATTAATCGTTTTGAACACTTTTAGGAGGAACAGTCTTTCTAGTGAAAATTATGAGCATTGCCGGCACACAAAGGTTGCTACCTTTCTTAGAAAAAACATACCACAGACTTGTTTATGTTTTGCTGTACAGATAGGACAAACATGCTAGTAGGTAAAAATAATTTGTGTAAAATTCTCAATACTCCTTTTAACCATGGCAATTATCCCTCTGTTCATTTCAATAATAATTTAAAGATTACCTAGACATCTCTCAAACACTTTTGAAGTATTTTTTTTATTTGTTTGCTGTTTAAGATATAGATTTCTAAATATAAAAAATAGTGGTTTTTACAGTTTCTTTCCAATTTTATTACTGGCAAGGACATAACAATACAGTCCTGGCAATTTAAAAAAATGCAAGCGTGGTTACCCTACTGTCCACGCTTTCATCTCTTCATCCCTCATCTAATCATCTTTTCTCACATAAAACAAAAAATACTGTGAATATACCTTTGGAGTTTTGGACAATCTTTCTCAAATGATCAGAAACAAATTCATCTTGTTAGTACTTATGAAGTAATCAGATACTCATTTTCTAGTCATCTTCAAGTCATCAGAAACACTCTCATTAGATGGGTAATCAGATAGTCATTTTCAAGTCATCCTGAACAATAATTTTTTGTGAAGTAATCACATGCTCATTTTCAAGTCATCCTCAAATCATCATGGCACAGTTTCTCAGCTTTTCTGATGACTTCAACAACTTGATGATGTCTGATGATGAGTAAATGACTTCTATAGTAGTTTGATGATCATCCAATGGCTCTGGGATGGCTTCTAAAGTAATCCTGTTTGACCTGGGTACCTCTATGATGTGCAGTGACCCATTGTTTGTAATGAGGTTAAAGCTTGGCCGATGCCAGTTAACCAAAATACTAAAACCTGCACATTGACTTACGTCTTTGTTTTGAGTAAATTTTAGGAATTATCAAATAAATCCAGGAGAACTTCTCCGATTCAGCAGCTGTCACAGATTCTCATTGACACTAACATGCACAGTGTTGCCACACAGAAAAGTAACTTTTTTACGACTGCACAAGGAACCGGAACATAAAAACGCAATCACACTTTTTTTGTTTCAGCACAGTGAACATGTTTTTCACAGTTGACTAACCCATAATGTACACTCTAATATATTTTAAGGGATGCTCCTCCACTGTCATTAGAAATGTAATTAATGCTTTCTCTTGACAAAAGTAAATCTACGAGTGTGTGCGGGGACGACCACTACCTCAAATAGGTTCGAAAAATACCAAGAAGCCTTTGGGTATGTTGATGTTCATTAGCTTCTACAGGTGGACCCACACACCGACTCCACAAAACAACATCTGTGAACAGGTAATCTCACAAAGTGCCAGAATTTTCCAGCGAGAAACACACGTCACTGGGAAATACCTGCAGCATTTTGCTTCCATAATTGCCTTTATTCAGATGCCAAACAAGTTTCTGAATCAAGTCCAGTGTCTTTTGACTGGTACTGAAAGCATGTAGCTAAAACATTGACTTTGTAAAGGAGTTGATCAAAGTATTAAATTAACAGATTATGAAGATTTGTAATCCACTATACTGACTCGATAAGGGAGCAGAGGGTTGTGTTTAATTTATTGATAGTTTATTAGTGAATTTCATTGATTCATTAAATGAGCAATTCTGAATTTGATTTGGTGGGGAATAAAGACACTTTAAATGGCATGCATTGCTTTGTTCACACGCTATATGTTCCCTCTTTTACCATTACTGAATATGTGATTTTAATTAAGGTCGGGTCCACTAAGCAAAACTCTGCTAAGTAGTCAAAAAAACTCTGCCACCCTATGTAGAGTTCTGCTGGGGGCGGAGTTTCCCTGTTGCCCCAATCAAGTTGCATTTAAACACAACTCAAAGTATGTTCTTGCATTCAAAATCACGCATGAATGGCACCACGCGATTCACATGGGTAGGACCATCTTGTTTTCTTACTCTGTTCATGGTGCTGGGCCTAGTTTGAATCCTTCTATTATCTTTTTCCATCTTCCAGCCTCTTAATTAATCTACATCTAATTTTTATTTATTGTATTCGTGTGTGTTTTTGAGTCCTTGTATTTTACTTTTTTTGTAATTTTCTTCGAGTTTTGTAACTTTTTGTATTTTCGTTTATTATTTTTTCCTTTACTTCCTTGTTTCTTTTTCTTCCTTCCTTTTTTCCCCTGTTTTTTTTCTCATATTCCTTACCCCACCCAGGCCAGCATCATGGCAGAGCAGGGCAGTGAGCAGAGTAGTAGCAGAAGCAGGCCCTTCCCAGCAGCCAGCAGCAGCAGCTGTCTACCTTGTGGGTGCCAGCGCTGCCAGGCATCGCTGCCCCGCCCATCATTTGCAAGGTTGAGGTGGCAGCACTCATTTGTGATGTGCAGTGACCTTCCCTCCATGCTGGCAGCAGGTACCCTCTGCAGGAGTGTCGGCTGCATTGGGGGAGGCTGCGCCTTTGTGTGCGGGCACCAGCCAGGTACAGCGAACCACCAAACAGCTGACACACCGCTGGGCAAATATCATCGACTGCAAGCTGCACCTTCTAGAAGTAGAGATTCCAGGGCTCGGTGAGTATTAACTATATTATTGTGTTTGTGTTCTACAATGCTAACTTTTTTTCTGAATAGCAAGTGGCTCACACTCAGAGGTAAGTTATGTTTAGTTTACATTAAGAATATTATTATGTGATCCAGTTTGAGCTAGGCAAGTGCTGGGAGAAACCTCATCATCACTGTCAGTGCTCGCTATGGCTGATTGCTTTGGAAGCCATTGCAATTTAGTCTCCTCCGTCCTCCTTTCACCAAAGTGAATTAGTGATATCAGTGAGTTAGCATTCTCTGTGACCTTCTTTAGGTAGCTCGCACAGTCCCAAGTAATTTCGCACTTTGTAATACTAGAATGCATCTATGTATTGCAAAAAAGGCAGGCTGAGTTGGTCCATCAAGGGGGCGGAGAAATGAGAATAGGATCAAAGATCCTTCATTGCAATGCATTTGTTCCAAATGTAATTTTGGTTAATGAAATTTGAAATAGGGATTTTAGGAGTATAGCCAATTTAACAATAGTCTATATTAGTACCACAGGGGGTCTGATTTAGAGAAGTACTGTAATAATAATTTTGTGGAGAACTGTACCACTTATCTATTTTTTTAATCTTCCTTATATGTCACATCAGCACCCAAGGAGCAGGAATAGGGGCAGCATAGAGGTGGGTCAGACAAGAGCTGGGGAGTAGGAGGTGCCGACCACCAGCACAAAAGTTGAGGGCTCTGCTCATTCCAAAAAATAATATTTGTTATTATTTCCCTAACGTTTACCTCTGCCCACTATTATAATACTTTTAGTTTTGCTTTGTTTATTTTTTTACACTGTCTCCTTTTCTCCAACTCCCCATCCCATTTTTGTTTAATTACTGTTATCCCTTCATTATCTTTATTTGTGCCTTTCATTGACCATTTTATTCCCCCTTTTCATTGTGCTTCAATGATTCTGAGTAATCATCATCATAGGCAATAGTCCTGTCCCTTTATTATGAAATGTTTCTGTTGGCTTGATTATCTTGCTTTTCTGTCAAGAGGAGGTGAACCTGGCATCTAAAAACTGTATAAAGTTTTTTTCTAGCTGCATCAACCAGAGGCACCTGCTCAAGTACTGCTGCAGGAGGAAATGGAGCAGAGGGGAAAGAGGTGGCAGGAACGGGTGGTGGTAAGTCACATTGCTTGCTTATTGACAATTACTATTTTACTCTGTAGCTACAAGGGTGTTGGTATGATTGTGAACCCCTCACGTTACCAGCTATAGTAGTGGTTGGGTTTTGGACTCTTCTATCTGCAACTCAGCATAAGCACACATAATGTACCCTAAAAATGATGGCTTGATGAAAGTGGGAAAGAACAGAAGGTTAAAAGAAAGGATGGGTAAATTAAGTGAAAGGAAAGGACTCAAGGGTAGATGAAAGAATGTGTGGGTGAGTATTGGGTAAATGGGTGGATGGGTGAAAGAATGAGTGGAAGAAAGGGTGGAGAGTGAAAATTAAATGGATGGTGAATTTTGGTGAAAGACTTGATGAGAGAGAGTAAAGCTGAAATCATGGTGGCTATGGGTGAATATATTAGGAAGAATTAAAAGATGACTGAATAATTGCTTGGATGAGTAAACAAGAAAGCTATTCTGGAGAGATGCATGCTGCCCACCTACTTCGCTTACTTTGTTTTTTGGTTCGAAGTGATGGGTATTTTAAATTATATTCTAATCCCTTGACTCACTGTATTTGTTAAACAAGGCATATATGTATCCAACCTATCATCGTTCATCAACCCCCTCCCTGTCCATGGCGTTTCACCACCCATGACCAAAGAAGTGCAGTATGGTTCAGTATGTGACTGCAGTGTTGGCTGTGCAATGTGCATCTGCTTCAGTTATTGCGGCAGTTACAAAGTTTTCAATACATTGCAAACATAACACACAAGTTATGTTTCTCTTCACCTACTCAGCCACCTCTTAGTACATCACTCCTGTATTCTTTCATAAGTTCTTTCATCCCAGCCTTAAAAAAAAAGATGAAATTCTTTTTTTTTGCCATGTGCCACACTTTTATGGCAATGCGAAGCGTTTCCAAAACATGTTTCATTGTTTCTCATAACAGTTTTTTTTATGTCTTTTCCAAATTTTCCCTTTAGACTTTCATCTATACGGAGACTGAATAATGCTCAGTTTAGGCAAATAAAGAAACAATGATCTCTTCTATAGAAAAAGCTATACCTACCCGCCTAATTCCTCACCCTTGCCATGCAATAGAATAGGCTGAGTTTCCTTTCCTTACTCCCAGCAAATTAATTTGTTGTAAATAACATGTGGTGGTGGGCGAGGCCAGTGAGTAAAGTAGGACTAGTAAATGCCTGATTTGATTTCAAGTTTATCATATGGGATACCCTATGATGAATGTACCAAAAACAATCTTTATAGTACATTCCTTTCTCTTTAGTGCTGTGAATCATTTTTCCCACTGTCTACTTGAGCAGACAGGATAATATATCAGCATTTTATACGTGATGTGTGTGAGATAGTATCTTATTTACTATTCATCTGCCTCTTTGGAGTCAGGGTAGAAACTTAGAGACAGGCATTTGGAGAATAGCATAGCCATTAGAATTAAAGATATAATAACAGCTGTCTCAGTTGCAGACAAGACCAAAGTAAGTATGCGAAACGCTAGCTAGCATGCCTCCATTAATTTGCACAACAACTTGTACTCTATAGTGCATAATGTCTTACTCATAAATTAGAGGTAATTGTTTTTTTTATTTTTCCACTAAAAGTGTTGGCTTAGTTACTAGAAAAGCCTATAAAAGAACAAATTCAAATCAATGTTTTTTTAATCTGGTGATATTCTGCCTCAATATTTTCCTACCAGACAGTCACTGCTTCTTATGTAACGGTTGTGCAGATAAAAAAATAAAATTTGCCTGTGTCTCTCCTAATCATAATCTCACCAAATTTCAGCGTCCCTAGGGGTCCAGCAATGTACTGCTACTGTGCCACCCATTACTTACTTTGAATGAAGTATTTGCTTGGAGCATTGTTTACAATTTGTCTTTTTTTATTTTTGCTTTTCTTAATTTAGCTACTTCTGCTGGTACACCAGCTCCACCCCCCAGGCAAGAGATAGTGGCCCATCTGTGGTGACAGAGGCTGGGTACCATACAGGCTGAATACTTGTGGCTGGTTGTCCGGGAGGACGAAGAGGCAGAAATAGCAGCCTCTGAGCTAGGACCCAGTTCAGGAGCACACTAGCACAAGTCTCTACCCTACTGGCCATTACATCACCAGCACCAGCCGTCACGGGCCCTGACTGTCATTGCTGCCATCCCCTCCCTTTCGGGCAGGCAATTCCAGCCTTGTGTCCTGATCAGCTTAAACAACACTTAAAGCTTGCTAGTGAGCATAGAGCACAGCGTCGACCAACTCCAGACCCCTATGAACAATGCCCTCTTCTGAGACTTTTGTAAACATTTTTGCTTTGGTGGGAGGGATTTGTTGTGGGCAGAGAGGGTGGAGAAGGAGTTGGGACCAGGTTTTATTTTGGACTTTCGACTTTTTGGGGACAGTGCCATTTGTTCAGGGAGAGGGGTGGGTCTGTTGTCGGTGGAAAGGGCACTGCTATCTTTTAGTGTAGCCTGTTTTTTTAAATCTGCTAAAAAAGTGTGTCATTTACCTGTACCCTTGCTCTACTGCCCTCTGTAACTATATTGACAACTTAGGGACGAGGGCCATTGACAATTTTGCCTGCAAAAACATAGATTCACAAACAACATCTTCTTCAGTAGAAGTTAATCATTGACTAAACAAGATCACTTCAATCCATTGTTCTTCTCTTACCTGATCAGATGAAGTGAGGGCTAATACCTCAGTCTTCTTACTACAGTGGTATCCTTAAGGTAGCATCTTAATGGGGTAGTAGTAGTAGCAGGCTAGCATGTTAACAGAGAAGACAAAAGGTGCCACTCCCGCCTATGCAGACCCCAACTGCAGGATTAATCAAACAGTTATCTATCACTGTCAACTAGATTGAAAGGAAACACAAGTTAGTGGGTCATATATCCTAACTTTAGGAAGACTGAGCACAGACTAACACAATGACAGTATTTGACACACAACAAAGAAGACCTGATATGATAAGGAAAACTAGCAATATCAACTTCTCCTGACCAATTGGGAGCTAATATTTAAAAACTAAATGAAATCCTTGAGTCAGGAGAAGTGAGCTCAGAGTCAGGAGTGGTTGGACAGGGTTAAGCATTTACGGAACACACAACACAAGGCCTTAATGGTGATGTTGTTGGTGCTGGTGTGGAATATGGCTCAGGTGGATGTATGTCGGAACGACGCCTGCCGGAAAAACGAATGCCTGAACAACGAGGTCGGAACAACGACCTCGTTGTCACCACTAATGCCTTTACTACGAATGCCTTAACAACGATTTTTCGTTGTAAAGGCATTCCTGGTAAAGGCATTAGTGATAGGCATCCATTGTTCCTGCATGCGTCCCCCTGGCCCCCCATCCCCACGCCTAAAAATTACCGCAAACCTAAAACCACCCCCACCCCCCACCCTTGCCCCTAAAACTACCCCCGCCCCGTCCCTAAAACTGACCCCCAACCTACCCCTAAAACCTAAAACAACCCCAACTTCCACCCCATCCCTGAAACCTAAAGTACCCCCACGACTAAAACTACTCCGAGCCCCCCACCCTGCCCCTAAACCTAAACCTCCAACCCCCCAGCTGCCCCTAAAATTACCCGACCACCAACCCACCCCTAAAAACCTAAAACCCCAACCTCCCACCCCGCCCCTAAACCAGAAAATACCCCGACCCCCAACCCCCGCCCCAAAAACTAAAACCCCGACCTCCACCCTGCCCCTAATCCAGAAAATACCCCAACCCCCCACCACGCCCCAAAAATTAAAACCCCGACCCCCCGCCCCGGCCCTAAAACCAGAAAATACCCTGACCCCCCACCCCCACCCCGGCCCTAACCCTAAAACCCCGACCCCCTACCCCCGCCCCCTGGCCCTAAACCAGGAAATACCCCAACCCCTCACCCCAGCCCTAAAACTGAAACCCCGACCACCCACCCCCACCCCTGGCCCTGAACCAGAAAATACCCTGACCCCCACCCCCGGCCCTAAACCTAATACCCTGACCCCCCATCCCGGCCCTAAACCAGAAAATACCCCAAGCCCCCCACCCCGGCCCTAAAACCCCAACCCCCCACCCCTACCCCCGGCCCTAAACCAGAAAATACCTCGACCCTAATCCTAAAACCCCGATCCCCCACCCCTGCCCACCGGCCCTTAACCAGAAAATACCCTGACCCCCCACCCAGGCCCTAAACCTAAAACCCCAACCCCCCACCGCTCCCCCATTCTTCTTGCAGTGTCCCTCAATCTTGGGTATCTGGCTGAACCACTCTGGTAGGTAAGCTGAAATGATGAGCTTTCATCAAGTTTTGTTTGTGCAGGAGAGGACCAGGAGAAGGCTTGCATATTGAAGAAAACAGTAACTGTATTCAAGAGTAATGGAGAAGGACAACAGGAAGCAAGGTATGCTTCATGACGTGTCAAAGTTCACCATGAAGACTCAAAGGCAGAGCTAGAATATAAGAGGAGTTTCACATTGAACCCAGCAATGCAGCAAACACATACTCAGCAGCATTTCACAAATCAACACACCTCTCTCCAGTCCACAAAGCAGAGTGACTACTAGGCATCAGAGTCTTCACCAACATCATAGATTCTCTTTGAAGTTGATAACTTTTTCCCTCTAGTAGTTGAGGTAGTCCTACTCTGAGTACTTCCATTCTCCTCCTCCTGATTCTGAGTAACTCTGTTCCAGCCCCAAACCAAGCAAGGTAGATCTGTGTAGTGCACTACTGTAAAAGAGAAACAGATTTGGAGTATTTTGTCTAGAATTGTGTTTGGTAACTAAAGTGAGTGGTTTGGACTGAGGAAGTAGGAAAAAGAAGTGGACCCTGCAGGTAAATTTCACTAAGTTTAAAAGGATAATCACTTTCAAGAAAAAACGATCACCCATCAGTCCCCAAACACTGCAAATCATCAGAAACAAGTTTACAAACTTGTTTAACTCCCTGCTTCACTGTCAGCCACAACATACATCAATAATCATCAATTACAATCACTCAATATATCACCACTCATTGGTGCAATAGTTGGTAGTTACCTCTTCCAATCCAAGTATGGCGATTGAACAAAATATTATCCTCTCATTGATGGTAGCAATACATTGTAATTTGGCATTGGCACTGTCAGTCTTTTAATCAAAGATCTTCTGAGGCACCTCTGCTAGGTGATGTAAAAAACAAAAAAGAGAGGCACTGGCATGTGAGGGAGGCAGGCATCGTCTCCAATGTCCTGAAGGGAATGTGGGAGCTTCTTCACTGCACCTGGTTCCAACTCAAACCCAGTCTTATCTGTAACTAAAAAAACACAGGGCAGCATAGATCTGGCACAAATATAATGTTTCAATAGCAATGTGTTTTTTAAACCAAAGAAAGAAGTGCAACAAGAAAGATTTGAAAAGTTACATGGTGGCACTGGCATGCTTAGTCTGGGAAGTAGAATTTGCCCTCAACCTCAAGTGGTTCACCCAGAGGTTGGTCATCAAGCACACTTGATTCTGACCAATCATCCTCTTCCTCCTCCTGTGTTGTTTCAGGAATGGTGTAATCAGGTGGTATAAAATGCTGTCTCATTTTGATAATAATTAATATCTCTCTCTACATTTTGAGGTGAGAGACTGGTGCTTCTCACTGTTACCACTGCATGAGCTGCACTGAACATACATTCAACAGACACATTGGCTACAGGACAAACCAGGTCTTTATTGCCCGCCTGCTGAGCTCTGGCCACTGGCTCTTCTTCCCATACCAATACTCCAATGGGTTTTTATCCACATACACCTCTTTTGGGTCATCCAGATAATCCTGGAACAACCTCTAAAGTATCATTGGTGGTGCCACTTGCTTGACCTTTTTGCCTTTGCCTCTGCACTGGACATGAGACCCGCCACTTGAAACCAAGCCAATGCAGAGGTTGGCTCAAATACTTCTGATGCTGTAGTTGCCGGTGTTCTTCTTGTCAGTTTTGACTGCTGTGAGACAAGACTGCCCTCTCTGGAAGTTGAAGGCGGCACCCCATAACTGTGGAGTCGTACTCTAAGTTTCAGCTGTTCTTCCAGTTCTCCGGATTGCTCAACAGTCCACCTTTTACATTCTGAAACACTCATTTCAGACAAAGGAATGAAAGTAGGAAGAATTTTGTCATAGCATGGATCAAGTAGAGTGCACAGATGTACTTCATGGATGAGATAATATCATTTTGAAGCCTTGCATTACAAGCAAAGAGAAGGATTAAGCTTTCAACTAAGGCATGTGGTTTGGGGTTTTCGTTCACAGTGTGAACCTTTCAGACACTTTCTTTAGCTGCTACTGTGGGAGATGCACCAAGAGGATAGCTTGGTCAATCGTACTGTTCTCCTTGCTAACTTCCCATGTGAAAACCTCAAAAAGAAGCAGAACCTGTGTCCGCCATTTGACTAGGCCCCATTTGCCCGCATCCAGGGTAACAGCTTTCCCAATTGCATCCCCTCCTTGAATGACATAGTCATTGATCTGTCTGTACTTCTCAAATAGACGTTGCAATATATATAGTAGGTTGAGTTCCGACGTGTTGGCACCTCTGGTATCAGGACTTTAATTGGTACTCTGTTACCATGCTGGAAAATCCACAGCTGTTTCCGGGCTTTAAAAGAATTTGTGCAGATTCATCTGCAAGTAGTTAGTATGTTGCAGACTGTGTCTTCTTTTTTTAGAAAGTCTTGCACAACCTGGTACTGCAGTGCACCAAACAAAGGACCCTGAAATAGCCACCATCTGCCATGGCCTTGACTAGGTTACTGCCATTGTCCATGGAGAACATGGCTACTGTTGCTTGCCGCAGAACATTCTTAAAAATGTCTTCAGAGACAAGACCTGTAGATATCTTTTGCTTTACCCCTGCAAAGATATTCAGTGTGCAGTGATGCCCATGTAATCATTAGCCTGACAACTGGTCCACATGTCTGTCGTGAGGTGGATAGTGTGGACCATGCTTTGCTGCAAAGCTTTGCCAACCAGTTGCAGCACACCCTGATGCAGCACTGCAACAGAAACTTGGGAAAAATAGGTCTGACTTGGAACCTGCCATTTTGGTCAGAAAGCTGCCACAAGCTCTAAGAGTCCCATTCCTTCCACAAAAGAAAGAGGGAGGAGGTCCAGTGATAACATTCTTGCCAGCTTCCTATTATACATTTGTGCCATTGGTTGTTTGCGGTTGTAGGGTCTCTCCTGCCTAAACATGCCTGTAATAGCAGCCTAGATTTTATTCTTTTATGGGGCCACTGATAGATGAAACATTTGAGATGTAGGTAGTGGTAGACTCAATGTGCATTGTGGTGCAGTCACTGAATGCCGTGGTGTCTCCATCTGACTCTGAGTCTTCCTATGCCATTGTGAGGTTGTTGAGGTAGGTGATTCTAGTGCACTGCTGAGGACAGGGCTACTTTGCACCCCGACCCTGCCCCCCGGCCATAAACCAGAAAATACCCCGAACCCCCACCCCGCCCCAAAAACTAAAACCCTGACCCCTCACCCCCTCCCCAGCCCCACTTACCTGAGTCGTCGCCTCGTCGTGTCGTCCTCCTCAGCCGGCTCCCTTGTTTGTGCCTTAACCACGCATGTATGTTGTTCAGCACATGCATGGTTAAGGCACAAAACAACGAAGTCGTGGTTAACGAAAGTGTTGTTCCGCTTTCGTTAACCAGGACTTCGCTGTTTAGGAGTTGGCACTGAGGGCGTTTCCCGGCTCAGGTAATAGAAGTTATGCAGTGAGTTGGTGTTGCTGTCACCACATCCGCCCCAGCAAATGTGAGATCCATTTATGGTATAAAATCAAGTTGCAGCTCAATAAGTCACACGGCCTGGGGGGAAAAGGTTAGGGGCTCAATGAATAGATGGGGGAAAAGTGTGACAATGACAAACACTACACAAAATCAACTATGACAATATTCATTGTCAACAAATAAGGGATAAGTTTGACACTATTCAATTAAATGCATTGCAAGCATTTCTTCTGCCCCAGGGAGACCCAACATAGTATACCTCTAAATGTTTGCCTTCTAGATTTTAAGATAACCCACCCAGTTCTAAACATTAAGGTTTTTCAAAGAAAAATTAAACTATATTGCCAATTTGGGTGAGCAGCTCCATTCTTCTTGCAGTGTCCCTCAATCTTGGGTATCTGGCTGAACCACTCTGGTAGGTAAGCTGAAATGATGAGCTTTCATCAAGTTTTGTTTGTGCAGGAGAGGACCAGGAGAAGGCTTGCATATTGAAGAAAACAGTAACTGTATTCAAGAGTAATGGAGAAGGACAACAGGAAGCAAGGTATGCTTCATGACGTGTCAAAGTTCACCATGAAGACTCAAAGGCAGAGCTAGAATATAAGAGGAGTTTCACATTGAACCCAGCAATGCAGCAAACACATACTCAGCAGCATTTCACAAATCAACACACCTCTCTCCAGTCCACGAAGCAGAGTGACTACTAGGCATCAGAGTCTTCACCAACATCATAGATTCTCTTTGAAGTTGATAACTTTTTCCCTCTAGTAGTTGAGGTAGTCCTACTCTGAGTACTTCCATTCTCCTCCTCCTGATTCTGAGTAACTCTGTTCCAGCCCCAAACCAAGCAAGGTAGATCTGTGTAGTGCACTATTGTAAAAGAGAAACAGATTTGGAGTATTTTGTCTAGAATTGTGTTTGGTAACTAAAGTGAATGGTTTGGACTGAGGAAGCAGGAAAAAGAAGTGGACCCTGCAGGTAAATTTCACTAAGTTTAAAAGGATAATCACTTTCAAGAAAAAACGATCACCCATCAGTCCCCAAACACTGCAAATCATCAGAAACAAGTTTACAAATTTGTTTAACTCCCTGCTTCACTGTCAGCCACAACATACATCAATAATCATCAATTACAATCACTCAATATATCACCACTCATTGGTGCAATAGTTGGTAGTTACCTCTTCCAATCCAAGTATGGCGATTGAACAAAATATTATCCTCTCATTGATGGTAGCAATACATTGTAATTTGGCATTGGCACTGTCAGTCTTTTAATCAAAGATCTTCTGAGGCACCTCTGCTAGGTGATGTAAAAAACAAAAAAGAGAGGCACTGGCATGTGAGGGAGGCAGGCATCGTCTCCAATGTCCTGAAGGGAATGTGGGAGCTTCTTCACTGCACCTGGTTCCAACTCAAACCCAGTCTTATCTGTAACTAAAAAAACACAGGGCAGCATAGATCTGGCACAAATATAATGTTTCAATAGCAATGTGTTTTTTAAACCAAAGAAAGAAGTGCAACAAGAAAGATTTGAAAAGTTACATGGTGGCACTGGCATGCTTAGTCTGGGAAGTAGAATTTGTCCTCAACCTCAAGTGGTTCACCCAGAGGTTGGTCATCAAGCACACTTGATTCTGACCAATCATCCTCTTCCTCCTCCTGTGTTGTTTCAGGAATGGTGTAATCAGGTGGTATAAAATGGTGACCGCTCAGCCCTCCACAGGGCTTGGTCGCCCCACTCACTGCTGCCGCTCCTGCCTGCCTTTGCCGCCTCCTGCCTGCAGATTCCTTCGCTCGCTGCTCCTGGGATTTCCCGCCGCTGCCTCCCTGCGGCCCCGCCCCCCTGTGATTCCATTCGCCGGACCGCTCCCGCCACCCAGCTGCTCCTCCCTCCCGGCTCCTTACTTAAGGGGACCGTAGGGGACCACAGAGTGTGACCGCTCAGCCCTCCACAGGGCTTGGTCGCCCCACTCACTGCTGCCGCTCCTGCCTGCCTTTGCCGCCTCCTGCCTGCAGATTCCTTCGCTCGCTGCTCCTGGGATTTCCCGCCGCTGCCTCCCTGCGGCCCCGCCCCCCTGTGATTCCATTCGCCGGACCGCTCCCGCCACCCAGCTGCTCCTCCCTCCCGGCTCCTTACTTATGACGCCCCCAGAGCGACCGCGCAGCGGACGCGCGCAGCGGGAGCACCGACTGAGCGCCGAAGGTGCGCCAAAGGTAAGCCCGTCTGCGCCCGTCCGCGCCTGGACCACGCCCAGCGCCAGACCCCCTGGTCCTCGCCCTCGCCAGCACACCCTGCACAGCTACGATGCCAGAACCCTCCACGCACTCAACGCCGGCCGAAACACCGCCTGCTACCGAGCCACCCCGAGACGCACCCACGGACCCTTCACCTGCCTGACCTGCCGCTTCACCAGCCTACGACCCAACACTGCACCTACTAAACCGAGCCCCAGCAACAAACACCTGATGTGCATCCTGCTCAACACCCGCTCCGTTCACAGGCATGCCGTCGAACTCTGGAACCTCCTCGACTCGACAGCACCAGACATCGCCTTCCTGACAGAAACCTGGATGAACGCCTCCTCAGCACCCGACGTAGCCATCGCCGTCCCAGAAGGCTATAAAATCACCAGGAGGGACCGCGTCAACCAGACAGGAGGAGGCATCGCCATCATCCACAAGAACACCATCCGCATCACGACCAACTCCGATGACACCTTCACCTCCGCCGAACACCTCCACTTCCAGATACACACCAACCCCAAGACCACGCTCAGAGGCACCCTCATCTACAGACCACCGGGACCACGCACACAGTTCAGCGAAGACATCACAGACTTCGTCAGCCCCCACGCCATCAATTCCACCGACTACATCCTCCTGGGGGACCTCAACTTCCACCTGGAGGACGACAAGGACCGCAACACCACTGCTCTACTGGCCAACCTGGCCAACCTCGGACTCAAGCAACTGGTAACCACCCCTACCCACCACGCCGGCCACACGCTTGACCCAGTCTTCTCATCCAGCAAATATGTCACCTTCAGCCACTCCACCAATCTCCAGTGGACTGACCACAGCTGCGTCCACTTCAGCTTCAGTAAAACGACGACCCACCACCACCCTCAACAAACCCCCCGCAGGAGCTGGAACAAGATCACCGGCGACCAGCTCACCACCTTCCTCAGCCAGAACCCCCCCACCAGCTCAACGGACCCCAACGAAGCCGCCAACAACCTCACACAGTGGATCACCAACTGCGCAGACGCCCTCGCACCACTGAAGAAGAACCCCCCCAGCAGACGCAGCAGCAAGAAAGCCTCCTGGTTCACCGACGAGCTCATCACCTCCAAGAAGAACTGCCGCTCCCTGGAGAACACCTGGCGCACCAACCAGACCACAGACAACATGACGGCCCTCAAACACGCCACCCGCAAACACCACCAACTGATCCGCGCCACAAAGAAGACAGCCTTCAAGGAACGACTGGACAACAACACCCACAACAGCAAGGAACTCTTCAGCATCGTCAAAGAGCTCTCCAACCCCGACGCCGGAAACAATGACATCACTCCCTCGCAAGACCTCTGCGACTCCCTCGCAGCCTTCTTCCACGACAAGATCGCCAACATTCACAACAGCTTCGGCCCACCAACCACAAACCCCACCACCGAGCCGATGCCCCCCACCGCCACCCTCCGCACCTGGACCCCAGTCAGCACCGAAGACACAACACGCACAATGAACACCATCCACTCCGGATCCCCTACGGACCCCTGCCCACCCCACATCTTCAACACGGCCGACCACATCATCGCACCCCACCTCCGTGACATCGTCAACGCCTCCTTCAACACCGCCACCTTCCCGGAGTGCTGGAAACACGCCGAGATCAGTGCCCTGCTGAAGAAACCAACTGCAGACCCCTCCGACCTCAAGAACTACCGCCCCATCTCGCTCCTCCCGTTTCCTGCCAAAGTCATCGAGAAGACCGTCAACAGACAGCTAGCCGCCTTCCTCGAGACCAACGGATCCCTCGACCACTCGCAATCCGGCTTCCGAGCCAACCACAGCACGGAGACCGCCCTCATCGCAGCCACAGACGACATCAGATCCCTAATGGACAATGGGGAAACTGCGGCCCTCATCCTCCTGGACCTCTCCGCAGCGTTCGACACTGTCTGCCACCGCACCCTGGTACAGCGCCTGAACAACACCGGCATCCAGGAGAAGGCCCTGGAGTGGATCACCTCATTCCTCGCCGGAAGAACCCAGAGAGTCCGCCTCCCCCCGTTCCGGTCAGCGGCCACCGAAGTCATCTGCGGAGTTCCACAAGGGTCATCGCTCAGCCCCACCCTCTTCAACGTCTATATGAGCCCCCTCGCAACCATCGCACGTCAACACAACCTCAAGATCATCACCTACGCCGACGACACCCAGCTGATCCTCTCCCTCACCAGCGACCCGGACGCCGCCAGAGCCAGCCTACACGAAGGGATGAAAGACGTCGCCGAATGGATGAAGAACAGCCGCCTGAAACTGAACTCAGACAAGACGGAGGTCCTCATCCTGGGATCATCACCATCCGCCTGGGACGACTCCTGGTGGCCCCCCGCCCTGGGAGCCACCCCCAAGCCAACGGACCACGCTCGCAACCTAGGCTTCATCCTGGACTCCTCCCTCTCGATGACCAGACAAGTCAACGCCGTCTCATCTTCATGCTTCAACACCCTGCGCATGCTTCGAAAGATCTTCCGGTGGATCCCCACCGAGACCAGGAAGACGGTCACCCAGGCCCTCGTCACCAGTCGGCTGGACTACGGGAACGCCCTCTACGCCGGCACCGCCGCCAAACTCCAGAAGAAACTCCAACGGATCCAGAACGCCTCAGCACGACTCATCCTGGACATCCCCCGACACAGCCACATTTCCGAACACCTGAGAGACCTGCACTGGCTCCCAGTCAACAAAAGAATCACGTTCCGACTCCTCACCCACGCACACAAGGCCCTCCACGACCTGGGCCCCAAGTTCCTCAACAGCCGCCTGACCTTCCACAAGCCCACCCGCCAGCTCCGCTCCGCCAGCCTCGCTCTCGCCACCGTCCCCCGCATCCGCAGAGCCACCGCCGGAGGAAGATCCTTCTCCTACCTGGCAGCCAAGACATGGAACTCCCTCCCCATCCACCTCCGGACAACGCAAGACCATCTCGCCTTCAGGAAGCAACTCAAGACCTGGCTGTTTGAGCAGTAGCGTTCCCCCCCCCCCCCCCAGCGCCTTGAGACCCTCCGGGTGAGCAGTGCGCTATACAAATGCCTTTGATTGATTGATTGATTGATAAAATGCTGTCTCATTTTGATAATAATTAATATCTCTCTCTACATTTTGAGGTGAGAGACTGGTGCTTCTCACTGTTACCACTGCATGAGCTGCACTGAACATACATTCAACAGACACATTGGCTACAGGACAAACCAGGTCTTTATTGCCCGCCTGCTGAGCTCTGGCCACTGGCTCTTCTTCCCATACCAATACTCCAATGGGTTTTTATCCACATACACCTCTTTTGGGTCATCCAGATAATCCTGGAACAACCTCTAAAGTATCATTGGTGGTGCCACTTGCTTGACCTTTTTGCCTTTGCCTCTGCACTGGACATGAGACCCGCCACTTGAAACCAAGCCAATGCAGAGGTTGGCTCAAATACTTCTGATGCTGTAGTTGCCGGTGTTCTTCTTGTCAGTTTTGACTGCTGTGAGACAAGACTGCCCTCTCTGGAAGTTGAAGGCGGCACCCCATAACTGTGGAGTCATACTCTAAGTTTCAGCTGTTCTTCCAGTTCTCCGGATTGCTCAACAGTCCACCTTTTACATTCTGAAACACTCATTTCAGACAAAGGAATGAAAGTAGGAAGAATTTTGTCATAGCATGGATCAAGTAGAGTGCACAGATGTACTTCATGGATGAGATAATATCATTTTGAAGCCTTGCATTACAAGCAAAGAGAAGGATTAAGCTTTCAACTAAGGCATGTGGTTTGGGGTTTTCGTTCACAGTGTGAACCTTTCAGACACTTTCTTTAGCTGCTACTGTGGGAGATGCAACAAGAGGATAGCTTGGTCAATCGTACTGTTCTCCTTGCTAACTTCCCATGTGAAAACCTCAAAAAGAAGCAGAACCTGTGTCTGCCATTTGACTAGGCCCCATTTGCCCGCATCCAGGGTCACAGCTTTCCCAATTGCATCCCCTCCTTGAATGACATAGTCATTGATCTGTCTGTACTTCTCAAATAGACGTTGCAATATATATAGTAGGTTGAGTTCCGACGTGTTGGCACCTCTTGTATCAGGACTTTAATTGGTACTCTGTTACCATGCTGGAAAATCCACAGCTGTTTCCGGGCTTTAAAAGAATTTGTGCAGATTCATCTGCAAGTAGTTAGTATGTTGCAGACTGTGTCTTCTTTTTTTAGAAAGTCTTGCACAACCTGGTACTGCAGTGCACCAAACAAAGGACCCTGAAATAGCCACCATCTGCCATGGCCTTGACTAGGTTACTGCCATTGTCCATGGAGAACATGGCTACTGTTGCTTGCCGCAGAACATTCTTAAAAATGTCTTCAGAGACAAGACCTGTAGATATCTTTTGCTTTACCCCTGCAAAGATATTCAGTGTGCAGTGATGCCCATGTAATCATTAGCCTGACAACTGGTCCACATGTCTGTCGTGAGGTGGATAGTGTGGACCATGCTTTGCTGCAAAGCTTTGCCAACCAGTTGCAGCACACCCTGATGCAGCACTGCAACAGAAACTTGGGAAAAATAGGTCTGACTTGGAACCTGCCATTTTGGTCAGAAAGCTGCCACAAGCTCTAAGAGTCCCATTCCTTCCACAAAAGAAAGAGGGAGGAGGTCCAGTGATAACATTCTTGCCAGCTTCCTATTATACATTTGTGCCATTGGTTGTTTGCGGTTGTAGGGTCTCTCCTGCCTAAACATGCCTGTAATAGCAGCCTAGATTTTATTCTTTTATGGGGCCACTGATAGATGAAACATTTGAGATGTAGGTAGTGGTAGACTCAATGTGCATTGTGGTGCAGTCACTGAATGCCGTGGTGTCTCCATCTGACTCTGAGTCTTCCTGTGCCATTGTGAGGTTGTTGAGGTAGGTGATTCTAGTGCACTGCTGAGGACAGGGCTACTTTGCACCCTCTTCTTTCTCACCTCCCATGGTGATCTGACAAGTTATAGCTAATGTTTCACGTCTCTCCCCATCACCTTCAACACTACAACCATGCTCAGCAATTTTTTAAGGTGCTCTTCCCAATAGATTATGTGATGTTTTTTCATAAGGATCGTCTGACTTCTAGTACCATAATGTGAACCATGCTTGCCTTGACAAACATTTGTGTGGCAAATGAAGCATATCACAATGTTCACCTCCTGTTTGCTATACATAATAAAGTCCCAAGTTGGAGAAACAAATTTTCTTGCTGGGCCAATGCCAATCCTTGAAGAAGAACTGGCGGTAGGTGGGTGTATTGATTTCCTCTATGCAGTGCATACTTGTACAGTGGTACAGGTTGGTGCAGATCTCTATTGGGAGATGGCAGTGCTGCCTGTGCCAACTCCCCCTGAGTAGGTTGGATAGCAATTTCAAACTCCTCTGTGCCAGCTTCCACAATGACTGGCTTGTCATCATCATCCTCCTCACTATCATCCTCTTCCATGATTGTAAGGCTTCTGGAGTTCTTCTTTTCCCTTGCCTCTGCGGGTGTCTCCCAGACTGAGCAGGGGCGCACTCCATATCCCTATTATAGTCATCAGAAGTGGTGCTTGGACAAGATGGTGGAGTAGTACTTTTCCTTTTTCTTGCTGGAGATCTGGGAGCCATTGATTCTAAAAGAGGAGGTTCTTACATGGCAGCCAGCTTGACCTCCTGTTCTGCTTCAACTTTGGGAAGATCTACTATTGCTGGCTGTGGCTTCTGCCCATTTTGCTCTGTTTCCTGAAACAATTGGGTACTACTCTGCAAAAGGGACAAATCAAATTCAATGCCAACGATTATGGGTAGAGCGGTGAGTGCAGTGGCTGCCTTACTGACATACATGGTCTTGGTCTTAGATTGGGGTGGTACTGTAGATGCAAGAGTGCTGTTCCCAAGCTCCTTCCCGGAGACCGATGTGACAGGCACACATCTCCTGAAAATGGTTGCGGTCGGCACACCAATGGCGGAAAGCTGCATCTTCTCACTGACCATTTTCTTGAAGACAATTTTCTTTGGGGCCAACCTAAAGCTCTCAGTTGGCAGTGGCACTACACTGCATGAGTGGAAGAGATTTGGGGACTTAACTTTACAGGCCTTCTCTTTGGCAGTACTGTGGGTGATGTGATGTCCCTTGTCATGTGGCTCTAAAAGTAATAAAGCAAGAAAAACATGTAGTTAGTTAAATGTGGCATTGTTGGTGGTTGAAATAGCACAAACAAATGCAATCTTAGTGCTGTAGGTTACTTATGTTATAAGTACCAATGGAATTAAACATTGTAAAGTCCAAACACACCACCACACCATCATTTGTCATTTTACATAAGGAAACACAAAATACAGATATAGCTCTTTGCTTTATCTCCATCTGTTATAAAGGAGAAACCTGTGTAGTCAGAGAGAGGTGCATGTGTAAATGGAGTAATACTTAAAGCACCTATGGTAGCAAGGTGGTCAAGGGGAAATGGAATAATCATTTTAAAAAAAATAGTATGCTGCTTATTTGTCTGCAGTGTACCACAAGCAAGGGTGTCCAGGAGGAAATAGAATTATTATATACTCAAAGAAACCGAATGCTGTAGTGTGGCTGTGTACCTTTGGTGAATGGATGGATGGATGGATAGAGGAAAGGATGTGGATAGATGGATGGATCAAGACAAAATGCTAAATTAAATTAAATTAAATTAAATTAAATAACATTTAAAAAATAGCAAAACTAAAAAATATAAACATGAAATAAACAAATGAATGATCAATAATTAAACATGTTTGTATTTAAGATGATGGAAAAGACACTCTGGCTGGATGCACAAAATGACTGCCACCCACATGGTAAAACAAAAACAAGGAGCAAGGAGGCATGGCAAACAAAGAACACATGCAAGGCTATGACAATGAGACACTGGCTGGATGGACAAAATCGCCTCCAACCACATGGTCCAACAACAACAAGTAGCGGGGACGCATATGGCAAAGACACACTGTCAGGATGCACAAAGTGGCTGCCAGCCACATGGTAAAATAACAACAAAGAGCAAAGAGGCTTGGCAAGCAAAGAACACATGCAAGCCTATGGCAAAGGGGCACTCGCTGGATGGACAAAATTGGTGCCAGCCACATTGTCAATCAACAACAACAAGGAGGCATGGAGAACAAAGAAGAACCCATGTAAGCCTATGGCAAAGACACACTGGCTGGATGCAAAAATGGCTGCCAGCCAAATGGTAAAACAACAGCAGGGAGCATGGAATAAAGAGGCATGGCAAACAAAGAAAGCATGCAAGTTTATGGCAAAGTGGCACTGGCTGGATGGGCAAAATCGCCACCAGCCATATGGCCAAACAACAACTGCGAACAAGGGGCCCGGAGAACAAAGACCAAGGACACAAGGTGGATGATCACACACACAAACACACACAAACACACACACACACTGTTCATAAGTGGTGGTGGTACAACACTGAAGAAAACGCTAACATTAATTCAGCAATGCAGAACACAAAAATTAACTGTGCTATACAGATTTCACAACAGCAACACACTCACCCTCCTATGCCATCATATATTACCACTCAACATATATACATTTTGCAAAAAAAATGAAATGCAAACAATAGCCAACATTGTTAATTTAATCCAATGCCATCCCGCCATAAAAGATGTTTTAAAAACATATACCACTGAAATATGCACAGATTACCACTAGCACTGGGCCTACTGGCTAGATGGCCCTTTTGGAATTCTAGGCCACATAATAAAATAATATTGCAAATGTTACAAACATGCATAAAAGGACATGTACTGAGATGTGCAACAATTTTCCTTTACAAAAGATGAAAAATCAATGAAATACAAAATATATAACTTGGTCCACACTTAAACTGCAAGCCACTCATCACTATACTTTTTTTTAAATCAAATTAAAGCACAAATGAATACTGGTACATGCCCAAGCAAACAAACAACATACTTATTCAATAGTTTTGGAACTTACTTGTTTGACTTCACAAAAACAAAGTCCTTAAATCCAAATGTATATCTAGGACACAAAGAGAGTGATCCTTCCACCTTGAAATCCAAGTGAAAAGTGACCAGGAGATGGACAAAGCACTGGGAGGAGCCTGCTGGACTTAAACAGGAAGCTGGAGTCTCTGGGGCACTTCCTTCCTGTTTGAAAAAAAAGGAAATAGGCTTCTTAATCTAAAAATAACTGGGTCCATTAGAGAAAAAAGTCCACTCAAAAACCATTTTTGGTTATATTTAGAGATATCTCGAGTAGAAATATAATCCGGGTGCATTTGTGCTCTCTTGAGGGACTGTTTTGGCCTCCATTGTGTCCAGAAGCAGCATGGGTAATTGTGAAGTCTTGCGCGCATGGCTGAAAACAGCACGACTGAAGTCAAAGTCTTCCGCACGTTAAGTAGCAGCTCTATAGTACCGTTGTTCTTGCAAGAGAATACCAAAACTCAACCTTGCATTAATGAACTCTGCTATTCGCCGTATTGCTGAATTTGGGAACTCCACACTACTCCACGTATCGCAAAGTGCCAGAATTCCACAAACCCCACCAGCTGAGCAGGGTTCTATACCCAGGCCTAATTTTATTGTGACTTAAAGTCCTGAATGAGGCTCAAATTGAAGGTGTTTTATTGAGAACCCTTTTTTTTTCTCGCCTCAAATGTGCTGATCTGCAGTTGGTGGGACAACAGCAGAAGAGACAACAAAACTCCGGGAGATGAAGGGCATAGAGATTGCTGGGCTAGTGTTATTGATCACTCATAACTTCATTTGTGATATATTACATAGTGGTCTGCAATCCCAGTATAAAAGGATATCTCAAATTTCCTTATTACAGGTGAGTTGTGACATCTATAGTCACCTGTAGTAAAGAACTGACATAGCTGTTCAACTAAAACACATTATTACAGTTAAAGTCTGACATCACAATGCCTGCTGCCAGAGCTAGGGTCAGAGTGAAAGGCAGGTTACATAGCATAAGTACAGCAGTACTTTATACAAGGAAAATGAGAACCGCTTTTTGGTTCTTATACATTTATACATTTATCCAAGATTTATACATTTATTCAGCAGAAAGGATCTATTTATGGCAACGCAACATGTTTTTTTCAGTTCTAAAGGTCACAGCAGGAAAGACAGAATCCCTGCATGTTGCTGCACAGTCTAAGCAACATCATTTTTATCCTGATGTATAATAAACTACTTGTCATGTATGTTTGTAAGAATTACTGTTTTTGGTGTGTTTAATTTGTCAGTGCAGAGTCTACTTTCATTGTTCTTGCCTGCAATAAATACAGAAGAGCAAGACACAAAGGATTATGGGAAGAGGGATGGTGTGACAATGTATTATTTGGATTAAAATATCCTCTGCTGTACATTAAAAGTATACTGCAAGTCACCTCACCCTTGTTCCTCTATATAGTCTTGGAACGTCTCTGTGACCTGCAATATTCTTATAATATTTGAAAGGAAGTGTTTTATCCCATACATACTGTTGAGCAATTTTTGTAGAGTGCACCAAACTGTATAACTTAAATTGGGACTGGAATGTTGCATGATGTCTTTCCTAAATGCAAGTTCCTAAATTGGTTGGTGATCTTCTCGTTATTGAGCTGATAAATTGCAACATGCTATTAGCACACATCATTGTAACAGGTGTATTGTTCGACTGAGCTATCTTCTCTGCAGTAGTTGTTGTTTCTGAAACAAATCCCGACCCTTCACACCTTCCCAACTAATGTCTGCACTCAGACCAGTGAGAGCGAACCAACTAATCAAGTCTACCCCCCATGAAACAAGGAAAACGTACTCAGGCTCCTGGCCTGCCATTAAATACAGGAAACGAGGACAAATAGATGCCAAAAATCCCCCTTAGCCAGAAGAAGATTGAAAGCAATTAAGAGGAAATATAAAAAAAAATAAAGAGGGGAGTTAAGATGAGCCAGTATGAAGAGCCAAAAATCCCTATACAATTCCATGTAATTCAACCGGCCATGCGCATAGAAGCTTAGACTCCTCAGTCGCTAAGATCACACATATCTCCCATACATATGTTCAATAACAAATTGAGACAAAGCATTTATAACTAACTATAACAGAATGTGACATTAATTTACAGAGTCCCACCCATAGTATTATTATTCTTGGACTATCGATTGAGTAAGCCCCAAACTTGAGATAAGTCACTGCAAAAATATTTCTTAGCATTATAGCTTATTTTTAAGTTAGCACATTCAAGCAGATAGGTTGTTGACACTATATTGTGAAATACTAATAGTTGTTCTTGTAGCAGCCATGCTGCTCTGCAGGTTTGTGGCAGAATTCCTCTCTGACAAAGAACTCTACACCACATGATCTAATCGGGGATTTAGGGCAAGCAGCCTGATAAACATGCTCTCACAAAATGAAATTGGCACCATGAATCAGAAAAGCCCATGAATATTGTGCAGCTTGGCCCTTGTTAGGATTATAAAATGGGAAGCTGTGCGCTCTTTACATGACACTATCTATTTCCTTGTCATGGTACTGGGTAAAGGATTGCTTGAACAAAAGAACAATATAGGACCTTGTCATCTCCCTCATTCTTTTAGGTGATCCCAAGAACCCTTAAATTGTTCCCACAAAGACTTTCAATGTCCTCCATTTTGGTGGATATTTTCTCTAGCCTTGCTCCCTCGTGTTCTATTTGAGCACTACCTCCACCAAACCTCTGTGTCAGAAGTCCATTTCCATTTCCATTTTGGATGTGCAAGATTTTAAGGTGTTAGATTTTTTGTAAACAGTTTGTGCAGTATGACCTGGTCTTGAGATGGGTAGCTTTCAGAAAAAGGTTATTGTTAGAAACTGGGTTGTTGGTTGAGTACGGTTAAACTCTGCTAAAGCAACAGCCACAATCCCTGTCAGGATGAACCACTAAGGTTGTTAAATTAACCTATTCTAAACCCCCTGGTAGCTTGGCACAAAAACAGTCAGGCTAAGCCAAAGGGCAATCTGTAAATTATTTATGCACCACAATAACAGTAAAAGAGTGAAAACACAACGAAAGAAGAATTCCACTTCAAATTTTTTTTAAGTACATTTTAGTAAATTATTTGATGCCAACGTATCAAAAATCCAATCTGTAGAATAACAGTTATGAAATTTAAAAACTAGCACCTAAAAGATCAAAGTTCCAACCAAAGACACCTAGTCGCATGAGCACTGCATATAGTCAAACCGCAGGTTGGATATAAGAAGTGGGCTGTGCCTGGTCTCTGCGTACGTAAGGCTTAGAAGAAAATCAGAAGAAAAATGTTTGAGAAGGTCAAATTCAGCAAGGCAGATCTCGTGTCCAAGGAAGAGACATTGGTATCTGGGAGCCATTGGATGAAGTTGCAGTGAAGATTCCCTCGTTAAGACTTAGGGCTACATGTACAAAAGATTGGATTTGCGACTCGCAAATTGCAAGTCAGAGTGACTTGTAATTTGCAAGTCACAAAACCTTATGTTGAACAGTGTCAATGACACTGTTTGCGATTCGCAAGGAGGTCACAAATGCCCTACCTCATGAATATTCATGAGGTAGGTCGCAATTTGCGACCCCCCTGGGAATGGCTGCTCTCACAGGGATGGTGGCCTGCTGGAGACAGCAGACCACCATGTCTCTGACTGCTTTTAAATAAAGCAGTTTTTTAAAAAAATGCAGCCCATTTTCCTTAAAGGAAAACAAGATGCATTTCAAAAAATGAAAAGTTTTCTTTTCATTTTTTCAGAGCAGGCGGTGGTCCATAGGACCACCGCCTGCTCTGAGAAAATGGTTTTACTGCCATTCACATGCTGCTGTGGAGAAGAACGTTGAGAGAGCTTGTGTGAAGTCAGTCTGTCCAGTGATGCACTTTAGGTGAATTGATGAGCAGGTAGGTCCCGGCCTCCTCACGGTTTTCAGAGCACTTTCTGACCACAAATTTTAATAGTTCAAGGGTTTTGATTTGGACTATCTTGCATCGTTGTCACCACTTCCAAGGGTGAAGTGCTAGGGAGGAAGAACTTGGAGGGTCAACACTAACTCAGGCAGGGTCCAGGTGAGGATTCAAGATGATTGAACCCTTCTCAGTTCTTAAGGCTCCAATCAAGAGGCCAGACAACTAGCCTTTAAAGTCATATCTCGAAGCCCTGAGTTCAAAGTGAAAAAAGGGCTCAAGCAGTAGTGCAGTCCTCTGGGGTTCAGAGCAGGCTTCAGGCACCAGAGATGTCATCATCATCATCATAAATCTTTGCTTGGATTTTAAAGAATCCATAAAAGAATAAAACATAAAAATGCATCACATATGTTATAATATCCTTGGCATACAGTTTTATAGCTCATCGCATCAGAACCTGACAGGGTGATTATTTGATCGGATTAAAGGGAAATATAAGGCTCTGTTATGCAAGCTATCATGAAAGAGCAAAACTTGTAAAAGAGAAAAGAAAAAATAGTAAGGACAGTTATAAAAATTCCATCATCATTTCATATCAATATCATATTAGGAACAAAAGCATGTTCAGTAACTCGGCAGAAGCCATACAATTAAAAACCTATCCATCTATGCAATTAAAATCCATAGAGTTATGTGTGGAATATTGGAAAATGCAGTTAGTCAGTGACATTGTCCCTCATTATGAACACAGTGGTAAAAACTGCTGTGTTCATGCTGGCGGTCAAAACACTGACTGCCAGCGTCCCCCGATCCCCGCTAGCCGCATAAAGAACATTCCTGTGGTCTGGCGAGTGGAAACATTGCTTCCACCCGCGGGCGCAGAGGAAGGCCTGGCTGGGACATTGACGGCAGATCCACATGGAGCCGCTGCTGATGTCTCTGTGCAGTGGGTGAAGCTGCACCGGTCGCGCAGATCACGGCCCAAAAATTGGGCAGTGAGCTGCGCAATGGGGCACTGCACCGGGGCCCCTGCACTGCCCATGCCAAGTGCATGGGCAGCACAGGGGTGCCCCGGTGCACCTCTTCCGCCAGCCTTTCCCTGGTGGGGAAACCCGCAAGGGAAAGGCTGGTGGCTAAGGAAACATCATCCGAGGGGCAGCACTGCTGCCCTGTCGGATAATGTTTCCGACCACCGCCAGGCTGCCTGACGGAGGCAGCCTGGCGGTGAGTGAGGGCTGGCGATGGCGGCCCTCAAGGGGTTCATTATGTAGCGGTGTGGCCCGCCAGGCCGGCTGGCAGTTTTACCCGCTATTGCCGGCATGGCGGGCCCCACCACCAGGTTCATAATGACCGCCTATATGTCTAAAAATAGGGAAATAAATGGATTCATTCTTGTTTCAAACATGTTAAAAGTAAATATTAGGAGCATTCCACTGTACTATAGAGGTAATTGATTTAAGAGTTCAACACACTGGGATATTAAAGCCAGACACATATTTGCTCCATTAATCTGTCTCGTATGTTAATCTATCCAAATGTATAACAGATGTTCTTCTTGTAATTGTAAATGAGATGTATGCAGAAACTACATAATATATCCTATTGTTCTCCAGTTTGCATAGAAAATTAAAAGCGTCCTGATGAAAGCTGTTTTGAAAAAAATAGGAGGTGCAAAATGTATTTTAACTTCTTTATAAAACATACAAAACAGTAAGAAGCTGTACTTTAGATTCAGTGGCATTCCCATCACATGGACATTCAGGTAATTTTCATGCCTGCGCCTCTGTTTTTGGGAATGCTACTAAACAATGTAGAATACACTGCCGTAATCTAGTAAGATAAAATCTGCGCTGTTTTTTTTTTAATATAATAGTCAGGTACCCTATTAAACCTTGTTGTAAGGGACTTGTCAAAGATCTAGATATGGCTGGTTGTAAACTTTCTGTTATTTCTTCCTGTTTCCAATAGAAATAATTTTCAGTTGATTTTTGCTATATTACAAAATGCTAGTAGGGCTCTCTATGATAATACTTTCATCGATCAACTTTATTAAACTATCCATATACATCAAATAAGGGATCTTTTCACAGTGCTCAAGGGTAAGGCGGTCTTCAATAATTTCCTTGATAAATTTGGTGCCTGTCTTTCTCTAGGTATTATATACCAGCTAATGATAGCACTCAGGTGAATTGCATCTTCAAGGTAAGAAACATCTGGGCCCGTATTTATACTCCGTTTGCGCCGAATTTGCGTCAATTTTTTCGACGCAAATTCGGCGCAAAACTAACGCCATATTTATACTTTGGCGTTAGACGCGTCTAGCGCCAAAGTATTGGCAAATAGCGTCATTTTTTTGCGTGAACGCCTTCCTTGCGTTAATGAGATTCAAGGAAGGCGTTCCCGTCTAAAAAAATGATGGCGACGCAAATGCATCGTATTTATACTCCCGGGCAAAAATCACGCCCGGGAGTTGGCGGGTCAAAAAACCCCGCATTTGAGCCACTATTTAACGCCTGGGTCAGGGTAGGCGTTAAGGGGCCTGTGGGCTCAAAATGAGCCCACAGGTGCCCTCCCCTGCCCCCAGGGACCCCCCCTGCCACCCCTGCCCACCCCAGGAGGACACCCAAGGATGGAGGGACCCACCCCAGGGACATTCAGGTAAGTTCAGGTAAGTATAATTTTTTATATTTTTTGATTTTTTTTTGGGTGGCATAGGGGGGCCTTATTTGTGCCCCCCTACATGCCACTATGCCCAATGACCATGCCCAGGGGACACAAGTCCCCTGGGCATGGCCATTGGGCAAGGGGGCATGACTCCTGTCTTTACTAAGACAGGAGTCATGAAATGGCGTCTGGGCGTCGTAAAAAAATGGCGCAAATCGGGTTGAGGCGATTTTTTTGCCTCAACCTGACTTGCCCCATTTTAAGACGCCCTAACGTCATTTTTGCCCAACGCCGGCGCTGCCTGGTCTACGTGGTTTTTTTCCACGCACACCAGGCAGCGCCGGTCTGCTTGCGCCGGCTAACGCCATTCCATAAATACGGCGCCCGCATGGCGCTTCAGAATGGCGTTAGACGGCGCTAAATTTTTTGACGCTAAACTGCGTTAGCGCAGTTTAGCGTCAAAAAGTATAAATATGGGCCCTAGTTCTCCGTGGTTGACATAAATTGATACTGAGTGAGGGACTGCCAAAAATCTATGCAAGAAATAATTTTCTTGTGTCTGCAAAATGATGTTCTCTACCATAATTCACAGAGTTGCCCCATAATTGGCGCTCGGTGTGAATTCGCTCTCATATAATTGCACCATTTCTCTCACTGGTTTACTTTCAAACTTTTATGCAGAGTGGAACTGGGCTTCAGTACTCCTTATAAATTTGAGTTTCACAGATCTTAACGGAGCCCAAGAGACATTCTTGTGAAAGAAACAATGTCCAGATAAGTGAAATTTTGTTTCCTCTAATTTGTGTCCCCTCACCTAATGAGACTTTTTCATTGCTTTCCCCTTTGCACACACCATTACAAAGGTTTTTGTCAGGTTGAGTTTAAAATCTTTCTCTTCAGTAAATGCGGCAAATTTGTTAGATGTAGCAGACTATTCGCAGTTCTAGATATCAACACCACATCATCAACATATAGGAGCATCGGAGTTGGACGGATGCCCGCTCTTGGGGCATCTGCATCCACCTGTTGTAGTATACTGCCCACTCCATTATTTAAAGTGCTAAAAGAAAGGGGGCGAGAATACAGGCTTGCCTAATGCCTCTGGTGACCCTGAAGCTTTGTGTATATTCCCCATTTAGGACAAAACCTACTTGTGCTGTCAGGGAAGCACTCAGCTGGGACAGGCGGGGTATAATCTCTTTCAGTGCGCCCATTTCTTTCATAGACTGCCATAGCTTCACGTAGTTTACAAGTTCAAAGGCGCTACTGAGTTCTGAAAAACAGAGATGGACATTTCCCTGCTTTGCTAAGGTGTATTTAATAATAAATAGGTTTAAGTTGATGCATTGCTCAACTGTACCAATGTCCCTTTCGACCCCATGCTGGGAGTCTGTAAAAACGTGATTTTGCATTGTCCAAATTTCTTTTCTCTATAATACAGTTCTAGAAGATAGTCCTTCTTGGTGCAGCAAAGCAGTCCTCTGAAGTACACAACAGGCAGCAGCTGCAGGAGGTATTCCTCTGAGAGACCTTCCGCAGGCTGGAAAGGAAATGAAGAGTGGCTCTAAGGGCCCTATTTGTATACCTGGTGTTTCCTTTGAAGTAGGAGAAGTTTCTAGAAGCCCCCTTTCAAAACTGCTTGGAATATCCAGCCTCCCTACCCTGGACCCATTCTGTCTGCAGGCACAAAAGGCTGTGTGAAGACAGACTTATTGAAACAGGTGCACATCACATCATTTTCCTGGCCTCACACCTTACAAAACTAAAACCTCACTACACACTTGATTAGATAATTTCCCCTCTCCCCCCCTTCCCTACAAGTGTCCCTCCTCCCGCAACTTAAATTGCAAAGCTGTACCCCCTGCTTTGGGATAAATTTCCTCCTTTGAGGCTTTCAACCTCCCATCCCATTTGATTGTAACTATTAAACCTTTAACTAATTAAACTTGTTACTGTCCCTTAAACTGTGTGCCTCGCCCAGGCGTGCTCCTGACTACCCGTTCCCTTTCTGTATGTATTGCCACTTCCAAAAACAGTAAACTTGGCTAACCCATGCCAACTTCTCTGCGAAAACCGCCTGTGCATCTGCCTCCAGCGACAATATACATAATGCCCTCACTATGCACCTGTACCAAGAAAACCACCTCCTCTACTAGCTCAAACTTGTCTGAAAAAGACCTTCCAATCCCTCAATTTGTGACCCCAGGAAGGAGGGGGGGTGAAATGCTCAAACACTATTGTCAGACAGACAAAAGATTTACCTAAAATGGTGGCAGGCGCCCAAAAATGGCCACCTATATACCCTAGTGCCCAATGTAGGCCAACACTAGCCCAAAAAGCCCAATGTGCAGCCCCGGGCAGCTCCATTCCCCAAACTAACCTGGAGGGGGGGCTCACTGTGGCCAGCTGCCCCCAAGTCCCCTTTGTAAAATAAGGGACCAGCAAAGACCACTGACACCTTGTTGTGTGAAAAAGGCCGCTTTGTTGAAACAGCTGCACATCACATAATTTTCCTGTCCTCACGCCTTACAAAACTAAAACCTCACTATACACTTGATTAGCTAATTCCCCCTCTCCCCTACAAGTGTCCTACCTCACAAATTAAACTATAAAGCTGTATCCCCTGCTTTGAGTTACATTTCCTCCTTTGAGGCTTTCATCCTCCCATCCAGTTTAACTGTAACTATCGAACCTGAAACTAATTAATTTGTTACTGACCCTTAAACTGTGTGCCTCGCAGAGGAGTGCTCCTGCCTACCCGTTCCCTTTCTGTATGTATCGCCGCTGCCAACAACAATAAACTTGGCTAAAACATGGTAACTTGCGAAAACTGCCACCAGAAAAACAAAGCTTTGCTTCACCTTTTTCTGCCCCCCTATTCATGATCTCGATGTCCTCTGCTTACATACAGTGAAAAATGTAACCCCGTTTCCTTATAAGTCACCTTCTCAGTGTATATGCAGCATCTTAACCACCACGTCTTGAATGTGCAAGAGGTACAAGTCCATCTCCATGAATGACAGATGTACTCCTTCGCCCCTAAAGAACTCAACTGCCTCATATGACAAATTTGTGTGTTGTATTCTCCGTGCATTGTGCTTTCTACAAAAAGTCCTCACCTCCTTATTTATCTTCCTCCTAGTTTTCTCAATCGCGGCTGGTTTTACGGTCCCCTCCACTCACTACACGGAATAAACTCAGTCCAAATTATATGCCTTCCTGACCATTGATTCTGAAGCTCTAAAATGTCGTCCTTCATCCCCGGCATTAAGGCTACCCCTTTTTCGACTATGAGATCATTCTCTCCCAGGTGTGTCAGCAATAAATCAGGACATTGCCCCCGAATAAATAGTTTTTTTTGAGACTTTAGGAGCTCTCTTCATCTCACACCCCCTTTCCCATACCAGCGAAAAATAACTGATGCAAAATTAAATCCTAAATTGACACAGTGATTTCTCTCTCGTGCCTGCCTTTCTGCCCATTTTACAAAGGAGTGACCCATGATCAAAGCCAAAAGGGCTGGCATATCCAGGCCTGGGACAGCACCTGAAATACACAAAAGAACTGTAAGCCTACCATCCCTTATTGACAATCCTATTGTCCCCGTATGTAATGCCTAACGCATTCTGATGTCCATCTCCCTTATCTTTTTATATTGGCACTCCCCCTCCCCCTTTGTGCTGCTTCCATTGTCACACCTATCCTAAAGGAATGAGTGCCATAGCCTGTTGCCTCAACCCAGATACTCGCCAAAACCTTCCGTAAAACTGCTAACAGCTGATATGTCGTTACTATACGGCCAGATAAATGCCTGAAAATTTCTCCCTTTTCTGCTGTCCTTCTCAATCTCAGCTGACCTACCCAGCCTACTGGACACACCTCTTCCGTCGGATAAGGACGCAGTACAACCTCCCTTCCTTTTCTCCTCTGGTCTGTCTTTGACCTGTGCAACCATACCTTCAACCCACTTTTGTTCCAAGATACATATGATGCCTCTGTTCCTTTTGTTGCCCAACAAGTCCGACACCCTGAGCGCACCAAAAAAAAATCCACACCATCAATGTCGGGAATAAAATCATCTCATCCTCATCATAGCACATCATAGGCAGACCTCTCAATATTGCACAGAATAACTCCTATGTCAATGGTTTTCTTCTAGGACCTCGGTACCCTTGACCCCAAGCCCATCCTTTCAATATGCATGCCGAGCTCACCCGCCGATGGGGCATATCCCCATAATAACTTACCCATGAATGTAATACCCGCCAGCTTCCCAACGATGGTCATGCAAGACTGACCCTTCCCAATTAATGCTAGGATAAATTGAATGACATCCTCCGCTCTATCCCGTACCGCCCTCTTCCATTGAGCCCCACTCCCCAAGAATGCTTGCCAAGCCTGACCGTACCCCTGTCTTGTCAAACCAGCCACAGCATCCTCTGTCTCCAACCGTCCACTGCTCGAGTGGCATCCAGTTTCTGACCTTCTCGTGGCCGTGTCCAACCAACGGAATGAGACAAAGCATCCGCAATGTCATTGTCCACACCTGGTATGTGCTGTGCCCTAAATGTAATGTCTGCTTCAAACATTGCCATACAAATATCCGCATTAGCTTCAATACCTGTGGGTCCCAGGCAGATTGTCTTTCGACTATTTGTACCACTGCCATATTGTCAATATGAAATAGCACCCTCTTATGTGCTAGCTGATGGCCCCATAAAGTTACCGCCACTACCAAAGGCAAATATTCTAGAAAAGTGATACTCCTACCCTCTACCTTCCATTCCCTGGACCATTCCTCTGCATACCATTGATCTTGCCTCCCCCAGTCGCATCTGAGTACACTTGTGCATCCCAATTGAGCTCCGTTAAGGACAATAATGGCATTCCATTGAATGACTCCAAAAAGACCACCCCCCACATACGCAAGTCCTCCTTAATACCTGCTGACAACCAAACATGGTGATGCAGCAAAGCCTTGCCTGATAATGCTAGCCCCAGTCTCCTACAGAATGTCCTCCCAGCTCTGAATTCCCGGCATGCAAAATTAAGATGCACTAGCAGCATTTGACCTTTTTTAACCGTCACCTTTTCCCTACTCAACATGAAATCAAACAACAACTTCATTGTCAATTTTGTGTCCGTCGGCAAAAGCACCTCTATGGCTTCTGAATCAATCTCAACACCTAGGAAGGACAGAACAGTGCTGGGACCTATTGTCTTCTCTGGTGCTAAAGGGACTCCAGATCCCCCATGACCTTTTTGAAATTGGCCAACATGTCCTTGCGTTCAGTCGTCCCTGCCTGTCCCACAAAGACAAAGTCATCCAATTTGTGTGTCACCCATGTCTGACCCATTGCCCATGTGAAAGCCCACTGTAGGAATGTGCTAAAAATGCTCACATTGAGCATCCCATCGGAAGAGCCTTATCTACATATCATTGTCACTCAAATTGTATACCAAGTAACTGAAAGTCATCCTGGTGCACCAGTAAAAGTTGAAACGCAGACTCAATATCAATTTTTGCCATTAAGGCGCCCCTTCCTACATTCTACACCATAGGCACCAAACCTACGGGGGGAGACAATCAAGTCTGGCATGGGCCATTCGTCAAATGGACCTGCCATCGGTCCTCAATTGGCCTCATACACTCACCTCATTCCCCCCAGCATGAGGGTGGTGCAGCGGGGCAAACGCCCGCACTGCATCCTTTACCCCCGCTAATGCCTTCCTCATTGGGTGGCCTGTGTCCCCGGAGTCTCCAATCAAGAGGTCCAGTCGTCCTGCACAGTAAGCACTCCATTTTATTGCTGCCAAATCATAATTTATAGCCTGCAAACTGAAGCCCGCAACTACCTTTAGAATGCATAGTGGAAAAACACTTGTACGCTATTCTTAGCCAGACACAAGATTTACCCAAAATGGTGGCAGGGGCCCAAAAATGGCCAACTATATACCCTAGCACTCAATGTAGCCCAAGGTTAGCCCAAAAGCCCAATATGCAGCCCTGGGCTGCTCCATTCCTCAAACTAACCCGGCGGGGGACCTCCCTGTAGTCAGCTGCCTACCAAGTCCACTTTATCAAAATGAGAAGGGATAATTGCATACAAAGTGGGTCAACCTCTGTAATTCACATTTTATCCAGGCTTAGACTCAATTGTTGTCAAAGTGTCACCGATTTGTACCCTCAAAAAGGACTAATTTCATACAACTTAAAAGAAAACTATTTAACGGAGGATGACCGAGAAAATATATACACTTTGTCAAATACAACATTGAGAAGTCCATCAACCCTGCGGCCACCTTGGCAGAAGATTCTGAATGAGATGTTATCTTTTGAAAGACTTGTTTTAATTGAGGTTCATGCGCTGGAAAGGCAGAATAAGTACTCGTCCTCCAATTTATTAAATGAGCAATGGGGCATGCTCAGGGAACTCAGCGAAGAAAGAGCAAAAGTAATTATTCAGGTGTTAAATGTTGCTCTGTATTGATTCAAGATGAAAAAGGGTGTGAAAAGGAAATCAGACATACATTTCAAGTAAGGCTAAGTTACCAACACGTCTAAACAAATATGGCAAAAGAGATTTAGGACTTTGTAAGAAATGTTCTAAATGAATGAATAGAACAAGGTTGGTTGATGAAAAAAAAACTAGGGGGCAGATTTACGAACATCTGAGGCAGCACAATACAGCAAGGCAACTTCAGGGCTGAGCTATGTCAAATGGGAAGGGCAAGGATGTGCCATATCTACTAAGGTATGGTCCATTCCTGCTGTCTTTCTGCACTGGCACCCTGGTGACTGCCTAGCGTCAATGCAGGCACCCTTGCACCTTCCTGTACAAAAACAAACCTCTGAGTCTTTTTCCTCTTTCAATGTGTGCTGCATAATCTGCAGAACATGTAGAAAGGGGAAAACAGGGAGAAATCAACACGTTACCTCTTGTTACCCCTCCCCTTGGTTTACTATTGTTAATAAATCTGGCAATGTGCCAAAATGATGTGTGGATGCATGGGAGCACCCATGCTCCACCCATGGAACATGGTCCCAGGGTAGAGTAACACAAAACAGCAACTTGCACTGCCATGCAGTATCTAGACAGAATACCAGAAACAAAAATATTGTAGGACAAAATATTGTATCAATAATACCAAGGACAAAAATATTGTGAAGGTAAGTAATGTTTTACCATCTGTAGCTCCACATAAATGTACACTGACAATCTATATATCTACAAGGCATGTAGATGTGGAGCTAAGAACAGTAAATATATTCTTACCTATTTGAACTTACCTTCTCAATGTTTTGCATGCAGAGTCACTCATGGTGATCTAATGCAAACAGTCCACCAAAGAGACTAAGGGGGTCATTCTAACCCTGGCGGTCCAAGACCGCCAGGGCTAAAATGACGGGGGCACCGCCAACAGGCTGGCAGTGCCCCGCTGGGCATTCTGACTGCGGCGGTTCGGCCGCGGTCAGAAGTGGAAAACCGGCGGTCTCCCGCCGGTTTTCCGCTGCCCAAATGAATCCTCCATGGCGGCGCAGCAAGCTGCGCCACCATGGAGGATTCTGACACCCCATACCGCCATCCTGTTCCTGGCGGTTCTCCCGCCAGGAACAGGATGGCGGTATGGGGTGTCGCGGGGCCCCTGCAGTGCCCATGCCAATGGCATGGGCACTGCAGCGGCCCCCGTAAGAGGGCCCCAAAAAGAATTTCAGTGTCTGCTTTGCAGACACTGAAATTCGCGACGGGTGCAACTGCACCCGTCGCACCTTCCCACTCCGCCGGCTCAATTCTGAGCCGGCGTCCTCGTGGGAAGGGTGTTTTGCACTGGGCTGGCGGGCGGCCTTTTGGCGGTCGCCCGCCAGCTCAGTGCAAAACCCAAAATACCCTCAGCGGTCTTTCGACCGCGGAGCGGTATTTTGGAGGGGGAAGTCTGGCGGGCGGCCTCCGCCGCCCGCCAGACTTAGAATCACCCCCTAATTGCTGTAAATGCAAAATACATTGATAAGTATGGAGATTAATTATTGAAACCATTTATCAAGAGAGTTCCCTCCTAGATTAGGACCACAAAAATAGAAGGAATGACATTTGATAATGACCAACAAATTCTGGTGCCCATGCATCTCCAATCTATTAATATGAAAATTCCCCAAGATGTGACATGAAGTGATATAATTTTATATACAGCAAAGAGGCCATCTTCATTAACTATCTACGAATTGAATGTGTACTCAAACTAGCAAACGTCTACATATTTAAGGACTATATTAAATCAGGACACGACTCCTGCATACAAAAGAAAGGCCTCACAATGGGTTGTGCTTTTGTTTCTGAGATGGCAATTATGTTCATGTCCCAATACATGAGGAAATTGATTTACAGTATTAATACTTCCAAGGATTCCATTTGTATGTGCATCATAGGCATATAGACAACATCTTTAAGGTCTGTAATATTGCTGAAAATGCTTTTGAAAACCTTTATGCCAGGTTAAACAGTTCATCCAAGGACATTCGGTTTGCAATTAACTGCTACAGAAGCAACATTAATTTTCTGTTTTGAACATTAACGTGGGAGTGGCATGCTGACTACCTCACTGTAAAAAAAGAACATTTTACAAGATATGACAGTTTCCCGCTAAAGGCATTAAAATCATATCTCCTCTCTGGCTAGTTTCTGCACACATTTTTTGCAAAAGAACACTAAGAATGAAAAAGAACTGAAGGACAGGCTAGCGAAGAGAGGATATCCTACAAAGATCTCCTAGAGATCAATAAGACTAGTGTAGCATATTCCTAGAGAGACACCTTTGAAAAAGACGGAGAAACCTACAAAAACACAAAGGCTTGGGTGACTAGCTATTTTAATGAAACAAATATGTCCCAGTGAATTAACAAAAATAACTGGCATTCAATAGACTCTAACCACTAAATAGTAGAAAAACCCATAATGTCCATAAGGAAATGAAGAAACGTAAGGTGACACATTGTGGTCAGATTTCAAAATAAAAAATGAAGCTAAATCACTAATAAACATGTTTACTATAAATACAGTGAAAGAACATCACCGGTGTGGATGCTGTGTTATAGCCACCCAGACAATAGGGGGTGCTGAATTTTAACATGACAGTTTGAGAATAATTTATGAGAATACACAAACTGTATTACTAAGATTGTGATACATTTAGGGCCAGAAGTCTGAAATACTTATTTTGTATTTCCTAAATTGTGATTCCTCAGAAATCGATATTTAGAAAAATGTAAAACGGTATGTAAAAATGTAGAGATTCCCTAATAGTGAGTCCTACAGTACTGGAATTGCTAATAGGAAATCATTATTTATACAAAAGCAAACTATTCTTTCATGTGGGCCTACGAATGGTTTAGCATTTCATAATTTGCAATTTCCTAACAGGAAACCGCAAATTAGGAAATGCTAGGCAAGGGTGACTTTCATCCTAAGGCCCCCACTTGCTACACAAAAAAGTAGTGCACATGTAAACCGCGCACATGCCCTAGGGGCATGTGGGTGCTTTATTGCGCTTTAAAAAAAACATTTTGGGGTGTTTCTTTTTTTTTTTATTGCACATGGTTACCATTGCATTTTCTGTTTGTTTTGCATTTAGAAAATGCTTTGTACATGTGCCAATAAATCGCAAATAGGAAATCCCTATAATGCGATTTTCAATTTAGGGAATTGCAAATGTGATTTCTACAGAGCAGAAATTGCATTTTGCGATTCCCTAAAGGCCTTTGGGCCAGATGTAAGTAGCCCTTTGCGCCTCGCAAATGGCGAAAAACGTTGTTTGCAAGGCGCAAAAGGCCTCACGCGATGCAGAAACACATTTTGCGAGTCGGTACCGACTCGCAAAATGTGTTTCCAAATCGCAAATAGGAAGGGGTGTGCCCTTCCTATTTGCGACCGCATCACGATGTAGAGTTGATTTGTGACCGCGAAAGCGGTCGCAAATCAACTCACAGTTACCATCCACTTGAAGTGGATGGTAACTCATTCGCAAATGGGAAGGGGTCCCCATGGGACCCATTTCCCTTTGTGAATGCAAACAAAAATATTTTTTCAGAGCAGAAAAATTAAAAAAACCGAAACTAAAAGGTTTCGGTATTTTTTCTATTTGCAGCTCGTTTTCCTTTAAGGAAAACGGGCTGCAAAAAGAAAAAAAAAACTGCTTTATTCAAAAGCAGTCACAGACATGGTGGTCTGCTGTCTCCAGCAGGCCACCATCCCTGTGAGTTCCTAGACTCGCTATGGGGTCGCAAACTGCGACCCACCTCATAAATATTTATGAGGTGGGTCTTTGCGACCCCATAGCGATTCGCAGAAGGTGTCTGAGACACCTTTCTTCATTCCCTTTTGCGAGTTGCAAATTGCGAGTCGCTGGGACTCGCAATTTGCAACTTGCAAAAGGGAACCTTCCTACATCTGGCCCCTAGTTCATATGTAAAGGCCGTTTTGCATTTCTTAATGGGCTGAAATTGAGATTCATCCCATTAAGAAATTCAAGAGGCCTTTGTACATTTGGCCCTTAATCTCCTGCCCTTTCAATCTTGCATACGTGGAAAGAACAAGTCAAGAACAGAAATCAAGGATCATCCGACACAAATCAAGAGCTGGTTGTAAAATTATGTCGACACAGTTTGTTACCCATTCCACGGAAATCATCTATTCAGAAATGTATCTGAGATGAACTGTGCTTGAAGTATTAGATACCAGTCTTTACAGCAGCAGTGAAAGGATCCATTTGAGGAGAGAGACACAAATGGTTATTCAGTTACATACTGTGGAGTGGAGAGTTGAATGAAATAGGAGGCAAATAAAACATATGTAAATGCTCCAGTAATCATCCAGAAGCATGCATTGCTAACAAATAAAAGTCAACATCAAAAAAGGGCATCAACAATGTGTCCAAAAAATGGAATGCGTTATGAGCAATGTTGGAGAATGAATGTCTCATCTGCTAAAATCTAGATCTTTAGCCACATTAATACAATCAAATGTCTCAATTATTGTTGGTTGAAGAATACACAGGAAATAGCCACAGGAGTGTCATGTGCATTTTGCATAACTAATTTCCTAATTTGGTACAAATCACTCAGTATTGCTATAGAGAAGCTGACACGACACACTGAGGTTCTATTTCATCATGATCAATCATGTGACCCTTTAAGGATCAATGTGGTCCGTCAAAAAATCTGTCTAAAAACTCCTAATGTGTCATGAAACCCACAATATGGTGATAAATGAAGTAGGCTATGATCTAATATGATTATTTTTTAACCTTTTTTTGTAGACATCAACATTCACTGGATTGTTTCACATGGCCTAATGTAACAAGATTGGAAAGCATTTCAGAACATGAGAATAACTGTCATATCAAAATGATCGGACATCAATTGAGAAGAACTGCAAGAAAGCAAGCACGATTCCATTAAACAAACTACCAGTAATGCAAATCCATAATAACACTGCATGTTCAGCTTCATAACCAGGACGTATGTTGACATATGAATTTTTGGTATTCACAAATCAGAATGGTAAGTCCATCAGAATATGTCATGTGGCACTCCAAGGGTGAGTGTGAAGAGGCAAACCAGAACATTTAATTCACAAAGAGTCCAGATAACCTGAAACATCATAATCCTGTTCTCAAGGTTGGAAACTTAGTGATACTTAGCCACTCTTTAGGAAATCATGGAAGCAGACTGACAACACACTTTGGGCCTTATTTGTAAGGCTCTTGTGCCACCACTGGATCATTTTATTTTGACACAGCTGTGGCGCAAAATGAATTCAATATTTACAAAGTGACGCTAGAGACCTCTAGGGTCACTTTTTCCCCCTGTGCGTCATTTTCCCTTAATATCAAATCCAGGCTGTGACAGATACCAACAATGATATGCAAGGTAGGTGTTCCCTCTTTAAAAAGCACGTAAGACTGATGCAGCTGTATTTACAAGCTTACTGGAGGGTGACGCTCTTTTTTCAAAAGTCACCAGAGAGTCAGCACAGGAGAAGGGAGCATATATTTTCACAGCATACCTCACTAATTGGACTCAGGGAGCTATAGGTAATCACCCATTACCGTCTGAGGATGGAGTCTATCGTACAGCTGCTAAACCTGATTTTGCTAAGACTACAGACAACAATCCACAGGGTCACCAACATCCCACAACAGACAAAGCTCCAACACCCAGCATCTGCAGCAAGAGATCAAGTAAGAATTCAATGCCATCACTAGCTTCCCACATGTGCAAGGTGTCTGGACTGCATGCATTTGCAACTGGTTCCTCCTGCTGCAACTACCCATCTCTACTGCAACAGAAAACACACACACTCCATCAACATCCAGGCCATTGTTGACCGTCATGGGTTGATCACTAATGTTGAAAAATACACCAGCAACGTGCATGATGCATACATGTTCTGGCACTCCATCATCAACCAATGATTCCAGGAATGACAATATGGGAATGGCCTACGTGTAAGTAAGCAAACAGCAAGTACCTAACAGACACAATAAGAAATAGAAATGGGGGACACAATACGCAGCTCACTGTCTGCCTACACAGATAGGTACCTCAGCGTCAGAGTCACCAGATCCTCAGGGTCTGTGCACGTTCCCAACACGTCCACCACTGAACAACTCCAAGACTCTGATAGATAAATCACAGAGACTGAGAGAGTTCAAGAGGGTAAGAGGGGATTAGGAAGGGAACAGCTGGGAAGGAGACCTGTAGTAAGAAAAAGGTTAGAACACACAATAAGAAAATTATATATGAAATCAATATTAGACTATGATTCTAAGCCTAGTCACTCTGAAAACATGAACAATCTAAGAGTTAAGTTTAAAATGACTAAGTTTCAAGATGGCCGGATACCTGTAGGGGAATCAAGATGAATTAAATGAAAACTTTCTTATTCAAGTACTTTCCTTTACATGAGAATCAGAAAAACATTCTGACTAAATTTTAAACCAGTCATATAAATCCTGTTTTGAGAATGTATTCTAGGACCATACAATATTGCATCTATAAACTCTGGCCTTCTGTGTACTCTTAAAATGTTTCAACACAAATTGCGCATATTGCAGATATATATATATATATATATATATATATATATATAGTAAACACCAAAACACCATAAAAGGATTGTGCACCATGAATAACACAATATGGATTCAGGAAACAAATCACATAACTTGTCAACTTGAATATTTCATAATAAATATCTTAGAATAGTGGCATACAATAAACAACATGAATTAAACTCGAGGAGAGAATTGTGTGTCTTGCCGATTCAAGTGTCACCATGTAAAATACCAAGAAATGGTAGCACGCAATGAATATCAAAGTCAAATCATCATTAATTGAATCGCGCATCTTGCAGATTCGTAAAACACGATGTAAATGTAAAAAAAATAACAGCTCACAATAAATAACAAGATCAAAGTACAATGAAACGCATCGCGCTTCTTTTGCCGATTCTTAATCCACCATGTAACTGTCAAGAAATGGTAGCGCACAATAAACAACAAAGTTAAATCCTCATGAAACGAGTTGCGCGTCTTGCCAATTCGTAAAACATCATGTAAATGTCAAGAAATAGTAGCGCGCAATGGACAACGTTTAAACACCATAAAACGAATTGCGCATCTTGCCGATTCTTAAGCCACCATGCCAATGTCAAGAAATGGTAGCACGCAACGAATAACAAAGTCAAACCTTTATGAAACAAATCACGCGTCTTGTCTATTTGTAAACTACCATATAAATGTCAAGAAATGGTAGCGCGCAAGTAATCTGTTACTCATTTAAGAATTAAACCAAGAATATGAAAATTCTCAATAACGGTGTCGGGATAGTCCAACCACCGTCTTACCGCCTGGAACAATGATCACCAATGAAGGATGAAGGGCAGAAGACTGGAAGATCCAAATATGCCGCCGGGACAGGAGCCCAGGAAGAAGCTGCTGCTCTGCACCGTGACCTCTGAATAGTGAGCACTGGGAGTTGTGCTGGCTCTCTTTTATAGAGTCCTGGCCCAGCCCAGAACCACGCCGAGGCATGTTGCAGGGAAAGTCTCTGGAAGGCCCTGGAAAGGGACAACACCCTAACACACTGAAAACCTGCAGCAATACATTGCAAAGGAACAGTATTTGTAAGCATATTAAAAATAAGTTTTCAGGATTGAACTCTGCAATGCAAAAGGTTAAACCACAACATATCAGCGCAATGCATAAATTACGTTGTTTTGAGAGTGCTGGGTTTTTGCATTTTTGTTGCCAATAGAGCGCGTACTGCTCTGGTGTTGACACCTCAGGATGAGGGCTGTTAAACATACATGCATCATGTGGCAAGTTACATAGGCAATGCAAATCGCCCTGCCATATAAGTGAATACACCTCAAGCCAGTTTTTCAGACATTGCGTGATGCAAAGGTACAAGGCCATGCATGCAGGCAGACAATCTGGGCAACATTCACTGTGTGCAAGGGAGGTGTACCATGTCCACTAGGGGGTGTTACCTTGCAACACACATGGGCCATCAGCCGTGTCATGGCTTACACACCAGGAACTAGGTGCAAGGTGACAAACCACGGCCATGGGCAGGTGTCATGTAGCTGTACAAATGTATAATAACCGGCAGAATCGCTCCCATGTCACCTGTGTGATGTGAAATGCTACACACATTTATCACTCACAATGCCTCTGAGGCAGCAGCCTTGGCTGGAAGGTGCACCTGCACACAAAAATACAATCCTGCAAGCAATGCAATGAGAACCCCTACATCCCCTGATGCAAGTGTGAATGTGTACTTGCTGGACAACTTGTGTGCAAGACTAGTTCGAAGGAACCATAAAGTGCAGGAGGCCCAAAATATTGTGCACCAATTCCCCTTCTCAGAGATGTTGTACCATGCAGGAAGTTGTGTAGCTGGAATACAGAAGACCACTCCCAAATCTTCAGAAACTCTGTGTTGTGTGCACAAATTGGGCACAATGCCATCACACATGTACACAATTGTTAGACCTGGCATCCTTGGCGTGGTCTCCCCTAACTTTTTGCCTCTGGTTCCCAAGTTGTTGATGTGTGCTGGACTCTGTTTTTGGTGTTTTTGTTACTCTGGGCACTTTACCACTGCTATCCAGTACTAAAGTGCAAGTGCTTCTATGTAAAATGTATGTGTAGTTGGATTTCCATGATTGGCATATTTGATTTACTGGTAAGTCCCCAGTACAGTGCACTAGACGTGCCCTGGGCCTGTAAATCAAATGCTACTAGTGGGCCTGCAGCACTGGTTGTGCCACTCACATTAGTAGCCCTGTAAACATGGCTCAGACCTGCCACTGTAGTGTCTGTGTGTGCAGTTTTAAACTGCTAATTTGACTTGGCAAGCGTACCCACTTGCCCGGCCTAAACCTTCCCTTTTCTTGCATGTAAGACACCCCTAAGGTAGGCCCTAGGTAGCCCCATGGGCGTGGTGCAGTGTATGTTTAAGGTAGGACATATACTAATGTGTTTTATATGTCCTGACAGTGAAATACTGCCAAATTCGTTTTTCACTGGTGCAAGGCATATCGCTCTCAAAGGCTAACATGGGGGCTAACTTTAAATAGGATTAAAGTGTAGATTCTCTTTGGAGCAGATGGAGATGTGGAGTTTGGGGTAGCTGAAAATACATCTTTTAGGAATGTTGGTTTTGAGATTGTGTGTTTGAAAATGCCACTTTTAGAAAGTAGGCATTTTCTTGTTTAAACCATTCTGTGCCTGTTTGTGGAATCTCTGTCTGGGTCAGTTTGACAGTTGGGTTGTTTGCACCTCTCTCCAAGCAGTGACAAAAATGGAACTGGGGTGTAGCCTGCATTTCCTGATGAGCCATCTGTGTTAGGAGGGAGGGGAGGAGTGGTCACTTAAACTTGAAAGGACTGGGCATGCCCTCACACAATGCAGTCTTCAACCCCCTGGCATGTAAATGGGGCCTGGCCTGGGCTCACAAAGAAGAGAGACTTTCCTTTGAAGTAGGCCTACTTCAAAGTCCAAAATGGGTATAAGAAGAGCACCCAAATCCCTGAAAAATTAGAACACTTCTGTAAATCAAGAGGAACCTCTGCCAAGGAGAAGAGCTGACGAGCTGAGGAGATGTGCTGCCCTGCCTGTGACTGTGTGTTGTGGAGCTATCCTGCAGTTGCTGCTTCTGCCTGTGAAAGGGGACAAAGACAGGACTTTGTTGTGCATTCCTGCTTATGAAGAAATCTCAGAGGGATTGACCTGAGCGTGGCTCCTGTTGTTGAAGTCTCAAGGCCATCAAATACTTCCCCTGCAAGCACCTAGACTCTCTGCTGAGACTCCTGCCCTGCCAAGAGGTGCCCTATCCAGTTCCTTGGCCCTTGAAAGGTGAAGCTGGCAGCCAAAGACTGAAAATCCACGCACAGACTTCCATGCGGGGAAATTTTTGATGCACCTTCCGAGACAGGGCTAAGAAACGACTCTCCGCCGGCTTCGCGGCTGAAATCTACGCTCTACCTGCAACGCGGCTGGAAGATCGATGCAATGCGGCTGGAGAAACAACGCGCAACACCTGCTGATGGAGGCTGTTAAATTGCAACCCCATATAGTGCGGTTTTCTGATACTGTGCGACCAGATTTTCGATGCAAACCTCACTGGGCGTAGAAAACCAATGAAAAGCCTGCCCTGACCTGAGGTGCCTGTCCAGATCGATGCATCACTCTCCTGTGGAGAGGAAAAATGACACACGCCGACCCGACCAGGAAACAACGCACGGTCTCGCTTGCGAGTGAAAAATCTGTGCATCGCTGGCCTTTTCGGATGCACACTCGCCCGTGCGGTGTTATTTTGATGCAACCCACAAAGGATTACATCAAAAGATAGTTGTCTGTCACTGCAAGCATACAGTCTCAATCATCATGTTTGTTTTTTCCAATCTGTCATAATGTCATTTTCTAATTCTGTGCACACTCAAAGTTTATACTGCCTGATTGTATTGTACACAGTACTAGACTGTGGCCCTCATTCTGACCTTGGCGGTCGGCGGAGAGGCGGCGGTCGGACCGCGAACAGACCGGCGGTATTAAAAATGGCATTCTGACCGCGGCGGTCACCGCCGCGACCGACCGCCACTTCCCCACTCCGACAGCCACGGCGGTCATGACCGACGGGCTGGAGTCTGCGCACTCCGGTCCGGCGGTCGACCCAAGACCGCCAACGGTATCATGACCCTGCTTACCGCCGCGGTTTCTGGCGTTCGGGAACCGCCATGCGAACCATGGCGGTAGGCACTATCGGGGCCAGGGAATTCCTTCCCTGGCACTGATAGGGGTCTCCCCCACCCCCCACTGCCCCCCGAGTCCTCCCCCCACACCCTCCACCCCCCTGCCACCCCCCAGAGGTGGTACGAACCCCCTCCCCACCCCCACCCCGACATGCACATACACGCACCCCGACATGCACACACCCCCAACATGCACATATACACACCCCCTACACACACACATACACAACGGGGACACATACCCGCACACATACATGCCGACATGCGCACCCGCCGAACTAAACACATTGCCCATAGGCACAGCAGCACTCCCCGCCCGCATGCACGCACTCACACACCCCCTCTACACACTCACACGCACACCCCCATGCACGCACACATCACACAACACCCCCCCACCCCCTCCCCTCACGGACGATCAACTTACCTTGTGCGTTGGTCCTCCGGGAGGTGACAGGAGCCATGGGGAGGTGACCGCCAACAGAAGACCGCCAACAGAAGACCGCCACACAGAAATGTGGGTCGTAATTCTGTGGGCGGTGTTCTGCTGGCGTGGCGGTGGAGGTTGACCAGTCTCCACTTTCCCGCCAACCGCCAGTGTGGCTGCTGGCGGTTTTCCGGCGGAACGCTCCCAGCGGTCAGAATGCGCACAGCGGCATACCGCCGCGGTCGGCGGTCTTCACCGCGGCGGTAACTCGGCGGTCTTGCGAAAAGACCGCCAAGGTCAGAATGAGGGCCTGTATCTTATCACATGTCCATGATGAAAATGATTAGTGATGCTTTTAAATTATGTTTTTGTAACAGTAACAGTGTAAAATGGTTGCTGCCTGTCCTGCACGAGGACACATGTCAGTGAGCTCATTCTGCCAGCATATGCCATCATGGCGGTAGGTGGTCGGAACAGCCGTTAACTCCTCATTGGTTAACATTGATGTCTTTGGCATACAGGGACAAATGATGAATACAGCCAACGGTGATGGTGCAGACAGCTGCGGCCGTGACTGCTATCTTCTAAAGTGTATCTCACTTGATTCCTAACTCTCCAGCCATCAAAACCTCCAGTAAGTGTGCTGCTGTGTCATGCTCCTGGGAGCCACTATGGCACGTGTTACAGGGGATAAGGCCCCCACCTTCACTACAGAAGAACTCCAGAAACTTGTAGATGGGGTCCTATCCCTGTACACAAAGCTGTATGGGGCTCTAGAACAGCCGGTAGGTCGCATTATGGTATTTTTGTTGCTACATGGGCATGTAAGTGTGTTAGTATGTGTATGCAGGAAATTCTAGTGGAGGGTATAGTTTCGGATGTGACTGCTAGGAATGTTGTGCAAGTGTGAAGTCGTGTATGATCCTGATATGTGAACAGTTTGTAAGCCTAAGAATGTCGTAGGTTGTTGGGTCTACCTAAATGTGCCTTTCCTTCTGTGTCTCTCATGCAGGTTAGTGCCCATCTCAAGAAAGGGTTGTGGAAAGCCATCGCCAAGGAAGCGCGGATCCTGGGGGTCCATAGCCAGCGGAGTACCCACTGCAGGAAGCAGTGGGAGGACCTGAGACGCTAGGCCGAGAAGACTGCAGAAGCCCAGTTAGGGACAGCCTCCCATCAAGGAGGTGGTGCCCGTTGGACCCTAACCACCCTAATGGCCCGCATCCTGGCGGTGGCCTACCCAAGTTGGATGGGTGCTTCAGGGTGACACAGCAGCCACAAGGGGGTAAGTTACAGAGTTTATTTCCTGTACTGTTTGCTTTAGAATGGAAAAGGTGTGTTAGCCATAGGATAAAGGATTTCTAGTGTAGCTATGACAGTTAATGTAGGTAGGATACAGTTATGCTGTAAATGTTAGTTGCTGTGATTGGTAAGTATCTGTGCAACAGGTTGTTATGGCATTTGTACTGTGCCAAATTGTAGGATATTACAGGAATATACAGAATCCTAAGTTGGTTCCAATACCTATATATTCATGTCCATTATGGGTGACACAGGAAGGGATGATACTGTACAAATGTCACTTATGGATTGACTTCTCGCAGTAATAATCCTGTATACAATGGCCATGAGAGTGTAGAGTAAATACCTGAGTGTTATTGTAGAGGTTTCATGATTGATTATAAACATCAGAGTGTAGGCACAGTAGGTGTGGAGATATATCTATTGACATTGTAGAGAGTGCATTCAGGAATTTCAAATGAGTAATGTTGAAGATTTGTACCAATGTGCAAAGGGTATTTGTATTGACCCTGTGCTCCCATCTTTTTCACCCCCTCCTCTCCTTTTTATACCATCCTATCCTTGTGTGTATTAGCATCAGCAGGTGAAGGAGTAGGGGCGCCTGCAAGTGGGGAGGCTACAGCCCCTGGGACCAAGGAGGCAAAGACCACCGAAGCAGAGGGGGCCAGTGGGTTGGAGGGCAAGGGGAGCACCACGTGGGAGACTGAAGCAGATACAACAGATACAGATTCCTCCTCTGATGGAAGCTCCCTGGCAGTGGTGGCACCTTCTGGAACCATCCCAGCACCATCCTTGTCTGCCACCCCCTTACTAGCACCACCCTCCCAGTAGTTCCCCACCCAGGTACCCATTCACGCTCACCCAGGATTGTGGGGGCCTCAGCTGCAGCACCTCAGGCCATGCCCCAGTCAGCCCTGCTGCCCTCAATGCCGAGGCTATTGACCTCCTGACGTGCATCTCTGTAGGGCAGGCAACTATCACAAATGCCATCCAAGGCCGGGCATACCAGATGCAGCAGAGTAATGCCCACCTGGGGGGCATTCACAGCGCCTTGTCTGGCCTACAGAGATCATTTCAGGCTCTGGCCTCTTCATTGATGGCAGCCAGTGTCCCTAGTACTTCCGTCCTCCCTCCTGCTATCTGTGCCACATCCCAGACCCCTTTCCCCTCTCCCAGCCATACATATAGACAAGCCCTCTCCCAAATCAACAGACAAGGTACACAAAGGCAAACACAGGCATCACAAATCACATCATAAGCATGCACTCACTCAACACACAAAAGCAGACACAACATCAGACACTACCTCCCCTGTCTCCCCTAGCATCTCCTCCCTTACAGTCACATCACCACTCACACCTGCCAGCACTGCAACCACACTCTCGGTTCCTGTCACCACTTCTGTGTTGCCTTCAGTCACCACAATAGCAGACACTCATACATGTACCTCATGCACCACATCCATACTCACCACAACCACAATCACTGACACATGCAGCACACCCACCTTACATGCAGACCCCTCCCTAACATACATCCGCACAACCTGTCTGTCCTCTTCCAGCCTCTCTACCCCTTTCCCACTGCTCCCAGAACACATAAACGTTGCTCCACCTCACACAAACATACTCTGCATAGATCGGCACCCACATCCAGCACACCTACACATCCTACAATCACTCCCCCACCTCCACTCCCACACCAGTTTCCCAATCCATCCCCTGTGTTCCTAAGAAGCTTTCCTTGCCCACCTTGACCTGTTCCCTGTGCCTGGCATACCCTGTGTTGCCCCTCGCTGTCATGGTTCTCTCCCTAGGCCAAGACCCTCCACCTCCAAGCCCTCCCATGACCCCCCTTCAACCTCTGCTACCCCTCCACCAGCCAAAAAGCCTCCCTCTGTCCCCAGAAAATCACCTGCCTCTAAACATAGGTTCAAAGCCCCTGCCCCTCTGTCCAAATCAAAGATGAACCCCCACCCATTCCCAGACCACAGCCAAAGGACCCCCTCCCAAGCCAAAGCACAAGGGTCCCACTCCCAAACTCAACCCCCACCACCACCCCAACACAGACCCTAGAGGTGCCTGCCTGCCCCATTGATGTCCATACCTTGCGGAGGCCATTAAGCTGTCAGGAGTCAAGTTGGGGCCTTTGCCAGGCACACTAATGACTTTTGGACATTGGGCCTTGGTGTTTTTGTTGCATATTTGCATTGGATTTAAAACTTAAGTAAATATGGACAACAGGATTCCTGTTGGTTTATTAGTCATACATTTGTCGAGTCTTTTTGTTTAATGGTAAGTTTCGTACATCTATAATGTTGTGTACCTTGTGCATTTTTTTTCTTTTTTTTTATTCAAGTTCACTGTTATTTCTTATATTTGGCCATTGTATGTATTGTTGCGTATTTGCATTGGTTTATGTGCCTCTGCTTGTTAGTGATATTGATGTGGTTGTGTAGTTTTGATTCGGGGAGTATATGTGACATGTGTGTTTGGCATGGCTGTGTTTTGTGTGTGTCTGTCTTGGTACGGGGTTTGTGTAGCGTGTGTGTGCGTATTGGAGTCCATGGATGGTGTGTATGTTGTGTGTGGGTGTGTAACTCTCCCCTTCCCACCTTATGTGCTCTGCAGGTGTACTCACCGATGGTGTCTTCATTGGCGTTAGTGGTCATAGAGGAGGAAAGCGAGGAAGCGCGCTGGAAAACCATCAAGGTGACGTTCCATGGCTTCAGTGGAGTTGTCTGTGTCCCTGGAGGTGAGGGGGTCCTTTTATACCTGCTGCTTCCACCAGGCTTTGGGTGGTGGTCATACCACCCCAGAAATCATGGTATTTTCAGTGTTGTAACAGGATGGGTGGTGCAGTGGTTACTGCCGGCAAACTGGCTATGTTTCAATTGGTAGACTACTGTGGTAGTAATATGGAGGTCTGCATTTCCGGCCTGGCAGTGGTCCGACCGCCATCGCCGGCGTGTCGGAACCGTGACCACCAATGTCATAATGAGGGCTATAGTGTGCAACTCGGGGTGAACAATCTTCATAAACTCATCTATATGGAAGCCTAGCAGAGCCACATTTGTGTCCTAAACAGTAATTGGTAAATTGTGGAAAAGACTTTCAGAGCACACAAGTATTACCTCAGGAGTCAGGGTATGTTTGGGTGCCAATTACTTTTATCACCATCAATTGTTTCTAAACTAATACTAGTGCGCTGCAAATTGCAGAATATTTGTGCATGGACAAATGTCCCATGGCCCAATGACAATGAGGAGCAGGAAGGACTAGACAATAAGAATGAGGAAGACGAGGAGCAAACTCAAAATGTACCATCAGTAGTAGCAACATGGTTGATCTACCATATAGTAGAAAATCTGTTTGGCACATGCGTGAATGATTTTCACAATGTCACAAGATTATGACTAAATTAATTTGTCTACCTATGTAAAACAACACATATAAGCACAACCAGTGTGTATGCAAGCTACCTGCCTAGTCACAGTGTGACAAAGTCATCCTTTTAGCATGTTCACCCTACTTTTTCTGAATGATACTGGTGGTAACTGGCCCTGACTGTACTCTGGGTCTGCTAACCAGGCCCAGGTCCAGTGCTCTGAATAAAAGGTATAAGGTAAATTGGTACAATTACAATTGGCAACGACAGACTCCTGTAAGTCCCTAGTAGATAATTGGGCGAGGTAGGATTCAAAATACCTATAAGTCCCAGATGTATAACAGGCCAGGGAATTTTAGTGACCAGGAAGATTTCCTCCACTGGAGTGTGTACTGCAGTGTTACCTGCTGTCATTTTGTAAAGGTAGCTCTGCCTTGCAGGCTGTCTTCAAAAAGTAAAATGTGTGAAAAAATCGACTTTGAAATTAAATGTACTTTCAAAGTGGTAATCTACCCTATTTTTACATATAAAACATTCCTAAGGTCTCCTTTAGGTGCACCAATGGTGGGATGCCATGCAACTATAAGCAGGGGCATTACAACATATCTTTCATATGACCTGGTGTGGGAAAAACTTCACATTTAAGTTTTCATCACTGTAAATACTTAGGCCCATATTTATACTTTTTAGCGCCACGTTTGTGTCATTTTTTTACGCAAAAGCGACACAAACATACCAAAAACAATTGTATTTCTTAAGTTTGCACCGCTTTTGCATTAAAAAGCTGCACAAACGCACCGCTAAAAAAGTATAAATATGGGCCTTAGTTCCATAGGCTAACATGGGAGCATTCTCCATAAGCATACATAATGCTAGGGAAGGGCTAAATGTGTCATGAAAGGGCTCAAAGGATTGGTAATGAGAAATCCAATAACCTGCGATTGTTGAAGTTATCATAACTGATACAGAAAAGAAGATATAAGACATTCTTTCCTGTAAGCCAAATCCCAGCCTGCAAATGGCCTCTCCTAGAATGGTAAGTCATGCATATATAAACCTAGGTAACACAGGCCAATGACGCTGGTGTCACCCCTCTCATGGACCATCTGGTGGCACAAGCTTCTCAACAATATCCATGAGGCCATGCAAAGCCCAACTGTGTGGATCCTCCTGGAATCATAGGTATGAAGTAACTGAACACACTCCAAGTGTTACTCTGTGTAACAAGTGCATTGCAGATACCTTGTTGGTGCATCAGTGCTGGACAACCCACATGGATAATCTGGAAGACCAATGTAAACATGTGGATGTCAACACGGGGCTGTAGAAGACACTCACCTATCCACCCAATCTGCTGTCAATTTGCATTACAATTCTCTCAATACCTTCATACACATGTACCATCCATGGCACAGCCCAACATGGCCAATGTGAGCAACAGAATGATGCAGAACACAATGAAACAACTAGGCCAAATTCACATCAATTGATCCTTATTTAGACTCTACTGGGGATGTTTGACAAGTTTAGGATTGAGACTGGTCCATGTGAGTCCCATTGACACTCACAGTGTTAAACTACATTGGTATTGCATGTGTATATCCACTGCTATGCACAAGCAACACCACATTGATGCAGTGTAGCAACTGTGGGATGTACGCTGCCCTGCTGTCCTTAGTATGTTAGAGGCCACACAATGGCATGCATAGTGGTCTACAATTGCACCATCAGCATAAGTGAAAATCATGTGCAACACAATCAATCAAACAATCAATCAATCAAACATTTGTAAAGCGTGCTACTCACCCGTTAGGGTCTGAAGGCGCTGAAAGGGGGTGAGGGAAGGACTGCTACTTCTCGAATAACCAGGTCTTGAGGCATTTCCTGAAGGTCAGGAGGTCCTGGGTCTGTCCAAGGTGGGCGGGGAGGGTGTTCCAGGTCTTGGCGGTGAGGTGGGAGAAGGACCTGCTGCCGGCTGCAGTTTGATGGATGTGAGGGACGGCGTTGAGGGCAAGGTTGGCGGAGTGAAGTTGGCAGGTGGGAGTGTGGAAGGTGAGTCGCTCTTTGAGGTAGGCCAGGCTTGTGTTATAAAGAAGAGTTTGAAGGTGATCCTCTGGGTGACGGGAAGCCAGTGAAGGTCTCTGAGGTGGGCTGAGATGTGGTCACGGCGAGGAATGTTAAGGATGAGGTGTGCAGAGGCGTTCTGTGAACGTTGTAGTTTCTTCTGGAGCTTGGCTGTGGTTCCTGCATAGAGCACGCTGCCGTAGTCCAGTCTGCTGCTGATGAGGGCGTGGGTGACCGTCCTTCTTCTTTTGGTGGGGATCCATCTGAAGATCTTCCGAAGCATGCAGAGGGTGTTGAAGCAGTAAGATGAGACGGCGTTGACTTGGTGGGTCATGGTGAGCGATGAGTCTAGGATGAAGCCTAAGTTGCGTGCATGGGTGGTGGGTGTTGGTGCAGTTCCTAGGGTGGCTGGCCACTAGGAGTCGTCCCATGCGGAACGGTTGGAGCTGAGGACAAGGATCTCTGTCTTGTCCGAGTTAAGTTTGAAGCGGCTCTTCTCCATCCAGTTGATGATGGCATGCAGTCCGTCATGATGATTGGTTTTGGCGGTGGTGGGGTCCTTGGTGAGTGAGAGGATCAGCTGGGTATCGTCGGCGTAGGAGACGATGTTGAGGTTGTGGGATCGGACGATGTTGGCAAGCGGTGCCATGTAGATGTTATAAAGAGTTGGGCTGAGATAAGATCCTTGGGGAATGCCGCAGATGGTTTTGGTGGCTCCCGAAAGGAAGGGAGGGAGGCGGACTCTCTGAGTTCTGCCGTAGAGGAAGGAAGTGATCCAGTCCAGAGCCTCGTAGTGTCGTAGAGGCGAGTGCGGAGGGTGTGGTGGCAGACGGTGTCAAAAGCAGCCGAGAGGTCCAGGAGGATGAGGGCCATGGTTTCACCTTTGCCGAGCATTGTCCTGATGTCGTCGTTTGCGGCGATGAGGGCGACCTCTGTGCTGTGGTTCCTGCGGGATCCTGACTGGGAGATGTCCAGCGTGTTGTTGTCCTTCAGGAAGTGGGTCCGTTGGCCGTTGACGATCTTCTCGAAGACCGCTACTGCCAACCCTCAGACAGGTTTCTGCCATCCTGGGGTCTTGACAGCCCGGTCCCAGGATGGCAGAACAAAGGATTTCCTCTGAGAGAGGGTGTTACACCCTCTCCCTTTGTAAATAAGTGTTAAGGGCTGGCTAAGAGTAGCCTCCCCCAGCCTCTGGAAATGCTTTGAAGGGCACAGATGGTGCCCTCCTTGCATAAGCCATTCTAAACCTGTTCAGGGATCCCCCAGCCCCTGCTCTGGTGTGAAACTAAACAAAGGAAAGGGGAGTGACCACTGCCCTGTCCATCACCATCCCAGGGGTGGTGCCCAGAGCTCCTCCAGTGTGTCCCAGACCTCTGCCATCTTGAATGCAGAGGTGTGAGGTCACAGTGGAGGTCTCTGAGTGACCAGTGCCAGCAGGTGACGTCGGAGAACCCTACTGATAGGTGCTTACTTGGTTAGGTGGCCAATCCTCCTCTGTGGGCTATTTAGGGTCTCTCCTGTGGATTTATTGTCAGATAACGAATGTAAGAGCTCACCAGAGTTCCTCTGCACCTCTCTCTTCAACTTCTGCTAAGGATCCACCGCTGACTGCTCCAGGACGCCTGCAAAACTGTAACAAAGTAGCAAGATGACTACCAGCAACATTGTAGTGCCTAATCCTGATGGCTTTCTCAACTGTTTCCTGGTGGTGCATGCTCTGAGGGCTGTCTGCCTTCACCCTGCATTGGAAGCCAAGAAGAAATCTCCTGTGGGTCGATTGAATCTTTCCCCTGCTTACGCAGGCACCAAACTTCTGCATCACCGGTCCTCTGGGCCCCCTCTCATCTTGATGAGCATGGTCCCTGGAACACAGGAGCTGGATCCAAGTGACCCCGACAGCCCAGTGGTCCTTCAGTCCAAATTTGGTGGAGGTAAGTCCTTGCCTCCCCACGCCAGACAGTAATCCTGTGTACTGCGTGATCTGCAGCTGCTAGGGCTTCTGTGCACATTTGCAAGGATTCCTTTGTGCGCAGCACAGCCCAGGTCCCCAGCACTCCATCCTGCATTGCTCGTCTCGCTGAGTTGACCACCAACTTCGTGGGACCCTCTTTTGTTGTGTTGAGATGACCTGCATGCTCAGATTTACTGAATGGCTGTTCAAGTGCTTCTGTGGGTGTTGCCTGCTTCTGCGTGGGCTCGCTCTGTTGCTGAGCGCCTCCTCTGTCTCCTCCTCCAAGGGGCGACCTCCTGGTCTTGGCTGGGCCCAAGCAGCACCCATTATCTTCAATTGTGACTCTTGCAGCTAGCAAGGCTTGTTTGTGGTCTTTCTGTGTGGAAACAACTCTGTGTCCTCCAGCACACAGTGGGACATCCCCTGACCAAAGGAGAAGTTCCTGGCACCTTCTGTTGTTGCAGAATCTTTGGATTCTTCCACCCAGAGGCAGCCCTTTTGTACTTTCATCTGGGGTTTAGTGTGCTCCTGCCCCCCCTGGACACTTGCATGACTCTTGGACTTGCTCCCCTTCCTTTGCAGGTCCTCAGGTCCAGGAGTCCGTTTTCAGTGCTTAGCAGTCAGTTGTTGCCTTTGTAGAATCCCCTATCTCGTCTTTACTGTCTTTCTGGGGTAGTAGGGTAACGTTACTCCTACTTTTCAGGGTCTTGGGTTGGGGTATCTTGGACACCCTTAGTGTTTTCTTATACTCCTAGTGACCCTCTACACACTACACTAGGCATGGGGTCCATTCGTGGTTCCCATTCCACTTTTGGAGTTTATGGTTTATGGTTTGTGTTGCCCCTAGGCCTATTTTGTCCTATTGCATCCTATTGTATTCTACAGTGTTTGCACTACTTTTCTGTTTACTTATCTGATTTTGGTTGGTGCGTATATTTAGTGTATTTTACTTACCTCCCAAGGGCGTATATCCTGTTAGATACTTTTGGCATATTGTCACTAAAATAAAGTGCCTTTATTTTTAATAACTCTGAGTATTGTGTTTCTTATGATATAGTGCTATATGATATAAGTGGTATAATATGAGTTTTGAATGTCTCCTAGTTCAGCCTAAGCTGCTCTGCTATAGCTACCTCTATCAGCCTAAGATGCTAGAGCACTACTAATCTACTAATAAAGGATAACTGGACCTGGCACAAGGTGTAAGTAACACAAGGTGCCTACTATAAGCCAGGCCAGCCTCCTACATTGCAGCAGTGGGATAAGTACTTGGAACTGATTTACCACTTTGTCATTTGCTGCTTTTCATAAGAAAAACATATACCAAATACTTCAGCATATACACAGTTAACCTGAACAGTTTAACTTTCTTTCTTTAAACTTTCTAAAAAGTTTTAGAAAAGTTTCAAAAGTTTTGAAAAGTCTTTAAAAGTTTTTCTCTTTTCTCTAAAAGTTTCTAAACTTCTTTCTCACTGTCCTAACCCCTTTCTAACAATCGTGTCTGCTGTAGAATTCACTCCCACAGTTGTCCAGGCAACATATGGTAGCTTAAACTTTAAAAGTTTGAGCGGTCTCAGCATTGAAAGAGGGTTCTCCTTAGCCTCCTCCTAGAAAGTGACCAGGACCAGTCTGGCCCATCCCAGGATCAGGAGGTAGAGGAGGGGGGTACCCAGCCAGACTCAGAGGAGTCCCCCGAGGATGCTAGGGAAGGTTCTTACAAGGAACTGTCAGCTAAGAAGCTATCTAGTGACACTGGTAGTGGGAGGGGGTCACACACTAGTAGGGCACCTTTCACTCCTAACGGCCAGGTTACTAGAGTCCAGCCAGTTAGGGACAGGGTCACACTCTGCCAATTCTCACATTTCTTCTGTATCTCACAATTTCCAAGCCTCCCACTCTGAGGATAACCTGATGGAAAGGGAACTCAGAAAGCTGAGGTTGGAAGCTAAAACAGCAGCAGCTGGCCTTAGACAGGGAATCTCTGGATGTAGAGAGGGAAAGACAGAGGTTGGGGTTAGTTCCCCATGGTGGCAGCAACAATGTATTTGATAGCAATCCTGTGAGAGAACAAGATTCCAGAAACCTGCATAAGATAGTCCCCCTTTACAAGGAGGGGATGACATTAACAAGTGGTTTGCTGCACTTGAGAGGGCCTGTATGGTACAGTTGGTGCCTCAAAGGCAGGAGGCTGCTATCTTGTGGCTATCTTTCACTGGTAAGGGTAGGGATAGGCTTCTTACTGTCAGAGAAAGTGATGCTAATAACTACAAAGTTTTGAAAGATGCACTCTTGGATGGATTTGGCTTAACCACTGACCAATACGGGATTAAGTTCAGAGACACCAGAAAAGAGTCCTCCCAAGACTGGACAGACTTTGTAGACTGTTCAGTGAAGGCCTTGGAGGGTTGGTTACATGGCAGTAAGGTGGCTGACTATGAAAGCCTGTATAATCTAATCCTGAGAGAGCATATTTTGAACAATTGTGTGTCTGATTTGTTGCACCTGTACTTGGTAGACTCAGATCTGACCTCTCCCCAAGAATTGGGAAATAAGGCAGACAAATGGGTCTGAACAAGAGTGAACAGAAAAGTTCATACAGGGGGTGACAAGGATGGCAAGAAGAAGGATGGTAAGTCTTCCGACAAGGGTGGGGACAAAGATAAAAAACATTCTGAGTCTTCATCAGGCCCACAAAAATCCTCGGGTGGTAGGTCCAAATCCTCTTCTCACAATCAGAAAAAGCCATGGTGTTATTTATGTAAAGTAAAAGGCCATTGGCCAAGTAATTCCACTTGTCCAAAGAAAAACACCAAGGCTCCCACTACCACAACCCTAACTGCAACCTCTAGTGCCCCTAGTAATAGCAGTAGTGGTGGGAAGTCTACTACAAATAGCCAATCCAAGGGTGTAGCTGGGCTCACCATTGGCAGTGTAGTTGGGGTTGGTCTTGTTAGGGAGACCACAGAGGCTGTTTTAGTCTCTGATGGTGGCATTGACTTTGCCACCTTGGTTGCTTGTCCCCTTAATATGGGTAAGTACAAGCAACTTCCCCTAATCAATGGTGTTGAGGTTTTGGCCTACAGGGACACAGGAGCCAATGTAACTATGGTGATAGAGAAACTGGTTAACCCTGATCAACGCCTACTTGCTCAACAGTACCAAGTGACTGATGCTCACAATAACACACTTAGCCACCCCATGGCTGTTGTGAATCTCAACTGGGGGGGGGGGGGTTACTGGTCCAAAGAAAGTTGTGGTAGTCACTGAATTACCTGTAGATTGCTTACTAAGCGATGATTTGGAGACATCAGCTTGGGCTGAACTGGAGTTGGAGGCTCATGCAGCAATGCTGGGCATTCCTGGGCATATTTTTGCTTTGACAAGGGCTCAGGTGAAGAAGCAAAAAGGACAGGGGAACTTGGATCCTGGAGCAATGGACCAAGTGCTCTCAAAAGCTAGGGATAGTAAAGGTAAATCCTTGCCCACTATACCTCCCTCACCAGAAGATTCCCCTATTGAGGAAGAGGAATCCTCTCCCTGTGCAGAACCTACACCAGAGGAGCTGGCAGCAGACACTGCTGAGCTTTTGGGTGCAGAGGGGCCTGCTAGGGAAGAGCTGAGTGTGGCACAGCTGACCTGTCCCACCCTAGAGGGTTTGAGACAGCAAGCTGTCAACCAGCAGAATGAGGATGCCAGTGATAGCCATAAGGTGTATTGAGAAGACAACCTCCTGTATACGGAGTCAAAGGACCCTAAACCTGGAGCTTCCAGGAGATTGGTCATCCCTTTGCAGTACCGGGAGTTTCTTCTTACCTTGGCACATGACATTCCTTTTGCTAGGCATTTGGGCCAGAGTAAAACTTGGGACAGGCTTGTTCCCCTGTTTCACTGGCCTCATATATCAGAGGAAACTAAAGAGTTTTGTCGCTCTTGTGTGACCGGCCAAGCCAGTGGCAAGACTGGTGGCACACCAAAGACTCCCTTAATTCCAATTCCTGTGGTTGGGGTGCCCTTTGAAAGGGTAGGGGTTGACATAGTTAGCCCCCTTGACCCTCCAACAGCTTCAGGCAATATGTTTATCCTTGTGGTAGTGGACCATGACACTAGGTATCCTGAAGCAATCCCCTTAAGGACCACTACAGCTCCTGCAGTGGCTAAGGCCCTCCTAGGAATCTCTTCCAGAGTGGGCTTCCCTAAGGAAGTGGTGTCAGACAGAGGTAGTAACTTTATGTCTGCATACCTCAAAGCAAAGTGGAAGGAGTGTGGGGTAACATACAAGTTCACTACTCCTTATCATCCGAAAACAAATGGTCTAGTTGAGAGGTTTAATACAACTCTCAAATGTATGATAATGGGAAGTCCCTGAAAAACTCAGAAGGAGATGGGATGTCCTGTTACCTTGCCTCCTTTTTGCTCACAGGGAGGTACCCCAAAAAGGAGTGGGCTTTAGCTCCTTTGAACTCCTCTTTGGGCACCCTGTGAGAGGTCCCCTTGCACTTGTAAAGGAGGGTTGGGAAAAAACTTTTAAAAGCTCCTAAACAAGACATTGTGGACTATGTACTTGGCCTAAGATCGAGAATGGCTGAGTACATGAAAAAGGCCAGTAAAAACCTTCAGTCCAGCCAAGAGCTGCAAAAGCAATGGCATGGCCAGAAGGCTCTCCTGAACCAGTACCACCCAGGACAGAAGGTGTGGGTATTGGAGCCTGGGGTCCCAAGACCACTCCAGTACAAATGGAGTGGACCCCATCTCATTGTTGAGAAAAAGGGTGAGGTTACCTACTTGGTAGACATGGGCATTGCCAGGAGTCCCCTCAGGGTGCGCCATGTCAACCGCCTAAATCCCTACTATGACAGGGCTGATCTCACCCTGCTCATGGCAACTGATGAGGGACAGGAAGAAGAGAGTGACCCTCTCCCTGATCTCTTCTCCACCACTAAAGTTGATGGCTTAGTTGAGGGAGTAGTACTTGCAGATTGCCTTACTGCTGAGCAGAAGGACAACTGTGTAAATCTCTGAAGTCAGTTTTCTGAACTCTTCTCACTGATACCAGGTACTACTACTTGGTGTGAGCACACAATCAATACTGGAGACAGTTTACCTGTCCAAAGTAAGATTTATAGGCAGCCTGACCATGTCAGGGACTGCATAAAATAAGAGGTACAGAAAATGTTATACTTAGGAGTGATTGAGCCTTCAGAAAGCCCATGGGCTAGCCCAGTGGTGCGTGTCCCAAAACCTCACAGTAAGGATGGTAAAAGAGAAATTAGGTTTTGTGTTGACTATAGAGGGCTCAACCAAGTAACCAAGACAGATGCTCACCCTATACCCAGGGCATATGAGCTCATAGATACACTGGCTTCTGCCAAGTATCTAAGCACTTTTGATTTAACTGCAGGGTATTGGCAGATTAAATTATCAGAAGATGCTAAACCTAAAACTGCATTTTCAACCATTGGAGGGCACTATCTATTCACTGTAATGCCCTTTGGTCTGAAAAATGCACCTGCCACTTTTCAAAGATTGGTGAACACAGTTCTGCAAGGGTTGGAAGCTTTTAGTGCAGCATATCTAGATCATATAGCTGTCTTTAGCTCCACCTGGGATGATCACCTGGTCCACCTGTGGAAAGTTTTAGAGGCCCTGCAAAACGCAGGCCTCGCTATCAAGGCTTCAAAGTGCCAGATAGGGCAGGGGAACGTGGTTTATCTGGGCCACCTTGTAGGTGGGGAACAGATTGCACCACTGCAGGGGAAGATCCAGACCATTATGGAATGGGCTCCCCCTACAACTCAAACCCAGGTGAGAGCCTTTTTAGTTCTCACAGGGTACGATAGGAGGTTCATTAAGAATTATGGCTCCATAGCAGCTCCACTTAATGACCTCACTAGTAAGAAGATGCCTAAGAAGGTATTGTGGACAGCGAACTGTCAAAAAGCTTTTGATGAGCTCAAACAGGCCATGTGCTTTGCACCTGTCCTAAAAAGCCCTTGCTACTCCAAAAAGTTCATAGTCCAGACTGATGCTTCTGAATTGGGGCTTGGGGCAGTGCAATTGCAGCTTAATGCTGACGGCCAGGATCAACCTGTTGCTTTTATCAGCAGAAGGTTGACCCCTAGAGAAAAGCGTTGGTCTGCCATAGAGACGGAGGCCTTTGCTGTGGTCTGGGGACTGAAAAAGTTGAGACCATACCTGTTTGGTACTCACTTTATTGTTCAGACAGACCACAAACCTTTACTTTGGCTAAAACAAATGAAAGGTGAAAACCCTAAATTGTTGAGGTGGTCCATCTCCCTATAGGGAATGCATGATACAGTGGAACATAGACCTTGGAGTACCCACTCCAATACAGATGGACTCTCCAGATATTTCCACTTAGTCAATAAAGACTCATCTGGGCAAGGTTAGCCTTATTGTCCCTCGTTTGCTGAGGAGTTGTTTAGGAAAGTACCATCTTGCCTGGCATGTTACCCCCAGTTTTACTTGCGTTTCACTTTTCTTTTGCCTGTGTGACTGGGATCCGGCTAGCCAGTACCCCAGTGCTCATAGTTTGTGGCCTATATGTGTTTCCTGTGTGGTGCCTAACTGTATCACTGAGGCTCTGCTGACCAGAAACTCAGTGCTTTTGCTCTTTTATAATTGTCACTGCAGGCTAGTGACCATTTTCACCAATTGTGATTGGCACACTGGAACACCCTTATAATTCCCTAGTATATGGTACCTAGGTACCAGGGTATTGGGGTTCCAGGAGATCCCTATGGGCTGCAGCATTTATTTTGCCACCCATAGGGAGCTCGGACAATTCTCACACAGGTCTGCCACTGCAGCCATTTTACACTGCACTTAAGTAACTTATAAGTCACCTATATGTCTAAACCTCACTTAGTGAAGGTTAGGTGCAAAGTTACTAAGTGTGAGGGCATCCTGGCACTAGCCAAGGTGCCCCTACATTGTTCAGGGTAAATTCACTGGACTTTATGAGTGCGGGGACACGAATACACGTGTGCACTACATATAGGTCAATACCTATATGTAGCTTCACAATGGTAACTCCGAATATGGCCATGTAACATGTCTAAGATCATGGAATTGTCCCCCCATGCCAAACCTGGTAATGGGGTGCCAATCCAAAGCATCTCCGGGGCTCCAACATGGACCCCGGGTACTGCCAAACTAGCTCTCTGGGGTTTTCTCTGCAGCTACCACTGCTGCCAACCCTCAGACAGGTTTCTGCCCTCCTGGGGTCTTGGCAGCCCAGTCCCAGGAAGGCAGAACAAATGATTTCCTCTGAGAGAGGGCGTTACACCCTCTCCCTTTGGAAATAGGTGTTAAGGGATGGGGAGGAGTAGCCTCCCCCAGCCTCTGGAAATGCTTTGAAGGGCACAGATGGTGCCCTCCTTGCATAAGCCAGTCTACACCAGTTCAGGGATCCCCCATCCCCTGCTCTGGGGCGAAACTGGACAAAGGAAAGAGGAGTGACCACTCCCCTGTCCATCACCACCCCAGGGGTGGTGCCCAGCGCTCCTCCAGTGTGTACCAGACCTCTGCCATCTTGAATGCAGAGGTGTGAGGGCACAGTGGAGGCCTCTGAGTGGCCAGTGCCAGCAGGTGACATCAGAGACCTCTCCTGATAGGTGCTTGCCTGGTTACATGACCAATCCTCCTCGGAGGGCTATTTAGGGTCTCTCCTGTGGGTTTCTAGTGAGATAACAAATGCAAGAGCACACCAGAGTTCCTCTGCATCTCTCTCTTCAACTTCTGCCAAGGATCAACTGCTGACTGCTCCAGGACAGCTGCAAAATGGCGACAAAGTAGCAAGACGACTACAGGCAACATTGTAGCGCCTAATCCTGCTGGCTTTCTCGACTGTTTCCTGGTAGTGCATGCTCTGAGGGCTTTCTACCTTCACCCTGCATTGGAAGCCAAGAAGACATCTCCCATGGGTCGATGGAATCTTCCCCCTGGTAATGCAGCCACTAAACCTTTGCATCACCTGTCCTCTGGGTCCCCTCTCATCTTGACAAGCGTGGTCCCTGGAATACAGGAGCTGGATCCAAGTGACCTCGTCAGTCCAGTGGTCCTTCTGTCCAAATTTGGAGTCCTTGTCTCCCCATGCCAGACAGTAATCCTGTGTACTGCATGATCTGCAGCTGCTAGGGCTTCTGTGCACTTTTTCAAGGATTCCTTTGTTCACAGCACAGCCCAGGTCCCTAGCACTCAGTCCTGTATTGCTCGACTCACTGAGTTGACCACCGACTTCGTGGGACCCTCTTTTATTGTGTTGAGACACCCACTGTGCTCAGATTTCTTCAATGCCTGTTCAAGTGCTTCTGTGGGTGCTGCCTGCTTCTGCGTGGGCTCCCTCTGTTGCTGATCGCCCCCTCTGTCTCCTCCTCCAAGGGGCGACCTCCTGGTCCTTCCTGGGGCCGAGCAGCACCCATTATCTTCAACCGTAACTCTTGTAGCTAGCAAGGCTATTGATGATCATACGGAGTTGGGGGGCGTTGATGTGGCTCGCTTTGTTGAAGACATGGTGGGGGCAGTGGTCAGAGGGTGATCCGGAGTGGATGGTGCTTATGATTTTGATGGTGTCCTCGTCGTTGATGTGGGTCCAGGAGAGCAAGAGGTTGGTGTGGCTGGGTGCGTTGGGGTTGGTAGTGGCTCTGGTTGTAGTGGGGGGTGAGGAGTTGAAGCTGTTGTGTATTTCCATGATCTTGCGATGGAAAAAGGTGAAGAGGGATTCGCAGAGGTATTGCGATGGAGTGGGGTTGGTGGAGCATGACCTGGGGTTGGTGAGTTCTTTGGCGATGCTGAAGAGCTCTTTGCTGTCGTGGGTGTTGTTGACGATGCAGTCTTTGTAGAAGGATCTTTTGGTGGTTCGGATAAGCTGGTGGTGCTTGCGGATGGCTGTCTTGAGTGAGGTTGGTGAGGTTGTCGATCAGGGAGGTGGAGTTGCTGTTGTTGGCGTTCTCGAGGTGAAAATTCAAGTAACTGAGGAGAATGTAGTCTGTGGAGGCAAGGGACTGGGTGCTGATTCTGTCGGCGATGGAGTCACTGAACTGTGGATTGGGGCTTGGGGCCTGTAGACGAAGGTTCCTCTGAGGGTGGAGGCATGTGCGAAGTGTGTGGTGACAGACAGTGTCAAGGCTGTGGGCAGGTCAAGGAAGATAAGGGCAATGGTTTCACCTTTGTCGAGACTGCTCCTGATGTCGTCGGTAGCAGTGATGAGAGCGGTCTTGGTGCTATGGTTCATGCAGAAGCCGGACTGGGAGATGTTGAGTAGGCTGTTGTCATCCAGGAAGCAAGATAGTTGGCTGTTGACTATCTTCTCAATGACCTTCGCAGGGAAGGGGAGTAGGGAGATGGGTCGGTAGTTTCTGAGGTCTTGGGGCCGGCTTTTGGTTTTTTGAGCAGGGCCTTGACTTCGGCATGTTTCCAGCTCTCTGGGAAGATGGCAGTCTCGAAGGAGCTGTTGATGATGGTACGGAGCTGAGGGGTGATGATTTGGCTGGCTTTATTGAAGACTTGTTGAGGGCAGGGGTCGGCGGGAGAACCAGAGTGGATGGTGCTCATGGTCTTGGTGGTTTCCTCATCATTGGTGTGTGTCCAGGCACTCAGGATGTTGGCGTGGATGGGTGCGTTGGGGTCGGCCTTGGCAGTGGTGGTGGTGGGCGATGGTGGTGCAAAACTGCCATGGATCTCTGTGATCTTGCGGTGAAAAAAGGTGCTGAGGGAGTCGCAGAGGTCTTGCGAGTGCGGGGGTCGGCAGAACAGGACTTTGGGTTGGTGAGTTCCTTGATGATGCTGAAGAGCTCCTTGCTGTTGTGTGCATTGTTGTCAATTTGTTCTTTGTAGAATGATCTTTTGGTGGTCCAGATGAGCTGGTGATGTTTGTGGATGGCAGTTTTGAGGGCGGCGTGATTGCTTTCTGTTTGTTCTTGACACCAGGTCTGCTCGTCTTTCCGGCATTCCCTCTTGGAGGTCTGAAGGTTGGCAGTGAACCAGGGAGCTTTCTTACTGGTGCGGGTGTTGGTAGTTTTCCTAAGTGGAATAAGGGTGTTGGCGCAGTCGTCAAGCCATTGTTTGAGGATGAGGGTGGCGGTGTTGCGGGTCGCTGGTGTTGGGCGGGGGGTCGAGTGCGAGGGTGGAGATCAGTTGGTCCTTGGAGATCTTGTTCCATTTGCGGTGAGGGACCCGAAGCTGGTGGTGGTGGGCAGTGGTTTTCTGGAAGGAGAAATGGACACAGCGGTGGTCAGTCCACTGGAGTTCGGTGGTGTGGGTGAAGGTGATATGACTGCTGGTGTAGAAGATGGCGTCGAGTGTGTGGCTGGCTGAGTGGGTGGGTGTAGTAACGAGTTGCTTTAGGTTGAGGTTGTCGAGCAGGGCTGAGGAGTTGCTGTCGCCGGTGTTCTCCAGGTGAAAGTTCAGGTCGCTGAGGAACATGTAGTCCGTGGAGGCGAGGACGTGGGTGCTGACTGTGTCAGCGATGTCGTCGCAGAATTGCAGGCGGGCCCATGGGGTCTGTAGACAAGGGTTCTTCTCAAGGTGGTGTTGGCATTGAAGTAGATCTGGAAGTGCAGGTGTTCTGTGGCGTCTACGGTGTTGTTGGTGGTGGTTGAGATCCTGATGGTACTCCTGTGAACGATGGCTGGTGGTGTGGGGGGCGCCTGGAATGGGGGTCTGGTACTAGGCGCAGTCCAGGAGCGCATCCAAAATCAAGAAGGGGAGGTGGGAGGAGCAGCTGGAAGGCGGGATGCGGGAAGCAGTGGCAAATGGGAACGCGAGGGGGCGGTGCCGCAGGGAATGCAGCGGCGGGAATGGGAGAAAGGAAGAAAACCGTCGAAAAGGTCGGAAATACAAAAAGGCAATAAAACAGAGTCAAAACAGGAAAGGCACAAGACAGAGTCAGAAAAAAAAGAAAAATGCACAGAAGGTGGTAAAAACGGCACAAAAACACAAAGATAAATTGCAGGACACACACACAATACTTACAGCAACCCCTAGACACAAGGGATGAGGCGCAGGCGGGTGCCTGTGGGAGGTGGAGGGCCTCGAACTTGCGTCAGCAGTGAGGTCGGGGTCCTGGGCACAGAGGCAGGCTGGTGGAGCTGCTCAGCGTGTTGAGTGATACCTGGCCTTAAGACAGGTCAGGGGTCACTCTCAGCACCGTGCAATGGCTGCAATTAAGAAGAGGAGGTGGGAGGGAGGAGCAGCTGGGAGGCGAGAGGCAGGGAAGGGTGGCAAATGGGGGCGTGGCCATAGGGGACGCAGCGGCGGGAACGGGAGTAAGAAAAGAAATGGCGAAAAGGTCAGAATTACAAAAAGGCAATAACACAGAGTCAAAACAGGAAAGGCACAAGACAGAGTCAGAAAAAACAGAAAAAGGCACAGAAGGTGGTAAAAACGGCACAAAAACACGAAGTCAGATTACAGGACACACACACAATACTTACGGCAACCACCAGGGATGAGGCGCAGGCGGGTGCCTGCGGGTGGTGGAGAGCGGGGTCGGGGGCACGGAGGCAGGCTGGTGGAGCTTCTCAGCGTGTTGAGTGACGCCTGGCCTTAAGACAGGTCAGGGGTCACTCTCAGCACCGCTGCGGCTGCCATTGAGAAGGTTAGGTTGGAGGGAGGAGCAGCTGTAGGGTGGGAGGTGGAGAGCTGTGGCAAATGGGGGAACAAGGGGGGCGGGGACGCAGGGGACAGAGCGGCAGGAACCGGAGCAAGGAAAATACTAGGCAAAAAGGTGGGAAATACAAAAGGGCAATAAAACAGAGTCAAAACAGGAAAAGCACAAGACAGAGTCAGAAAAAACAGAAAAAGGCACAGAAGGTGGTAAAAACGGCACAAAAACATGAAGGCAAATTACAGGACACACAATACTTACGGCAACCACTAGACACCCGGGATGAGGCACAGAAAAACAGGAAGCAGGTAAACACAAATATTCACAGGCAACATACCAATCCCTATTACTTTTTACACACATTTCACATCACACATACATAAACCCACCTATTTTACTCATTGCTTAGAAAAAATAGATGCATGAGCCCATTGCATGTTTTTTCAGCCATCCCGTCAGCAAAAAATTCTGCCTCCTATCTGACGCAACTAAATTACTGCATGGTGCTGTGCAATCAAAGCATCATCTGAAAACATGCCACATCATCATAGGAAGTGATGTAATAGATCTGCCATGCTGCAAACCAGAAACTGAAGTTACTTTCACTTTCTCTCCAACTCACAGTCCTTGTGTCTGTGCTTGGGAGAGGTTGTGTTGTGGTGTTGCTTAGGAAAGGAGTTCTGGTGTTGGAGTCTGTTGTGCTGTCTGCTGTCCCTGTTGTGTCCCTCATGCCTCAATGGTCCTTTATATTTGGATTTTGTATTGTATTGTACTGTGTTTTGTCAGGCATACGTCTTTGGAGTAGTATAGTTCTTAAGGGTAGTTGGGGTAGTTTTTGGTTTTGTTTCATGGGTTGTGCATAGTATGTTTGGGGAGAGACGTGTTAGGAAAGGAAGAGCAAAAACCATGAGTGTTAAGACACTTGGAGTGTTCCTTTGGCTGGTGACGCTCTACATGCCCAACATGGCGGTCATGGATGGACGTGTTATACAGCAGTATAGGCTGCAGAGGGAGAAGGTCCACTTCCACATGAAGCAGATCTTCTGGGTGGAGTGGACAACCCACCAGCTGAAGCATCACTGGGCGGATGTGATCAGCAGGGAACGTGACCTTGTTGACTACCTTGGAATACAAGTTGGTGAAACTGTTGTAAATACACCAACTTTGTCAATTAATCTTTGGATTGCACTTGGTGTATGGTCTGGTCTGGTGGCCTTAGGACCTAATTTTCTAAGTTTTGATGCAGGACAGGGCTGCAAGTCATGTTACTGTGGTGCCTTACACAAATAAAAGGGCAGCAATGCACTGTATCTATGAGATACAGCCATTCCAGTCCTTGTCCCCTACATTGGTGCATAAATTGCTGCCGAGCGCCATTGCAGGAACCCTTGTGTCATGATGAAAGGGAGCATGGTTTACATGGATGATTATTTCTGTGCTGGAAGGGACACCTTCATGCAACTAAACAATCAGTAATGAAGTTTTCCTTTGTCTCTGTGTGCTGTAGAATGTAGTACACATAGGAAGAGAAAAAAGGTAGAGAAATAACTTAATTTCTCACCATTGTGCTAAGGTGACAGCACCCCCTAGATGGCATGGGAATCTGATGCATTCCTAGCCTTGTGAATTTAGGCTGGCAGACTGTGCCACCAAAACCTCAGGAAAAAGATGCTCCAGTGGTGCAGTGTGCCAATTGGGCTAGTAAATGAGGCCCATAGTGTCAGTGGGTCATATATGTCAGCGCACAAATGCCATCATGCCACAAAACAGATTTCTCATAGACAAAGCATGACACAAAGCCTTTCAAATACTGAGCTGTCATGCACCCTCACTGAGCAGCATACCTGGTGTACGCATGTTAAAAGATGTGGTGTGTGCAACCTGTTGAAGTGTGCACCTTTACAAAACATTGCCTGCTAGCTGGACATTTGCTAACATGTGCTGCCTTGGGGGAAGTGCTTGTCCAGGAGTAGTACTATTCTGTGACATGCCAGTTGATCATGTTTCATGTAAATGGAACATGATGTATGTAACTGTACATAGCTCTGACAAGTGGACTGTCATACATCTGAAAATATCCCACATATGTGTGTGTCTGATTTTAAATTATTGAGCTTTGGGGATGGACAAGAAATGCATGTTTGATGTCAGTGTCTATGCAGCAATGAAAGATACAGATGTCAGTTAAATGAGGGAGCAAGGATGGCTAACTTGTGACGTACATAACATAGTCATGTACATATGAAGAAAAGACCTCCTGGTAAGCATCTGCTGCCCTCCCCAGCTCCTCTGGCTGCTGCTGCCTTTACCTTTTGCTGGGACGAACTGAGAGTCTCCTGACTCTCAATTCAAAGCCCTCCTCCATCCACAGGCTCATCCCTGTGCCTCATCCCTGGTGATCTAGTGGCCATCACAAGTAAATATCTCTTTCTCTTTGTCGCTGTTGCACTCTTGCTTTTTCTGCCTATTTCTATTTTTCTCTTGTTTTTCCCTTATTCCTTTTTCCTTTCTCCCCTCTTTCATCTCCCCCTCCCCCAATGTGAAGCACCTTTCCCGCCCTCCTGCCTCCCAGCTGACAGCTCCCCCCACCCCCTCCCCTTCTTAAAGGCAGAGGCTTTGCAGCCGAGCTGCTGGCACGCCAAAGGCAAGCCTGTCTCTGCCTGTCAGCACCTGGACCGCACCCAGTGCTAGGAACCCTGAATCTCTATCAAACCACCCCCTGACTGCCTCCGCTGTGAAACCAAGACCCCCCCTCCGCCAAGGATACCCACGGACCTTTCACCTGCAGGAACTGCAACTTCAGCATCAGCCTCAACAAGCTTAAGGTACTCTCCTCACACAAAGATGCCAACAACTTCCACGTCCCCATCAACTGCCTGCTTCTCAACATCCGCTCCCTCCACAAACATGCCACCGAACTCTGGGACTTGATCGACACCGCCCAACCGGACATCCCCTTTCTTACCGAGACCTGGACCAACCCTACCTCAGGTCCAGACATCGCAATTCCTGATGGTTACAACATCCTAAGGAGGGACTTGAACCACCGGGTCTCCTTCCACACCCGCCTTATCCCTCCACTCCACCCAGATTGCCCTGGCCACCATCCCTCACATCTGCAAAACCACCACTGGAGGACGATCCTTCACCTAAAGAGCAGTGAAGAGCTGGAACAACCTCCCCCTGCACCTCAGACAAAGCCCATCACTCACCATCTTCAGGAAGAACCTCAAGATGTGGCTCTTCGGATGAGGCCCCTCCCCCCGGTGCCTTGAGACCCTCACGGGTTAGTAGCCACACTATACAAATACTGATTGATTGATTGAAAGAGTAATGAAGGGGTATTGCTAGTCCTGGCTGAGTGTGGTCTGTAAGTCATTTAGGTTCAGAGTGGCATGAAACTCTGCTTCCTTTGTGAAATACTTGGGTAGTGAGTCATTTGAAATGGTTCAACAATGAGCCCAAGAGATGTATTTATTGTTTCATCATGTGTGTACATGTCTGACTGCCCTACCAATGTATGTCATTGAGGATTGCCAAATAAGCCATTTAAGTTGTAACAACCAGAAAGGTTCCATGGCCATTTGCAAATCATTTGTAATGTTCAATATTTGACCACATTGTTTGTTTTCCACAGTCACAGTGCAATGTATTATGTTTTGTCTTGCACGTGGACCCAAGTCTTACACAGCTGGAGAGTATGAGAGCTTCAGTGACTCGGATGCTACCAGTGAATGGCATCCTATATGTCTAATGGGTAGTGCAACGACTGTGTGAGATTTTATGCTTTGTGCAATGCCATGTTCAAAGTGGATCTATTCAAAATCAAACTTCATATGAGACATATGAATCTTGACAGGAAGGTAGAGGTTGTATCCTGGATGTTCATTTGCCTCTGACTAATGTCAAGGAGGATATGATTGCTATCACGCAGGGGGACACATGTTTACTGGTATGACCAAAGAGCAATCTGTGAACATATGTGGTGGTGGATTCATAGGTGAAAATGGCAGGGGATGGTAAACCTAACAAATGCATTTCAGATGCAAAGATATGCTGTGGTTGCTCAAAGGGCAATTTATGTCCGATGTGTATGCCTAGCCCACACAGGGGGATGAGTCACAACACAGAGAGGACAGTAAGGGCATGTGCCAGAATTACCGGGCCCAATTAGCCATGCAGGGTGGCATCATGTAGTTTTCAATATATGTTTCTGCTATGTGTGTCATAGAATGATTACAGAAAATGATGTTCCTACAGGACTGAGGGAAGTGTGAATAAGGCCCTAAATGTAGGATGAACAGATATCAATACTCCACACTTGGGAATGCAGTTGAAGTGCCCATTCATGTGGTGTAATGCCCCATACTCTATGTTGGATAGATCAACATTGCTATCCCCTGTCATCTTCACAGATATGGCAACGTATGTTGGACCATAGTTATACAACATGCCAATACCCAATCTATCTTCAGATAGTGCTGGCCATGATAGTCTCCAAAATGTACTGCATACAGGATCATACCATGAACAGCATTAGCCATTGCCATCCCAAGATTTTTACTTCTTTTTTTTACATTTTACAAGATCCCTGTATAGATCAGATGTACGGCATGCATGCACACACCCATAAAATGGTAGTGTTGAGTGCTGTTGTGCAGCAAGGTGACATGAATATGTGACACTTATGTACAGGCAATGGGCTTCATAGTGGAAAACAAGCAGCTACTTATGGAGTATGCAAGAAGTCATGGCACAGCCCACCATGTACTAACAGGAGTTGGTGTAGGAGTTCTTTATTCATCTCTGTATGATGTGAGTGAGCTACCTACCCTCCATTCTCACATATGATACCTGCCACATGTAGATTCAATGTAGAAGTATGCCCAGATATGTGTCCTTGCCATATCAGGCACCCAATGTTGTGACACAATACATGTAATTTACAGTCTTTGATCATCTTACTTTGGCTAATCTAAATGGAATCAAGGGCATTGTGGAATGCAGAAGGGACACTGAAAATGAATATAACATGAAGTGTGTGCCAGGCCATTATCACAAAACAGTATTGTTCCTAAGCATACTCAGTGCTGACATGGTCATGCCTAGGATGTTTCAAGACAGTGCATTGCTATTATGCAGCATTTGCTTAGCCTTGGTACTTTGACCATAGTAAATTGAGAAATTATAGATAATGTGTAGATGCATGATCACTTTGAGCTTCAAGATATATTTGGGATATGTAAAGTGCAACATGTGATGTCTGAAGATAGCATTTACATGTCATGGTTAATGATCATTTATCAAGTTAAACTTTGTATGACATGTTCTCTTTTTGATTATTCAGGGAGCATGGCCCCAGCTCAATAGAATCAGCACCAGCTAAGGAAGGACCATTACTGGCACATTCGCAAAGTGCACAAGGCTTTCAGGAAGATGGGCAAGACCCTTGAGAAAGAGAAGGCATTGGGGGCCTGGAGAGCCTTTCTACAGGTGTCCCAAGAATGGAGACTGCTACCACCACCAATGCTTGGGTACAGACAAGGGTGGGTCTGCAGGAGCAGGACCATCCACTTCTGCCAGCAGTCATACAGGCCAAACTATTTCCCATGCTCAAACCCAAAGACTGTCATGGTACTTTGAGAAGGACCTGTGTCAAGAATCATTGGACTTCAAGTTTCATGATGCCATCCTGGAGCACAAGATGGACAGTATCCTCATCCTGCTCCAGGAGATTAAGCAGGCTGTGCAGAGACACTAATGGGCAGAATTAGCCAAAAGGACCCTTTCTTATGTTCTGCTGGTAGATAGGTGTTTTTATTGTAGGTGTTTTTAGATAGGTTAGTTTAGGTAAGTTAGTGTAGTGTAGGATATTTAGTACTTTATACTTTTCAGTTGGGGTGGGAAATTTGTTAGGGGTTTGGTTTTATTAAGAGTTTTTTGTGGGTGGGGGGTTGATGTGTAAGTTATGTGTTTATAAAAAAAAATAACAAAAATCCAAGAAAAACAAATATATATATATATATATATATACATATATATATATATATATATATATATACATTTGTTTAGGCCTAATTGTTTAGTTAGTTTATGTATAAACGTAGTTACTGTTGTATTTTTCTGCAGATTTTTTTAAGGGGATTGAGGGTTGATGTTTATCATGTGGCGTTAAAGGTATAGAATAAGGTAGATTAAGATAGTTGTAGGTAACAATTAGCATCAGATAGTATAGGTTAGGTTTGAATAGTTAGGTTTTGTAGGTTAGGTAGTTTTAGTGACATATTTTAAAGGTTTTGTTACATTTGTTTTTTTGCTGCATTTGAGTCTTAATCATGATTTCCTTTGTAGGAGTTACCAAGTTGGAAAAGGTAATGTTAGGTACATGTGTTTGTCTTTGCTAGCGGTATTTGGCTACATGTGTGAGAAGATGATTTCCCTATGGGCAGGTACCTGTCAGGTTGGCCATGGAATCACATGAGCCATCATTAAACATTGTTGAGTAGTGTACGTGACAATCTAGATGTGAATGGATGCACGTTTCAAAACAGGTATTCATATACAGTTGCTCTTTGTAGAAAAGTCATGGCACATGCATTGGTGGGATGCTGTTGTTATTGCATTCACCTGAATCCAAGGATTTTTAACTCACACACTGTTGCCTGCCCCTTACAGACTCCTACTTGCATCATTTGCTTGCCAAAGCAATGTTCGTTGGTTGCTTTCTACTATCCATGCTTAGACCAGCCACCTGTGGTGTGAGTAACATCAGCTTTCACAATGACTGCTTGAGACCTGTTGCACCACATGCTTAGGAGCCTCAGAAACTGATTTATAGTCCACATACATATCATTTTCAGCAAATATGCTTCACTCTGTCGGTGTGAACATACTGCTTCATACAATGCAACATGTTCAAATTGGCCCTGCTTCAGACACATATACAGCACACACGTTGTATTTAGTGGCTTTATTTACAGGTAAAAAATTACATGATGTACTGAGGTACATTTCATGAGACAAAACCCCAACAGATGTTTCAAGCTGTTGGATGTCGAGACAGAGCCAATGGGGAACATGTCATGGGACATGTGTAGGAGAGGAATGCTCCAGTGAGGAGGAGGGCCACATTGCCATTAGGGAAGATTGGCCACAATAGCAGTTCACAAATGTGAGACGTCTACAGAGGGAGTGTCGAAATGAGGACAATGGCTGGGATGATCACAAGCACAGGGCAAAAAAAAGGGCAAAAAAGAAAGTGGGTATCTGCCATAGTGGTATGATTCCAGGCACTTTTGCAGTGCAAATCTTCTTGCTCTGATGTATGCGGTGTCTCCTGCAACAGGAGTGTAATAGGTGTGTAAGTAGAGGGAGGCACACACACATCAGGGACTGAAGCTATGAATCGATTATCCATAACAACTTTCACCTGTCGCAAAACATAGGGCAGCACAGTAGCAAGGAGGTTCTGCTGGTTTTGCAACAGAGCTACAATGTCACTGTGATAGGCACCCATGGTGGCAATGAAGGAGCCCTGCTTCCAATACATGGACTCCATGATGTTTGTAATTTCCCCCAGCTTGTTGGCAACCTCACTGTGCCACTTTGGCAGGGCATTTGCTCATGCCTCTGCTTCATTACACCACCTATTTGAGCCAGGGACTGCTGGAGTCCACGGAGTGACGAGTAGGTGCCTCGTATGGCAGGCGAGTTGTCCTTCATCGAACTGAGGCACCAATGGAATGCCTCCAAGGTGCCCCCCATGGTCTCCATCCCCACCACACTTAATCTGCCAGCTCCCACTGGACCCCCTACCACAGTTTTTTGGAATGTAAGTCCTGGGTTCTGAGAGTCCAGAGATGAGGGTGGGCTGGCAGGTGGTGTTTGTGGATGTTGTGTGAATCATCCTGAGACCCTGCAACACTGTCAAGCCTCCCCGCAACTAGAGATGTGTCTGAATGGGGCCCAAGATTTGCCAGAGGGTGTCCAGATACATGGTTTGCAGCTGGTCATCCACATCATCGGCAAAGTCCAGGACAGTCAGCTGGCTAGGAGGTAAGGATTTGTCCTGTGCAATGAGAAAAAGGTAAGCTAACAGTGATCTCTGCTAGATCTTAATATGAGTAATCAGGATGACATTCAAGGTTTCAGATGTAGCACTTTCAGTTCAACAGTGATGTGTAGTACACTTGTTAGGCATGGGTATTAATGCAAGATTTCTCTGTATTTCTATTACAGATGGCAGTATCTCTGTATTGTTCTCACAAGCACTCTATGCCTGCTCTAAGGAGATGGACCCAGTCCTATTGGGTAGCGTAAGATCACTGACATTGTCCCCATTTCATCATGATCAGAGTTGTTTATCTGCAGAGTGTCACAATTCATGTGATTGAGGCCCACACAATTCTATGTATACATGCCTCCTCTGATTACCCACTTTTGGGTCCTGATACACGGGTAAGTCCCAAACAGTAATGCTACTCAGATCATACTTTAGTTCTCACATGCCTACAACACATGGATTATGCATGACCATATCCAATGCTACCACATGTTGGTTTGTTTCAGAAAGCTATGGTTGAGGCATCACCCCACGTGGTAGTAGTGGTGTAAATAGTGGCATGTAACTAGATATGTTTGCACAGTCAGACACAGCAGTGCATGTGTATCTGTGTAGTAACAATTCAGTGCACATGTCTATTCCCTCCTCCCCAGTATGCACAGTCTCCCCATTCATATTGAATGTCGTTTTGACATGTAGAATCAGCACATACAATGCACAGCACTAGAAGTGACCTACCAGGCCCGCACATCACCATTAGTTTGTACACACATGGTCGTATGGTGTGTGTTAGACTTGGCATCATTGGCATGGTCTCCCCTAACTTTTTACCTCTACATCTCAGATTGTTTCTGTTTGCTGGACTCTGTTTTGCTGGTTTTGTTTGCTCTGGACACTTTACCACTGCTGAGCAGTGCTAAAGTGTAAGTGTTTCCTGTATAAATTATGGGGGTCATTACAACCCTGGCGGATGGCGGAGAACTGGCGGTAAGACCGCCAACAGGCTGGCGGTCTTACCTAGGTGAATTATGACCATGGCGGTTACTGCCATGGTCATCCGCCGGTTCTCCGTCCCACCCGTGAGGGTGGAAACGACCGCCGGGCTGGAGACCTGGGTCTCCAGCCCTGTGGCCGGCAGTATACCGCCGGCAGTATTTGGACCCGGCTTACCGCCGTGGATTTCCTGCGGTTTGAACCGCCATGAAATCCATGGCGGTAAGCACTATCAGTGCCAGGGAATTCCTTCCCTGGCACTGATAGGGTTCTCCCCCACCCCCCACCCCCACCACAACTCCCTCCCCTACACCCCCCCACCTCCCCTGCCACCCTCCAAAGGTGGCAGGGACCCCCTCCCCACCCCGACCCCCAACATAACATTACTGACACACACCCGACACGCATGCAGGCACCACCAGCACACACATGCACACACCCCGACATACATGCCCACAGCCACACACACAGTCAGGAACGCACACCCACATTCAAACATACACGCACACATCCATACAGACATACCCACAGACATACACGCACTCATTCCCATACACACAACACCCCCGCAAGCATACACTCACTCACACACCCCCCTACATACACACACTCACACCCCCATGCACGCACACAACACACAACACCCCCCACCCCCCTCCCATAACGGACGATCGACTTACCTGTTCCGTCGATCCTCCGGGAGGGGACAGGAGCCATGGGGGCAGCTCCGCCGACACCGCCACGACAACAGAACACCGCCACAGCGAATCACAGGATGTGATTCGCTGGGCGGTGTTCTGTTGGCGTGGCGGTGGAGGTGGAGCAACCTCCACTTTCCCACTGCCCGCAAGTATGGCTGTTGGCGGCTCTCTGTCGGAATAACGACGGAGAGCAGGCAACAGTCATAATACGCCGAGCGGCAAACCGCCTGCACAGGCGGTCTTCCGCACGGCGGTCTCTCGGCGGTCTTGCAAAAAGACCGCCGAGGTCGTAATGACCCCCTATATGTGTACATTGGCTTATTTATGATTGGCATATTTTATTTGCTAGTAAGTCCTTAGTAAAGTGCTCTATAGGTGCCCAGGGCCTGTAAATCAAATGCTACTAGTGGGCCTGCAGCACTGGTTGTGCCACCCATATTAGTAGCCCTGTAAACATGACTCAGACCTGCCACTGAAGTGGCTGTGTGTGTAGTTTTAAACTGCTGATTTGACTTGGCAAGTGTACTCACTTGCCAGACCTAAACCTTCTCTTTTTATACATGCAAGGCACCCCTAAGGGAGGACCTAGGTAGCCCATGAGCAGGTTGCAGTGTATACTAAAGAGGGGACATGCACTTACGTGTTTTAAATGTCCTGACAGTGAAATACTGCCAAATTCGGTTTCCACTGTTGCAAGGCCTATCTCTCTCACAGGTTAATATAAGGGCTGCCTTTAAATATTATTAAAGTACAGATTCACTTTGGAAGCAGATAGACATGTGGAGTTTGGGGTCTATGCACTAACAATTTAAAAATGCATCTTTTAGTGAAGTTGGTTTTTAGATTGTGTGTTTGAAAATGCCACTTTAAGAAAGTAGGCATTTTCTTGCTTTAACCATTCTGTGACTCTGCTTGTTTGTGGATTCCCTGTCTGGGTCAGTTTGACAGTTGGGCTATTTGTACCTCTCCTCTAGACAGTGACACAAAGGGAGCAGGGGTGTAGCCTGCATATCTTGATGGGCCATCTGGGCTGAGAGGAGGAGTGGTCACATACACCTGAAAGGGCTGTGCCTGCCCTGACACAATGCAGTCTCCAACTCCCTGGTGCGTGTCTGGGGCCTGGCTTGGGCAAGGCAGCATCTTGAAATCAACAGAGACTTTGATTTGGAGTAGGCCTACTTCTAAGGCAGAAAGGGGTATAAGAAGAGCACCTAAAACCCCTGAAAATCAGATTTCTTCTGGAACCAAGAGGACCCTCTGCCAAGGAGAAGAGCTGGAGGCTGGAGGAGGAGTACTGCCCCTTTGCCTGTGACTGTGCTTTGCTGAGTTGGCCTGCAGTAGCTGCTTCTACCTGAGAGAGGACAAAGACTGACTTTTGTGTGACTTCCCATTGGTGAAGAATCTCCAAGTGCTTGAGCTGAGCTTGCCTCCTGTTGTTGAAGTCTCAGGGACAACAAAGACTTCTCTATGCCAGCACTTGGGCTTTCTGCTGAGAGTCCTGCCTGTCAAGTGGTGTCCTAACCTGTCTCTGAGCCCTTGAAAGGTGCAGCTGGTGGAAAAGGACAGAAAACCACGCAAAGACCACTGTGCTGGGAAACTTTCCACGCACCACCAGTTTTGGGGCTGCTAAACGATGTGCCACTGGTCTCATGGCTAAAAGCGATGCTCCACCTGTATCGCGGCTGGGTGATCGATACAATGTGGCTGAAGAAATGACACGCAACACCTGCAGCGGCTGCTGTTAATGACGCAAGCCCCACGCAGTGCAGTTTCTTGACATCATGCAACGGGATTTCAATGCAACAACGCAGAGGGCGGAAAATCAATGCAAAACCTGCCCGGACCCAAGGTGCCCATCCAGATCGATGTAACATTCTCTTGCAGGAAAGAAGAAATTGACGCATTGCTGGTCTTTTTTTGACACACACTCGCCCGTGCAGCTTTACTTTGACGTTACCCAGGTACTTTTGTACAATAGCAGCATTCTCACTGTTTTCTAAGGATTGAGACTCTTATTCTTTTCAAAATGCATACCTTGACTTGTGTATGTCGGATTTGTATCGTTTTGGTCTTGTTTTGTTTCGATAAATATTATCTATTTTTCTAAACCTGTGTTGTGTCATTTTGTAGTGTTTTCATTGAGTTACTGTGTGTGCTGGTACAAATACTTTACACATTGCTTCTGAAATTAAGCCTGCCTGCTCGTGCCAAGCTACCTAAGGGGTGAGCGGGATTAACTGAGGGTGAGTCTTCCTTAAACTGACTGCAGTGTGGGTCCTTACTTGGAAACGGAGTAACCTGACCGCCAACCAAAGACCCCATCTAACAGTGTGCATCTCTTGCATTCCCCCCCAATCAGTTGTGAGGAGTTCCTGTGGTCCCTTCCATGGCAGCTAACACCAGAGTGCACTCACCCTGCTTGTCAGGTCAGCTGGGTGTAATATAATTTCATGCATGGTTCTATAGACATGCTTTTTATCATGTCCTTATGTGTGGCTGCCTCCCATCACCCACATCTGGCCTCCTTCTCAGATGAATTGTTTGTCCTGTGACTCAGGCATTCCACCGTGTGGATTTTCACTCTAGATTAGTGTGCATGGGACCAAGTGAGACCGAGTAGCTACATGGTTCAAGGTGTCCTTCATTGTAACAGTCAGGTTGTGCAAGGCAGCAGTGTGCATGCTTGGTGTATAGTTCTAGTCCATGTTTTTGCTGTGTATTCTGGGAGTTGTAGTTGTGGTGAATACTGTTGTACATTTCACTGCAAGTGACAGAATACAAAGTAAGGTAAACATGGACTGATGATGCACTTTACAAAATGAAGGGAGTAAGGTGACGGATCTGGACTGAGCTGTGCAAATTGTAGATGGTCAGTAAACATTGCATGTCTTTGCTGTTTAACCATAGAAGTGCCAACATACTACCCTTTGGCCTGTAGACAGTGTGTTTTAGCATTGGGACATAGCTGCCTGCACCTTACGGCTTTGCCTAGCTGTCACATTGCCCCTCCTTGTGACTTACCCTGTGGTTCTTGTTGTTCATCATCTGCTGCACTGTTATGTCCTGGGATTCCTGCCACCAACTCTTTAGCAATGATGGCTGGCACCATCTCTTCCAACTTATCCAGCTGCTCCTTGGACGCTGGATTTCCACTTCCGGTCTGCAATGCTGCGTTGCTTTCCCAGGCCAGTTTTTCCTTTGTCCTGAGCTTGCAATCGTGCCATCGCTTTTTACAGTCGATCACTGTCCTCTTGACTTCTGCCGCACTGTTGACCTTGTCCACAATGGACTGCCATATGGCCTCCTTGCTCCCTAATGACAATTTTGAGGTGATGAATAGCTGGTGATGGTGCTCCGTCACCTCAGTGATCAGGATGCTATTCTTCTCCTCACTAAACTTGCCCTTCCTCTTCCCCTTCTCCTGGGAGTCAGTCTGGACAGCCTGGCCAGTACTGGGGTTGTTGGGGTTGTCCTGGGGTCTCTGGTCTCCTGGGTTCTGCATGTCAGCTTCGAGAGTGTGTCCTGTTGTTTGTTTTTTTCAAACTATGAATTTTCTTACTTTTTTTTTTTTACACTTTTGGTGCTCAAAAGTGATGTTAGGATGACTTGTGGGAAATTACGTGCTGAAATTCAGCCTAGTGTCACTTTTGCAGCAGTAGTGTAATTTCTGCTTCTGGCGTGGTGCACAGGCTAGCTTCATTTTTTTTTACTCTGCCAAGATCCGAAATGACATAGTGCACTGTTTTGTAAATTAGGCGCACAATAGTGTTAGGATCTGTTGTACAATGGCATTAAAATTTATGACGGAGCTCTTCATTGTGACAGTGATGTGTCATTTCTTGTAAATGAGGCCCTCTGTATTTCTCTTTTATCTTTAGGGAAATAGTGTGGTAAAAAGCAGAGGTAAACCAACTTGCCTTCAGATGAAATGTGAGCTATCTTTTGCAAATAAGACACCATGGGTGAGAATAATTTTAAATACAAAGGTCATCAGCATATCTGTCTTAAAATATAGATAACTAATGTACACCCAGAAGGCGGAACAGCACATCTCTAAGGCTCATGCTTTATTGGTGGGTGTTAAAGCTGATCTTACCAGTCCTGAGGAAGACCTCATGAAGTTGCACTTTACTCCTAACACAGGAAGTCAAATTACAAAAAACATATTTTCTAAAGAGTGGAGTCGTCTCATGAAATGAAATAAAATGAGACTTCAGGGAAAAATATGTGTGTCATTGAACATTTTTAAGGGTCACAACCAAACCAACCTTTATGGCATGATTAGATTAAAAAATGTGTAAAGGAGATAAAATAGCTTTATAGGATAGTCAGAACAAAACAGTGCATCTCATATGATAGAATAGGTCACAGTGTGATTTTTAAGGTCATCACTTCGGGGATTTAAGAAGCACTGTGTGTATTATATATATCTGCATACTCATATTAATGGTGTAACTAATGTTGACTGTCTATGTGAAGTAATGTTGGTACTGAAAATTTCAATGTTTTAATATAAACAAATGTATATAAAAGTGAAGGATAAGCATAGTTTTTGTTGTCAAAAACATGTCAGAATGACAGTTTGTTGGTAGAAACCGGAGTTCAATGAATGGTTAATGGTGGAATCATTATATAGTGTTACTGTTGAGTTCCATCTGCAACAGCCCTTCCTTAAAGGGCAGACTTTGTGTTACAGGTATCTTATGCAAGAGTATTCCTTCTGTCTTTAACACTTGCCAGGCACTTTACCACAGGGATATTTTGTGTCTGAAACCTCATGTGGGTTCAAAATATATGGGATACACTCTTAGCCCTCTTCCAAATAACCTTGTAGGCTAACACACATTTTCTACATCGCCATGTGTGGAGAAATCTATCCTTGCTCCCTGAAGAATGACATTAATCGCCACATAATTTGTTCAGGGAATTACAACAGTGAAAGCAGAGATTAATTGACTAACCCTAGGAGTTGCACCATGCAAACGAGGCTGCTCATCCATGAGAATATGTTGTTAGACTGGTACTATGACAAATTCCCAAAATGGAGAACATCAGTCTGACAAACACAAGCTGGTCAATCTCTATTTTAGAGAATTACAAAAATGGAGAAAAGTTGGAATTCAGAGCCTAGAATAAAAACAGCAAGTAATAAGTATACTAAAACATTACGAATTGGAAGAATAAACAATGGTGGAAATGGAAAAAGACAGGCTGTAGCTATCTTTTTTCTATGTCTACCAGGACCTGGAAAGGAAAGAGCAGAGGACAAATGAGAAAAATTGAATAGTTGAAGACAAGCAAATGTAATTAGGGAAAAGGAGGTGGAGAACCAGAAATAGCATAGGTAATAGCACAGGAGGGGGGCTTCCTCATTCCTCCCAACTTCACAGTCCACCCACTCAGTGGGGAGATATAGGAATGGGTAGGTGGGTCTTCTACCAAGCAAAATCAGAGATGAAGGCAGAAGAAAGGCAGATGAACAGAAGGAGGGATTAAGGGTGCCTCATATAAAAAGAGGAGGAGCAGGAAATGAGAAAGTAAAATGGGGAAGCATTACTGAGATACCCTAAAGGAAGAAGGAGGAGGAGGAGAAACCAAGTAAACAAACAACCAGATCAAAAGGGTTTTCATCAAGAAAGGAAAGGCCTTTGCTAGGTTGGTTTCATCTCCCTGGTGTATACCATTGAAAGTAAAAAAAAACTGTCACAAATGATTTGAAGAAAGCAGCTTGTAAATATCTACACAAAATTGCAGTTTTTGCCTTCAGATCCATTTTTATAACTTCACTGTGAACCATTGTCTGTAGCGTTCATCACCATTTCACATACCTTTTTAATTCAGTGATTAGGGAAATAGGTGATCAGCATTTTGCTTTTACCTGGATCTCTTATTTCCTACCTGATAGAGCCCAATCAGTGTGCCACTTTTTTTTTTTTTACTCTGATTCTACTCCACTGGTTTGTGGAGTACCTCAAGGAACATCACTGAGTCCAACAATCTCTAATATTTGGATGGTCCCACTGGCTGTACTTATCCAAGGCTTCTTATTTGAGGTATTGCCCCATGGTTCATAATATGCAGTTGCTTGTATCATCAACAAGTGACTCAGACTCTGGGCAGGAAAGTTTTAGGCAATGCCTTTTCTTTGTTTTCTCATGGATGAACGATAATCACTTAAAGCTTAATAATGATAAGACTTAATTGATGGTAGTTGGGAAAAATAAATATCTTTGGAGTGCTCTATGGTGGCTTTTGGAATTTTGCGCATCTCTTTCCCCAGCTGAGGTTAAGAACTTAGTTGTGAAAATTGATAGTTAGCTTCTCTTCAAACAGCTGATTGTGTTGGTCTTTTCCACTTGTTTTAGGCTACTTAAAGTTCTCCATAAGGGATCAGATGCTCCTCTTTTCAAGACCAGAAAAAATGTGATCCATGCATTAATGACATCTTGGCTTGACTATTCTAATGCCTTATGACTTGGCCTTTCTGAAAAACTCACCAATAAACTTCAGCTGGTGTAGCCAGTCTTTTTGTACCTCTTCCCAGATGTAGTTTGTTGTCGCCTAAATTAGAAGTCCTTCATAATCTTCCTATTCAGTAGAGGATTCAATTTAAGATCTTGGCACCCATGCATTGAGTCGTTTGTCAATCTAGCCCACTTTGTCTTACAAAAAATGTATACACTTCAGCCCTGATTTATACTTTTTGGGGCAAAACTGCACTAATGCAGTTTTGCACCAAAAAGTTTAGCACCGGCTTGCACCATTTCTGTGCACCAGCTGGGCACCATATTTATGGAATGGTGCAAGCCGGTGCAAAGGGTAGGCTAGTGTAAAAAAAAATTACATCAGTCGGGTGGGGCTGGCGGTATGGAAGAAGGGGGTTTTGCACCAAAAAAATGACGTTAGGCAGGTTAGAGTAAAAAAAAAATGACTCTAACTTGCCTGATGCAAAACCATCCATAGCACATGACTCCTGTCCTAGAAAAGACAGGAGTCATGACCACCACCCCAATGGCCAGCACAGGGGACCAGGGTCCCCTGGGCATGACCATTGCACCATGTGCAATGTATGGACACCCATTTCAGGCCCCCCTGTGGAACTTTTAAAATTAAAATAAAATACTTACCTGTACTTACCTGGGATGGGATCCCCCATCCTCCACTGTCTCCACTGTCTCTCTCCACCATGTAAATAGGCCCACAGATCCCCTAACTCCTGCCCTGACCCAGGCATTAAAAAATGGGGCAAAACAAGCTTTGCACCATTTTTTGATCCCTCCCCCCTCTAGTGCACCATTTTTGCTCAGGAGTATAAATATGGCGTTAAGGCCATAGAGTCATTTTTTGCACGGGAACGCCTACCTTGCATCTCATTAAGGCAAGGTAGGTTTCCACGTCCATAAAATGACTTTAACTCCTAGACAGGTCTAGCGCCAAAGTATAAATATGGAGTTAGTTTTGCATCATGTTAGAGTAAAAAAAATGATGCCATTTCGGTGCAAACAGAGTATAAATATGCCTCTTCATGTTCCACTCAGATTACTTAGATTTTACAATGCTTTTCTTATTCGGCCCTGCATACCGCACTACTCAGTTGGGATGAGACCCTGCAGCTGTTGCAGTAGGCAAACTTTGGAATTGCCTTTGTTTATCTCTTCACTCTGAACAGATCTAGGTTCATCAAGAACATGAAAGCATTGCTGTTTGCAAAAAACACAAACCTCATCAATTGTCCTATGCATTTTAGCTTCTTTCCCTCTCTTGCTATCTTGTGATTTGATGCTCAGTTTTGAGCATACGTGGAGCTTTATAAACCATATTTCAAATTAAGATTACAAATGAAAATTCTGTAACTGTGAACTGTATGTCATACAAATACATCTTTTCAGTTACAGCAGCACTATCATGTGTGGATCATATTAATTCCTAACTATGATTATTCTACCTTGAGACATATCTCATACATCTGAAAGGACTGGTGACTATTATTGCTTGCCCATTGGAACTAAGAGGTCACTCACAATAAGGGCCTTTCTGCCTATGTTACCTAACTGTCAGTGCTGTGCTGTGTAAAAATGAACATCAATTTCTTGTAAAAATAACTGTACCTAAATATAAAATTGAAAAAACAATTGCATGTGATTAAAAGAAATGTTGGTTACAGTAATACTACATTTAACAATCACTGAGAAAGCCAAGACTTCTGTTTTTGGTAAGCTGGAATAATGGTAACTTTTTTATTACAATCATATGAAACACAATAAAAAATAAAAAAAAGAAAGAAAAATCCGTCACCACATAAACATGATGGTCATACACTTGTTAGCATGTCTGACCTTACTTGGTTATTTAAGTTAATTTATTAGGAGGCGCGTTAGGGGGTTAATAGACCTTTTGAATGCGCTTTGATTAGTTCCCACCATTAGACTCTGTACCAATACAAATCAATAGCAATGACAATCGATAGCATCAATAATCATAGGAGTCTGTAATTTACACACATTATGACCTCTGGGCCATGAATAACTACACCTTTATGTAAAGGTTAGAATGATTATTTCTCTATATTCATTATCAGCTTTATTTCGGTAATAAAAATACCATAAAAGCACATCCCACATTACACATATCAACATTAATAAAACCGTAAATTAAAACATTCTGCATATAAAATATACAGAGCAGGAAATACAATATTATTAAGAAATAAAAAGTTAAAAAGATACAACCATATTAGCAATTAATATCAGATAGTCTCTATAAGAAAAAGCGTTTCCATTATTTTCTGTGACCATACACTTATTCATAAGGTGCCTATAAACATTTTGCTCTTACATACCAAATCGCTTCTAAAAATCTAGCTAGCGCACATACCACTATGCCATGGGTATTTGTTTTACATATCCTAAGTGCTAAAAACCGGCTATTAAAACCCCTGGATCTGCAAAGGGGAATAATCCATTGCATCCGTTGTTTAGCATAAGCCGGACAATTAAATAATACATGCGCAATACATTCTGGTAAACCACAGCCCATAGGGCATAAATCATGTTGAGAATTCTGTTGAGACCATTTACAGGTGAAAGTGCGTAGTGGTAGCGATTCCAGCCTAAACCTAATATAAAGTGCACGTGCTCGGGGGATATGATCAGATCCATGTAATTTGCAAATTCGTAGTGGCATTTGACTGACATAAACTTATCTGTCAAGCTAAGCGGAGACACCTCAGCCAAATTACCTACTTTCAATTTTAACCAGTATGCATCCTTAACAATTTGCGCCGCATTTTTGGGAAGACTGCGTGGGGCTGACCAAAAATGGGCCAATCCCAAGTTAGTCAAGCTGGCTTCCACGTGGTTGCACCAGGGGATTTTCCTTGTAGTATTTTGGCTGATCAGGGCATTCAACCATATCCTAAAAGGTCTAAAACTGTCCATGGACCATATCCTAATCAAGTACAATGTTGGTCTTAAAGCGGCAATATGTGCAATAGAATCTAGATTCAGGTCCATCCGGACAGGCAACGTGGGAGAGCTAGTGGGTATTTTGAGCAAAACCTTTATAAATGAGTTTTCACTGAGCTCTAGTTCCCTCCAGTTGCCATGACCCCATAGCTATGCTCCATACAAGGCACTCCCTCTTGCTTGTATTTTATATATTTATATTGCAGGAGAAATAGCAAATCTAGGAGACCTATTGGAAACTCTCAAGATGCCACCCGAATTCTGCTTAATTCTCATATGAGCCTTTGATAGCTGGGCCTGCCATCTGTGCGTATCCTCTAACCTAACCCCCAAATAATAAAAATCAGTGACTCTCTCCAGGACTTCCCCTTCCATTACAATTGCCTTCCTTACTGTGCATTTTTTGTCACCAAAGCTCATGTATTTGGTTTTCGTGGAATTGACTTCGAGACCATAATCTTTACAGAAAGACGTAAACTTCGCAAGTAAGTTTGTGAGACCAGAAGCAGTTTATGATAATAATAAAGTGTCATCTGTGAAGAGTAAACACAGGGTTTTTAAACCATCTAGTTTGGGAGCATCATTATTACAAGCAAGTAAGTAAGGAGTACATGTGTAAATAAATATTAAAAACAATGTCGGAGCCAAAACAGACCCCTGCCTCACCCCCCTTTTAATTGAAATTTCACCTGTTACCTCCCCATTTACTCCCCACCTTATTTTTGGAAAGCTCTCAATGTATATATTTTTAATTATGTTTAGTAAAGGACTCAGGAATCCAGCTCCATCCAACACCTCCCACAGCTTATAACGCGGGACCAAGTCAAACGCAAATCTGAAGTCCACAAAGGCCACATAGAGGTTCCCTCCATCCAAATCCACAGACTTCCATTTAATCGTGAGGAACCTAAATATCTGATTGATTGAGCTAACTTTCTGCCTGAATTCTGCTTGGAGATCACTGAGGACTTGAGACTCTCCTAGCCATTCTTTAATCCTTATCAGGACCTGGTAACAGAATATTTTTTGAAGATTGTCCAAAAGGCTGATTGGCCTGTAATTTTGCGGAGCAGCCCTACTCCCCTCTTTATAGATGGGTACAATAATTGCGCCATTCCAGGAGCGAGGGTAAATTCCACTAGCCAAGACCGCATTTGATACATTGTTAACATACGGCCCCTATATGTCTAAATCAGATCTATATAGGTCGGCAAGTATGCCGTCTAGACCAGGGGCTTTTCATGGCTTTTGGGCCATTATAGCCATTTTGGATTCATTCAGCGAGAACGGAGTAAGGCTATTATTAGAGGGGGATCTATTCTAGGCACCACACTATCGGCGGCTTCAGCTTCGTACAGATTGGTGAAATGGGCCACCCAATTTTCCGATGAAATATGACAATCGGGTCTAAAATTATGGCTTCGTCCATTAGAAGCCACCAGGGACCAAAAACGTTTTGATTGCTTTTTCTTGACCGCTACCAGCAATTACTTCCAGTACTCTGCTTCCCAATTGTTTTTATAGGTCTTTAATGGTAGGGCATACTCACGCTAGCACTAATTATCAGAGATCTATCATTAGATTTGATTGCCTTAATCAAGCCACTCTTAGACTCCCTGCACGCTTTACCAAACCACCTATGTTGGAAACCCACTAGTGGGCGCTTCGATTCTTTAACAGTTCTGAGAAAGCGTTCCCTCAAAGTAGAAAATAAATCTATATGCAGACTCATGACGTTGTTTGGGGAACATAAACAAGAATCATCCACTAGTTGATGGTTTGAGACTAAGGGCCTCATTCCGACCCTGGCGGTCCTAAACCGCCAGGGCCGCGGGCAACGGAAGCACCGCCAACAGGCTGGCGGTGCTTCAGTGCCCATACCGCACGGTCAGAAAAGGGGATCCGGCGGTTTCCCGCCGGAATACCCCTGGCAGGGCTGAACCTCCATGGCGGCGCTGCAAGCAGCGCCGCCATGGGGATTCCGACCCCCTTCCCGCCACCCTGTTTCTGGCGGTTTTTACCACCAGGAACAGGATGGCTGGAATGGGTGTCGTGGGGCCCCTGGGGGCACTTGCACTGCCCATGCCACTGGCATGGGCAGTGCAGGGGCCCCCTAACAGGGCCCCAGCATGATTTTAACTGTCTGCTTAGCAGACAGTGAAAATCGCAATGGGTGCAACTGCACCCGTCGCACCCCTGCAACACCGCCGGCTCCATTCGGAGCTGGCTTCTATGTTGCAGAGGCTTTCCCGCTGGGCCGGCGGGCGCTCCTTTGACGGGCGCCCACCGGCCCAGCGGGAAAGCCAGAATGGCCGCCGCGGTCTTTTGACAGCGGAGCAGCCAAATGGCGGTGACCGCATGGCGGCCGGCTACCGCCGCCCGCCGCGGTAAGAATGACCGCCTAAGTCATGCATGGTCCCCCACAATTTACTTGAATTTTTAAAACGATCCCATTTCAAGGTGCGCTTGTTGGAAGACACTACTAGGGGTAATGAAATTCCCTTACTTGATTGCATGACTGTTCTTTAGCAGTGAGGCCATCATATGTGACTAAGATTGGAGCATGATCACTGTTATACTGATTTCCTACGCAGATGTCTTGGATAATATTCCAAATCCTCACATCAATTACCAAATAATCCAGTATGCTACTATAAAGCCTTCTAAAAAACGTGGGTTTGGCGGTGGTATCCGAGGGAAAACGCCCATTCCCTGGGCGGAGACCATGCGTTAACATGAAATGTGTAATCTGAAGTGCCCTGACACTTAATTTAACCTGTTTCTCCAAGGAAGAGAAAGGAGGGATATTCCATGTTACATCTTCTAACTGCATAACCTCAGAGAATACACAATTCGGTTCAAGCGTTGCATTAAAATCCCCAGCAACAAAAATAAAATGCGATGATATATAATCTAGCACTAAGGCATTCAACACCTGTATGGTTTTGGACCAGGTCTACTGTAAACATTAACACACAACAGAGAGAACCCACACTTTTGTTGTATAGATAAAGCCAGTGTGTCCTCTGAGTCCAATGGAATTTCTCTAATCTTTCCCAGATCAGAAATCCTTGTCCATATAACAAGCCCCCCCGCCGCTCTCCCCGCCAAGGAAGGTCTAGCTTCTTTACAATAAGAATTAAAGCCTTGTCTAAAAACATTGGTAGGCGACTACGTTTCCTGAAACAAACATATATCAAATTTGTCAATGAACTCCCCCCAATCTGGATCGGCTAGTTTATTGCGAATTCCAGCCAGATTCCATATCAAGAGCTTTGGAATTAAAGACTCCTGAGTTGCAAAAGTCTTCCTCGGAGGTGACCGGCCACACAGGCTAACATTAGGGTTTCTGGAGGGGAGATTTCTCTATATTAAGAAGGCTAATATCACCTAATTTAGGCCCTCATTATGACATTGGCGGTGAGTGCCACTTATCGCCATGCTGACTGCCACCAAGATACCGCGACCTCAGCAGTATACCGCTATGCGTATTATGACCCACATATAGAAATTCGCCACTATACAGGCACACACACAAGTCCACCAGCCCAAAGGTTAGTGATAAACTGGCGGTAGCAAAACCCACACCGTTACGCCAACATAACTACGCCCACAGCATTATGACCCACGAATCACTGCAGCGAAAATTCAACTGGGGTAAACCATTGGTGGTACATACCGCTGCTCTCAAAATACACACACACTAACAAAACAACACCACATTGGACAATTCAAACTACATACACCTGACACACATACACACACCACACCCACACACTCACACCACTATAAAACAAACACCCACATTACCCACAACCCTTTACCACTACAAACAATTTACAATAGAGAGAGAGAGGCACGCCAGGAGCACCCACAGAACCAGAGCCACAGAACACCATCACCCATACACCATCCAAGCACCTCACAGCACACACCCCAACACATCACCCCATGCATCCTCACACACACCACTCACACTACACCCATGGCACCACAAAGCCCCCCCAGATTCTCTGAGGAGGAGCTAAGGGTCATGGTGGGGGAAATCATACGGGTAGAGCCACAGCTATTCAGATCACAGGTGCAGCAGACATCCATTGCTAGGAAGAGGGAGCTATGGCAGAGAGTCATGGACAGGGTCAATGCCGTGGGACAGCACCCCACAACAAGGGATGACATCAGGAATAGGTGGAACGACCTACGGGAGAAGGTGCGTTCCGTGGTTGCAAGACACCAGATAGCTGTACAGAGGACTGGTGGTGGACTCCCACCTCATCCCTCACAACTAACAACATGGGAAGAGCAAGTTTTGGCAATCATGCATCCTGAGGGCCTGACAGGAGTAGCAGGAGGACTGAACTTGGGTAAGTCAAATCTTTACTTCTTTCCCCCCCAACTGCATGCCATCACATACCCCCACCCCTACCCTTACCCCATCACCCCACCACCTCACACATACCCCACCATCACAACCCACCCATCCCAGTAACCAGCACTACAAGCACAACCAAAGCATGGACACCACTTACAGCCCTGCATGGTCACTCATCACAACAGCATGCACACTAGTGACAATCACTTAGCCAACCAAATTACAACTCACACAAGCCAAAGCTGCCTTGGTAATAACAACCATAGAGGGAAACATACCCATGCACAAGATGTTACATGCAGTAACAATAACACTGCTTTTACATACCCAAGGACCCCCACACAACATCACTGGAGAGGAGGTGCCAGCAACATCCAGTCCCCCCCGAAGAGGCTCACAGTGATGACAGCAGCTCTGCACGCCTGGATATGGATGACCAACCTGGCCCATCAGGGACCTCTGGACAGTCGGTTACCCAGGCACAGTCCCATACCACCACCGAGCCTCCCCGTCAGGAAACACCAGCACAGCACCCACCCAACGGGCCCATACCACTGACCCCAGGATACATCAATCAGCAGTGTGTCCACCACTACAGGGACCCCAGGCAACCCCACAAACACAGGACGATTAGGGACCTGGGGTCAGTGGCAGTGGGCACACGGTTCAGGGGAAAGAGGCACATGACAACAGGTATGTTTGGAGGACTCCTGTGCACCAGGTGGAGGACAGGCCCAGGGAACGACTCTCCATGAGGCACTCACCAACATCCTGGGAGCATACCACCATTCCCAGGAGACCATGGGCCAAATACTGGCCAAGTTTCAGGAGACCCAGCGGCGTCAGGAGGGACAGTACCTGGGGATCAGGGAGGACCTGAGGGACATTCACACCACCCTGGTCACCATTGCAGGGGTGCTGGCTGACATGGCCAACACCATGAGGGAGGCAGTGGCACACCAACGGGCCCCTGACATAGCCACACCGATGACCATCCTTCCACCTCTGCTGACGCTAGTGGACAGGAGGCCCCACCACAGGAACAACAAGCTACCAGCACCCCTCCCCCTGCAGAAGGAGAACCACCACGAAAACCTTCCCTGCGATCCAGGCAGAAGCCAGAGACCATTGCCAAGACCCCCGCCAGGAAATAAGACTCTCCTGATTGTCACCCTTGTGTCCCACTCTGTCTCCCTGTCCACCTTGAACTGCTATTGCTCCACTTCCTATGGCCTCTTCGACAATGCACCTGTGATACAAATAGACTGGACCCTATCTTGGACTTTCCTCCACCATCACCCAAGCCCATTGCACACCCCCATTTACATCTCAGCACTGAAATAAACACCCTTGGAAAACACAAGTATGGAATATGTCAAATGATTGAAGGATGTAGTTGTTTAACAATCAGTAGACATCGCAAATAGACTGTACAATGATGTATACATAGTTATGACCTGTAATGTGCTGCATTCAATACACCAGGAGTCACAGGAGGGCACCAATATCTGCAAATACACATGTTAAAGGGTACAATAAGTGGCCTCAGTAGTGGGAACAGCAGCCATCCAGTGAAAATATACAACACAAAACTGCATTTGAAGGTGAAGTTACAGTGTCTTACCTGTGTGTCACTAGAAGCACTGTTGAATTGTAGTTGTTCTGTTGTCCACATCTTTTTCCTCTGCCTCCTCTTTGTCACTGTCCACAGTTTCCACCACTGCCACATGACCATCTCCAGCCTCATCCTACTGCAGAAAAGGCACCTGGCATCTCAAGGCAGGTTGTGCAACATGCAACATGCAGCGATGATCTGGCAGACCTTCTTGGGTGAGTAGCACAGGGAACCACCTGTCAGATGGAGGCTCCTGAACCTGGCCTTCAGGAGGTCAAAGGTGTGCTCAATGATCCCCCTTGTTCGCCCATGTGCCTCATTGTAACATTCCTCTGCTCTTGTCCTGGCATTCCTCACTGGAGTCAGTAGCCATGAGAGATTGGGGTAACCAGCTTCACCTGTAAATATCGAGGGATACCTGTTAGACAGACACTAACCCTTAGGGCAAAACCCATACCCATATACCAACAGACACTGGATGGGGACCATGGGCTCACCTATTAGCCACACCCTGTGCCTCTGGAGTTGAGCCATCACATATGGAATGCTGCTATTCCTCAGGATAAAGGCATCATGCACAGACCCAGGATACTTTGCATTGACATGGGAGATGTACTGGTCCGCCAGGCACACTATCTGCACATTCGGAGAGTGAAAGCTCTTTCGTTCCTGAACACCTGTTCATTTCTGCGGGGGGGGAACAGAGGTAATATGTGTACCATCAAAGGCACTAATGACGTTGGGGAAATGTCCCACTGCATAGAAGTCAGCCTTCACTGTGGCCAAATCCTCCACCTGGGGGAATAAGATGTAGCTGCGCATGTGTTTCTTCAGGGCAGACAACACTATGGTCAGCACGTTTGAGAACATAGGCTGTGACATCCCTGATGCCATGGCCACTGTTGCTTGGAAGGAGCTACTTGCCAGAAATGGAGCACTGATAGGACTTGCACAAGAGGGGGGATCCCAGTGGGGTGACGGATAGCTGAGATCAGGTCTGGCTCCAATTGTGCACACAGCTCTTGGATTGTGGCCCTTTCAAGACTGTAGGTTAGGAAAATGTGCCTGTCCTCAGGGGTATGTCTCCATCTCCTATTCATCCTCAGCGGTTGAACTCTAGGGTGAAAAACGGTAAGCAGATGGTTATATTCAAAGATGCCTGCTGACATGTACACCGATGAGGGAGGCGGTCGACGGCCGCTGTGCAACACCTCATTGGTTATCACTGGGGCCTATGGGTTCCAGTAGCAAATGGTGATGTAAGCCGGCGGTGACGGTACGCACCACCGCGGATGTGACTGCCATTTTCTATCTGTTCACTCACTTGCTACCTGACCTTCAACAGGAGAGGACCTACACTGCAAGTGCTGCTGTGACCTGTGTCTGGAAGCGACCATGGATCGAGTGTATGTGGAAAAGGGCCCCTGCTTTCACTTCGGAGGAGTTGGAGTGATTAGTGGATGGGGTCCTATCCCAGTACCGTTTACTCTATGGTCCTCCAGACCAACAGGTGAGTACACTGTGAGCACGATGCATGGGGCATGAATGCATGGAGTGCTGAGTGTGTAAGCCTCATGTAGGGGAGGTGGCTGAGGGGTCCAGGGCAGAGTTCTGCATGCATGGTGGGCAATGTCTGTGCGTAAGGGGATGAGAGGGATATAGTGGGCCATGAGTGTAACAGGCCAGATGGTATGAATAATACCTTTTTCGATGTATCTTTTTCTGCAGGTCAGCGCCCATCAGCGCCCATCAGAAAAAGGATATTTGGCGTGCCATCGCCAAGAATGTGCGGACCCTGGGGGTCTTTGACAGGCGGAGCAACCACCTATCGCAAATGGTGGGAGGACCTGCGCTGCGGGGCAAGGAAGATGGTGGAGGCCCAGCTGGGGATGGCCTCCAAACGCGGAAGGGGTGCCCATCATACCCTGACCCCCATGATGTTCCACATCCTGGCGGTGGCCTATCCGGAGTTGGATGGGTGCTTGAAGGTATCATAGCAGCCACAAGGGGGTAAGTACAGTTTCAGAATCAGAAAATTGGGCCTGTTGAGGTGTTATCTGGGTGGAGTATGTGGGTCTGTGGGTGCCCCTAGGCCGGGACGAACATGGCAGGGTAGGTTCCATGATGGGCAGGCTCAGATGCACTCCAAACCCAAATATGCTAGTGGGCATCTACTACTTCGCAGGGTCCTGTGGGTTTCAGGTGTGCTGCTATTGGCGTTAGGCATTGTACCCCATGGCCTGGTGACTAGCATTGTAACTGGTAGTGCATGGCCTAGTGCATAGGGCTGTTCCCTGTGTGTTGTGTACGCCAACGGTGGTGTTGTTGCTGGTATTCACCACGTGTATCCTTTGCCTCTTCCCCCCCACTTTTTGTTTTGTCACCCTGTTCTTGTGTGCATTAGCATCATCTGGCGGGGTAGTAGAGGCACCAGCGACGGAGGGAGCTGCATCCCACATGGCCCATGAGGCCGAATCCACCGACAGTGAGGGCACCAGTGGGACAGAGGACGAAGGGTGCACAGCGGCAGAGACTGGAGGGGACAGTTCGGACAGTGACACCTCCTCCGATGGAAGCTCCCTGGTGGTGGCGGACACCTCTGTGGCCACCCCAACTACAGGTACAGCCGCCACCCCTGTACCAGCACTGCCCTCCCAGCAGCCCCTCAGCATGTTTCCCGTGCCCGCTCAACCAGGAGGGTGGGCATCTCCTTCACCCCAGGCACCTCAGGCCCTGCCCCAGTCAGCCCTACTGCCCTCAGTGAGGAGTCTATTGACCTCCTGCGATCCATCTCTGTTGGACAGTCAACCATTGTGAATGCAATCCCGGGTCTAGCAGGGCATTTGCAACAAATAAATGCATTCCTGGAGGGCATTCACTCTGGCATTGCAGCCCAACAGATATCGTTACAGGCTCTGGTCAACTACCTGATGGCAGCCATTGTCCCTGTCTCTAGCCTCCCCCCTCCAACTTCCTCTACCCAGTCCCATTCCTCTCAACCCCAGTCTATCCCAAGCACACCTTCAGACCAGCATGCACTCAAATCACAGAAGTGGCTCAGGAAAACACAAGCACCACACTTCATCCCACAGGCACTCACACAAGCACCATCCAAATGCAGACACACCAACATCCACTGCCTCCACTGTGTCCCCCTCCTCCTCTTCATCCACCTCCCTCCTAGTAGCGTCTCCACTCACACCTGCATGCACTACATCCTCATCCACTACCTCCAGCACCATCACGCCTATCACTACACAACCCTCACTGGCAGTCACCACCCCCACAACCATGCACATATCCCCTGTGTCCTCTCCCACTGGGTCTGTGCCCCCTCTTCCCAAAGTACACAAATGCAAGCACTCAGACACCCAACAGCCATCCACCTCAGGACAGCATCCAGCCCATGCACCTGCACCCAAACACAGCAGACAGACACCTCCTACCACCCCTCCCTCTTTCTCTACTCCCAAACCTTCACCCTCTTCCAGCCCCAGTGTACCTAAAAAGCTTTTCCTCTCCAACCTTGACCTATTCCCTGCCCCTCTCCCCTGTCCTTCACTTCGGGCTAGGGTGGTCAAGGCCCAGGCTAGCACCTCAGCCACCCAGTCCACGGCCACTGTTGTTTCTGCAGCCACTGCAGTTGGGAGAAGCACCGTGAAGAGACCCGTCCACACAGCCATGGTGCCTGCACCAGCTGCCAAGGGCAAAAAGGGAGCACCAGCTGCAAAACGCAAAGAGGCACCGCCAGCTGGAAAATGCAAGGAGGCATAACCAGCTGGCAGAAGCAAGGAGGCACCACCAGCTGGCAGAAGCAAGGAGGCACCACCAGCTGGCAGAAGCAAGGAGGCACCACCAGCTATCAGAAGCAAGGAGGCACCACCAGCTGCCAAGGGCAGGAAGGGAACACCAGCTGCCAAGGGCAATGAAAAAGGCACAGACGCCCCTGGCAGGATGGATCTGGTGCCTGGTGCTGGAGCAGCATCTGGGCAAACAACACCAGCCATGTCACTTCGGCTGTCCGAGGCAGTGGGGGAAGGGCTGGAGCCTCCCCCCACCATTGGCATCACTGCCGTCAGCACCGCCGCCAGCACCGCCACCTGCACCGCCACTAGCACCACTGCCAGCAGCAGCAGCCCCAGTGGGCAGCAGTCTGAGGCTGCTGGGGAAGGGCTGGAGCCTCCCCCACCACTGGCATCACTGCCACCAGCACCGCCCCCAGCATCGCCGCCAGCACAGCCACCTGCACTGCCACCAGCACCACTGGCCGCAGCATTAGCCCCAGTGGGCAGCTATCCAATGCTGCGGGAAAAGGGCTGGATCCTCCCCCCCACCACTGGCAGCACCACTGCCAGCCCCACCACTGAGCACCCATCACCGCCGGCGGGCAGTGTGTAGTCGTGCCTCCATGGGCTGTAGTGCATCCTGGCCCCTGCAACAACTGTAGGTGTGACACCCAGGTGAGTGACTGTGACCTTGTACCCTCCAAGATCTGTATCACTGGGCACAAGGCCCCCTCCAGAACCAGTGGAGAAGCCATTCACTTGATAGACTGTGGCTTTGCACTCCCCAGGACCAAGCAGTGGGCAAACCACCCACTTGAGAGACTGTGGCCTTGCACTCCCCAGGACCAAGCAGTGGGCAAACCACCCACTTGAGAGACTGTGGCCTTGTACTCCCCAGGACCAAGCAGTGGGCAAACCACCCACTTGAGAGACTGTGGCTTTGCACTCCCCGGGACATCACAGAGGGCATGTAGCCGCCTCCAGGAGCAGTGGCATTGTACCAACTTCCGGCTGAGGTGCCCCACTTTCCCCCTGAGGTGCCTGTGTATTATCGACCTGATGGCCCAGCAGTGTTCTCTCCGTATTGAGGCAGGAGTCAAGTGTGGCTGCAACATTCTAAGGTTGCAGTACATATCAGTAACAAGAATAACTGTGCAATAGAAATGGCATACATTTAGATTCAGCAAAGAAAAGACATCAACTGTTATTACATGTGGCGAGCATCATCAGTGAGTAACCTAACTAACCTTCAGATTAGAGTAGCATTTTTGGGCTTCATGCAAACAATTTAGTCAACACAAATTTGGAAAAACATCTAACTATGGCTCTATCAAAATCAGCAGGTGGTATTAAGCAAATGTACATAACAATCAGTAACGCCGTCTTATACCTTGCCTCGGTATGGTTCAATAAGCTGTGACAGTCTTCGTCAACTGGACATCGGATCAGTCAGCACAGCATCAGAATTCGGCATTAAAGTTCAGGAAAGTAAGGTCTCTTTATGCAGTTCAGAAAGAATAACCTCGAAACCCTCAAGAAGAATGGGTATAATGGCATATTTGAGCAGTTTGAAAGACTTGGGCTACTGGCGCTTCTCCTCTCAGTGGAGTCTGGCTCAGTTAGATTTCCTAAAACTACTTCCCACGTTGCTATTGGTCAAAGAATCGTACATTTACATTTAGTCTAATGAAGGTAGAACCCCAAATCTAAGATTTTGCTAGTCCACTGTTCACATTTCAATGATTGGCTCCTCTTCTCCTGTTCCCATCGTTGGGCTTGTTAGTTAAGAAATTTTTATCAGCTTATACTTCAGTCAATGCATTCATGGTCTGCTTCTGGGAAGGTCGTCTTTACACGCACTAAGTTGTAAAATATATCACTAGCAAGTACAACATATTCTAGCAAGCAGTTCTCAAGGGAAAGAGTTTTAGTTACTAATATTCGGTCCATGCAATGGAAATTCACAATTTAATTCTATAAGCAGCTGTTTTATAAATCGCCTATGCAATGCATCTTGACATGAGGCCATGTAATAGGCCCTAGACCTTGCTAAATTAAGGCCTATGGTTAACAAAGCAAATACATAATGCATGACCATTATTATGACATACTACTACATTAATCCAAACATGAGCTCAACATTCTTCCGTAAATAAGCTGTTAATAAGTTCACTTTGTGAATATTAGTGGTTACTCAAGTAGGCACATTTTCAAATGTGTGCATGATTTTTCTATTTTTCTATGTTAACTCATTTTCTATGCAGATTCAACACTCAGAATACATAAATATTCATTAGTAAAAATTCAGCATTAAAATCCCTCCTCAGATGACTCAATATGTCATCACATCTACATCTTCCCACACAAATTTTCTGCTTAGCTAAAGTTTGTCATTTCTATTCCTCTTAGTCTTTGTTCCCTCTTCAAACTTTCCCTGAACAAATTTTCCCTTTTCATTTCTTCCCTCCTCTGATCATTATTTATTTTCTTCAATTTATTCACCCAACACAATCTACAGAATGTATGCCGGAACAACGCATGCTTGAACCACGACCGCGTTGTTACCACTAATGCCTTTACCATGAACGCCTTAACAATGATTTTTCATTGTAAAGGCATTCCTGGTAAAGGCATGCGTGGAATGGCATGCATGGTTCCAGCATGCGCCTCCCTGGCCCCCCACCCCTAAAATTGTGCGACCCCCCACCCTGCCCCTAAAACCTAAAACCACCCAACCTCCCCCCAAAACCTAAACTACCTGTTCTGCTTTTCTTCTCTTATCTCATGACCAAGCTTACAGAACCTCACTGGAATGCACTTTTGAGTTTAAAGAAGACATTTATTGTTAATATTACTTCACCACGAGGTTCCTGAAAGACGAAATTAGTAGGTTGGAAGCACACGTTCAAAAGTAGTCGCAGCAATGAAAGCAAAATATATCAAAGTACTTCTCAGTTGCAATGTACACAGCAAATACATGTGAATATATTATAGCATAACTTCAAAGCAAAGCATAAAAGTAAAAATTGCATCACCGTAGGGCAAGGCTGTAGGGCCTATAACAGCTTCATCTTTCTAGGGCTGCAAGTTGATGACTCCGGTTCAACTGTGAGAAAGAGATTTTCTACCCAAACGGGGGACAGGCAACTGACGTCTCTGTTCCTGTCTGAAGTCAAGATAGTTTCTCTCTAATTCCCCTGTTGTCCAGAGCCAACCTTAAAAGCAAACTTAGTTTGAGAACCAAAGAAACTTGGAGAGTGGCCAATTCTCCAAGCCTCACTAGTTCTCAGACTGGATTGAGAGGTAAACACAAAATCTACGCGCTCTTATCAGCCAGGGTCTGGTGTGAAAAACACAGCTTGGTCTACCATGTGGAAAAACACAGCTTGGAAAAACACAGCTCATCTGCAATGTCTCAACTGCAATGTCTAACTCCACGTAAAAGCCAATAGGCAGCTAACCTAAATATCAAATGTAATGTCTAATGCCATGTCAAAGCCAATAGGCAGCTAAACTGAAAACAGAATGTAATGGCTAATGTCATGTTAAAGCCAATAGGCAGCTAATCCAAATACCAAATGTAATGTCTAATGCCACGTTAAAGCCAATAGGCAGCTAAACTGAACACAACATGTAATGTGCCACTGGTGAACATTGAGCAACTTATATGCGCAGTGGTGAAACACAAAGTCATTGGTCAAACACAATTAATAGCATCACACTACCCCCAACTCCCCACACGCCCCTAAAACTACCATGATCCCCCACCCCTGCCCCTAAAACCTAAAATTACCCCAACCCCCACCCCACCCCTAAAACTACCCGACCCCCCACCCTGCCCTTACAACCTAAAATTACCCTAAATCCCCACCCTGCCCCTAAAATTACCGTGACCCCCCACCCCGCCCCTAAAACCTAAAATTACCCCGACCCCCACTCTACCCCTTAAACCTAAAACCACCCCAACCTCCCACCCCGCCCCTAAAATTACAGTGACCCCCACTCCTGCCCTAAAACCTAAACTACCCCAACCCCCACCCGCCCCTAAAACTACTGCGACCCCCACCCCTAAAACCTAAAATTACCCCAACACCCGACCCCCACCCCTAAAATTACCGCAACCCCCTACCCTTCCCTCTAAAACCTAAAACCACCACTACCCCCCACCCCTGCCCCTAAAACTACTGCAACCCCCCACACTGCCCCTAAAACCTAAAATTACCACAACCCCCCACCACTGCCCCTAAAACTACCGGGACCCCCCACCTGCCCCTAAAACCTAAAATAACCCCAACTCCCCACCCCCCTCCTAAAATTACAGGGACCCCGCACCCATGCCCTAAAACCACCCCAGGCCCCACCCCTGCCCCTAAAATTACCGAAACCCCCACCGGCCCTAAAACCTAAAATTACTGTGACTCCCCCACCCGCCCCTAAAATTACTGTGACCCCCCACCCCACACCTAAAACCACCCCAACCCCCCACCCGCCCCTAAAACCTAAACTACCCCAACCCCGTACCCGCCCCTAAAACTACAGCGACCCCCACCCCACCCTAAACCCTAAAATTACCCCAACTCCCACACTGTCCCTAAAATTACAGCGACCCCACACCCCACTCCTAAAACCTCAAATTACCCCAACCTCCCACCCCTGCCCTAAAACTACTGCAACCCCCCCAACCCTGCCACTAAAACCACCCCAACCCACCCCTAAAAAACAAACTACCCTGACCCCCCACCCGCCACTAAAACTACACCCAACATTACCCCAGCCCTACTTAACTGACTGCGTCCTCTCCGATCCGGAGTCTGTTTTCCTCTGCCTTAACCACGCCTGTTCGTTGTTCCAGACATGCGTGGTTAAGGCAGAAGAAAACAGGGTCGTTGTTCATGAAAGCATTGTTCCGCTTTTGTGGATAACGACTCTTGTTGTTAAGGAGTCAAGGTTGAGGCTGCTTCCCCAATCTACATACTCCCCATGCTCCAATTATGTAAATCACAATAATCAATATCCCTTGCTTTATTTTCAATATTATCCCTTTCCCAATGTTGCTGAGCCAATTTTCCACTGAAGCAAAATCTTTGCCAACTTCCTCCCAAACACTTAGTTCTTTCAATTCTTTCAATCAATTACATTTTATTTCATGAATTGGAACTCCGAAGAGGTCCACATGCATAGATAATACATAGAATATCATAACACAATAAGGATAACAATCCTAAGTAAAACTGAATAATAACAATTACATTACCTATAAAAAAGTGATACAATCACAATACTTCCCATCAAACTTATATTCCATAATGAATCTCAAGCAATAATATAAATGTATGAAGTGCAACAGACTAGAAGAATTAGCTTCTATATGAAAAACCTTAAACTCAACCCCTCTAACTCTTTACAATATACTTCCTATGAAGCGCATCATACAGTGCAGGAAAAGAGTACCCTAGAAGAGGCCACTCTTATTAGTTTCCCCAACACATAGGAGTATTATCTTCTATAAGGACAGATATAAAGCATATACTTAAAACCCAAGGTAAGGAATGATCTGTAGGATACAAAACAACCAGCCCCCTGCCCATCAGGCATGTATTGTAAAACATTATCATGCTCTGCTACTCAGCAGAAGAAGACCCTCTTCCTTGTTGCACGGTAATAATCAAATAATATGCCTTTAACTGCTGAGGTAGTTCTCTTACATTCCTCTTGCAACCACCAATGGAATGAAAACTCAATATAAGTTAAAAAAAAGACTTGAAAAATGTAAAAATCCTAAAACAAAATATTTCATTAGGTGAATTATATAAAAATTCCAAGGCCTCTCGGGTAGGAAGAATATTAAAATTTGAATAGAGGGGTTTCAACCTTTTTCTCCTAAATGTAGCTAAAGCCCGACAAACAAATAATACATGTTTAAGATTCTGCACCCCTAATTGACAAAGGTCACAGATGTTAGATGATTCATCCCATTTGTAGGTTAATTATCGGAGTGGCACTCTTTCTAATCTCAACAGAATGAAAAAACACCTCGCCCCATGTGGGAGATTCCAGGCAAGGTATCGCTGATAATGTTTAAAAATTACTGATTTAGTTAATATAGCGAGTCTCCTCTTTAGAAGACAGGACTCAAAATCCAGGGAAAAGCCTTTGGACCATGTCTCCTTCTTCAGGGTTTTTTTAAAAACAGTGGGAGGTAGTGAGGGAATCAGATCCGGGTCAAGCTCAAGCAATTGCACAGCAAGATTATAGTTTCTAAAAAATCTTGGATTTTTCTTTTAATCTACTGAAGATTTCTGTGAGGTCTAAGTGTCTTAATGTGAATTCTATACTATGGGCTATGCAGTAAGCCCTCCGGATAACCATCACTAGGCCCTGTGCAAAGGTATTCTTAATACTAAATTCAAGCCTTAGAGGTGCCTCTGAGGTCGAGTTGTAAAAAAAGGCCAAGCATTTTAGGATCTGCCCTTCTACCTTGTCAAGGGAACCTCATTTAGAGATCTCTGTACATTCTATAGCATACAAAAGTGTGGCCGGAATCTTTGTTTAGTAAGTAGTAAATAGATAAAGAAAATGGTGCCGGCCAAGTGCGTTAAAGAAGGCCACTAAACCTTGTGCTTGAGAAAGAGCCTTAATAACGTTATTCCGAGTGTGATCTTTGTCGTTGAGTGAGCAGGATAAAAGTTTCCCAAGCAACAATAGGTTTTTACCCGCTCTAACGTATGTTGACCAAGGGACCAAGAAAAATTAGATTTCTTACCCAATTTTTTCCCTATAAAACATACTACATGAGACTTAGATATATTAATTTTCAATTGATGCTGTAAGGAGTAGTGATTTAAAGTCACCAGATGTTGATTTAGACCTTTCGGAGTAAGGTCAATCACAACCATATTGTCAACGTATAAAAGGCAGGAAATTCAACACCCTCCAATTTTGGGTGCAAAGCCATCCGCATTCCACAGGGAACTACGCAGGTCATAGATATATAAAGAAAGTAGTAATGGTGCCAATTAACAGCCTTGCTTCAAACCATTTTTGTGGGTAATTTAGAAGAAAGGCCCTGTTCTCCTCCTAACAGAACTTTGCACCAGGTTGAAGAGTGCAGCGCTATAACCAAATGTGACAAGTTTGGCGGGACCCCCAACTCATATAATTTCTTCCATGGGATTTTCTTATCTACTCCATCAAAAGCCATTGATAAGTCCATAAATGTGGCAAATACTACTACGTGTTGTATTCAACAATAAGACAGATAACTTTACTTTCTTTTGAGAAGGCTTAATACGCTTATGCCGATCACTTTGAATTATGTATCGCATAAGTTCGGTGAAGTAAATTAATGGGTCCACACTCCATTTGTCAATATCTCTCACTGAGTATTCAAGTACTTCTTTAATAGATAATATTTTGGCAGGTGTCCAATAGATTCTACCCATTTTCCTATTAAATGAATGTCCTTGCCCTTAAAATTCCATGTCTCGATAGAGGATAACTGCATTTGTAACGATAGGTTAAAGATCTTATGATCACTAAACGGTGTATCAATGACTATCATATCCTCCACTGATTGGGCGATAACATGGGACACCAAAATGTAGTCAATAATAGAACTACTCTGTGGAGATTTGTGTGTAAAAGTTGCAGGAGAATCTGAACGAAAACGCCCATTTAAGATGATACAGCAGAGGTCCCTCAAACCTTTCAATATGATGTACCCCCTTTTATCTGTCTTAATTCTGGGGGGGGAATAAGATGGAAGGGATATTTAAAGTGGTTTTCCTCTCTGAATCACAAAAGATGGAAAGAGATAGATTAGAAATATTACAATTTAAATCCCCCATTATCAATACCTCATCAGCACTTTCATGTGGTTTCAAACAGATTGCGGAAATGTGACTAAACATATGTAATAGAGTATTATCATAATCCTTATCTGGTGGAATATACACATTTACTATTAGCAAGGGGTTTTTCCTGCCATTCTCCAATATTTGGTACACTGTCAATATCTGAAAAAGATTTGAGGAGACTTGAAAACTAACATATTCCCATTTATGGTTGTTTCTTAACTACATAGCAATACCCCCTTTTGTGTGCCCTTTCTTAGAAGGCAGTGCTGTTATGTATAGGACCGAATACCCAGGTCAGATGAAATCAGATATGTTCCAGGTCTCTTGGATGCACATTAAGTCAGCTTGTAGAGAACAAATAATATCTACTTTTTCAGAGTGGTTCCCTATTCCTGCAGCATTCCAAGAGACCACAGAGAGATTAAGGTTAATAACTGGGTTGTGAGAACTTTCCCTTCGCCCTTGTGCTATTTAGAGCCCCTGCAAACCAACTCCAGTTTTCCTGTTTGGAACCTGAAAAATGTGAAGGGGGGGTCCTCCATAAGCTTCACCACTCTTTCACCATGGAAAAGGGAAACTTTCACATTGTCCATGGAAGAAGAAGTATGGTCAACCACTCGGTGAGGATTAGTGTCATTTGAATATAAAACAGGAACTTCTGCCAATTGAATGGAATTTCTTTCCCCCATACTGGGACCACATCTATGATCTACACTGTAACTGCTCATAATTAACTAAGATCAGATTTCTAACTGTTTTGGAGAAGAATGAGACTTTATTTTTTTTATCGCTCCTACACTCTGATCAAGAAATACCCGAGAGATGTCACTTCTTTCAATAAATTTTAGCCCCTCTATGTCTGTAAAACAAGAAATTAACAGGGAACGGTTTAAAATTAAATTCAGATCAAATAAAGCAAAAAACTCTAAACATTCAGGGGTCTATGTATATCCTTTAGTAACTTCCTCCCTACCTTTATAAAGATGAGATGTATGGTTCAATGACACTGCATTAGCGTTCACATTATTAAAGGAAACAGCACATGGATTTAAATCAGACACCCCACTCAATGTGGCTGGAGGACTAGTCTTTTGCAAACCCCAAAAAAGGATTGAGTCTTGTCTTCCTGTGGGGGAGGAGAGTAAATAGTTCCCATGTCCTTGCGCCTCTTCTTCATCTGGACCCGTTCATGTTCTTCCCAGTGAGAGGAGGTTCCAGCAGGGCCTGTGTTCTCAAACTTAACCTTTCTTGGGTTATTTTTAAATATTCACTGTTTCCCCTTTTTTCCCCCTTTTTCCCATTTTTTTTACCCACTTTCCTCTCTTTAGCAGATTTTACGGGCAAGATCCCCTTATGCTCCACGGTCAATGAGTCCGGCTATAGTTTGGGCAGAAAAATGGGAAAAGGGGCCACAGGAAGGTTTACTCACTTTCCTAAATACCAGCTTCAGAGATGGTAGGGGCCACATTACTTGTAGAAGGTGGGCTGGAAAAAAAGATTTTCCAAGGAATAGACAACACTCTCTTGGATAAAGTAATCCTGTGAATTTTAATATTTCTAATCTGCTAATGTGCTTGTGGCTTGCTCACCTGAGTTCCCTGATCAGAATGAGAGGGCTGAGTAGATGAATTCACAGGCACATGAATGTCCGAGGAAAGCATAATTGGACTAGGGCTTGATCAGTAGGAGTACTACTAAACAGCCTTAGACCGGGGGAACTAAATGTGGATTTGCCATCTGAAGGTGTCTTTGGACAACTAACAGAAAAATTACTTCCACTATATACACAGTTCAGGTCAATATCAGTGAGGGCTAAATCCCCTACTCCAGAGATGCTATCCACATTCTCGAGGGGAGGGGTGTGGTTCACAAAGTCCTCTCCCCGGAAGAAGAGGGCTTAAATCCACATTATTCCCCACATTGTCCACACAGCTAGCGGCTAAACCGTTTACTTCATTGAGGACTGGTTCTTCAAGCGGCTCCTTTTAAATGACTGTTTCCTTTGCTGCTGCCTTTTTTCCCGTTGCGTCCCCTGCAGCCCCTCCTGCCTCCCCCCTCCTTCTTACCGTTTTCTTTGCTGCTGCCTTTTTTCCTGCCGCTGCGTTCCCTGCGGCCCCTCCCCCCAGCCCTCTCATTCACCAGGCCCTCCCGCCTCCCAGCTGCCACTCCCACCCTCCCCTCCTCTTATGGCAGCCGCAGCGCAGTAACAAGGAGCAACCTTTGACCCTGCTTCTGCAGGCAGGTCGCTCTCCGCTCCACCTTCCGTGCCACCTCCATCCCGCTTTCTTTGCTGCTGCCTTTTTTCCCGCTGCTGTGTCCCCTGCGGCCCCTCCCACCTCCCCCTCCTTCTCACCGTTTCCTTTGCTGCTGCCTTTTTTCCTGCCGCTGCATCCCCTGCAGCCCCTCCCCCCAGCCCTCTCATTCACCAGGCCCTCCCGCCTCCCAGGTGCCACTCCCACCCTCCCTTCCTCTTATGGCAGCCGCGACGCGGGTGCACCGCTGGCGCGCGTGCCCGTCAGCACCTGGACTGCGCCCAGCACCAGAACCCCTGGCCCCGGCAACAGCCACCCCGTCAGCATTTGCTACAACGCCGACACCCTCCGCGCACTCAACACCAGCGGAGACACCACCTGCTTCCAGGCCTCTCCAAAGAGCACGCACGGACCCTTCTCCTGCCACAACTGCAGCTTCACCTGCAACAGAGCCCACATACCTCCTAGGATCAAGACCAACCACTTCCGTTGCATACTCCTCAACACCCACTCAGCACGCAAGCACGCTATCCAAGTCTGTGACCTGCTCGACTCCACCTCCCCGGACGTGGCCTTTCTAACCGAAACTTGGTGGAACGACTCCTCAGCACCTGACATCACCATTGCCATCCCGAACGGATACAAAGTTGCGCGCCGACACCGCACCGGAGGAGGCATAGCCATCGTCCACAAAGCCACCCTCGTAGTCAAAACCACCCTGGACGACTCCTTCAGTGCCGCCGAACTCCTTCACTTCCAAGTCCGCACAGACCCCAACACCACGCTCAGAGGAACACTCATTTATAGACCCCCAGGACCCAGACCACCTTTCAGCAATGCCATCGCCTACCTGGCCAGCACCCACGCACTCGCCTCCACAGACTACATCCTCCTCGGGGACCTGAACTTTCACCTCTAAAACAACAATGACACCAACTCCACCATCTTGACCGAAAACCTCACCAACCTCGGCTTTACACAGCTCGTCCACACACCCACCCACACAGCCGGTCACACCCTTGACCTCATCTTCTCCACAAGCAACCACGTCACCTTCAACCATACCACCGAACTCTACTGGACCGACCACCACTGCATCCACTTCACCTTCAAGAAACAGACAGAACACCACCTCACCGAACAACCACCACGCCGTCAATGGGGCAAAGTCACCGAATTTCAACTAACCAACGCCCTAGCCCAGAAACCACCCATCAACCCCACTGACCCCGACATCGTGGCACACAACCTCAAGCTATGGATCAACGACGGAGCCGACCACCTTGCTCCACTCAGAAAACCCTCCAACAACCACATAAACAAAAAAGCCACCTGGTTCACCGATGACCTCCAAACCTCCAAACGCCACTGCCGAAAACTCAAGCAAATATGGATACTCAAATGCACTCTAGACAACCACACGACACTCAAGGATGCCACACCACCAACTCATCAGGCTAACAAAAAGATCCTCCTTCAAAACCCGCCTAGAAAATAACGCCCACTACTGCAAAGAACTTTTCAGCATCGTAAAAGAACTCTCCAACCCAAACGCCACCGTCAACGACATCACCCCCTACCAAGAACTATGCGACGCCCTAGCAACCGCCTTCCACCAAAAAATTACTGACATCCATGACAGCTTCAACTCCCCTCACACTCCGGACGCTCCTAACCCACCCACCACGAATTCCACCCGCCCCAGCTGACTGACCTCTTGTGCGAACATCAGCGACGACGATACCCGCAAGACCATGAACTCCATCCACTCCGGATCACCATCAGACCCCTGCCCACACCACATCTTCAACAAAGCAGACACAGCCATCGCACCACACCTACGGAAAGCCATCAACATCTCCTTCGAAACTGCAAGATTCCCGGAAAGCTGGAAACACGCCGAAATCAACGCCCTTCTCAAGAAACCAAAGGCAGACCTCAACATCATCTCCTACGCCGACGACACCCAACTCATCCTCTCCCTCACCAAGGACCCGCACACCACCAAAACCAACCTCCACGAGGGACTAAAAGCCATCGCCGACTGGATGAGAGACAGCCGGCTAAAACTGAACTCGGACAAAACAGAGGGCCTCATCCTTGGGTGCACCCCCTCCTCCTGGGACAACTCATGGTGGCCGTCCACGCTGGGTTCCCCACCGACACCCACCGACAGGGCACGAAACCTCGGCTTCACCCTCAACTCCTCACTCTCCATGTCAAAGCAGGTCAGCGCCATCTCCTCCTCCTGCTACAACACCCTCCGCATGCTTTGCAGAGTTTACAAATGGATCCCAACAGAAACAAGAAAAACAGTAACCCAGGCCCTCGTCAGCAGCAGACTCGACTCCGGCAACGCCCTCTACACCGGTATCTCATCCAAACTCCTCCAACGCCTCCAACGCATCCAAAACGCCTCCGCCTGACTCATCCTCAACATCCCTCACCACTGCCACATCACCCCCCACCTAAGAGACCTTCACTGGCTCCCCGTCAACAAGAGGATCACCTTCAAGCTCCTCACCCACGCACACAAGGCACTCCACAACACCGGACCATCATACCTGAACAACAGACTCAGCTTCTACACCCTCACCCGGTATCTCCGCTAACCTCGCCCTCGCCTCCATCCCCCGCATCCGACGCAATTCTTCCAGCGGAAGATCAGTCTCGTACCTCGCCGCCAAGACCTGGAACACCCTCCTGCCAGATCTACGACAGACCCAGGACCTTCTTTCCTTCAGAAAACTCCTCAAGACTTGGCTCTTTGAGCAGTAGCAGTATCAGCACCCTCTTCCCCCCCAGCGCCTTGAAACCCTCACGAGTATGTAGCGCACTTTACAAATTGATTGATTGATTGATTGATTTAAATGAAAGGGAGGATGAAATCTATACTTTTTATGTTCAAGTGGGGAATATCCTTATTTCTTAGGGGATTAGAGTTAGTCTTTTCGCATGCTCGACTATGAAAAGTCCTGCTCCTTCACAGGCGTTTGGCAGTCATCCTTGCAGGGAAGGGGCTTCCTCACCCTCAACCAATACCAGTATCTTAGTAAGGAGAGTAAGGAGAGCACCTTGATTCATTAGAAGAGTGAGATAAGCATCTTTTCCAGAGGACAAGCAGATCAATCACCAATCACAGAGACTCTCAACATGACTCATGGGACAGCAACTGGGAGGGAGACAACAATTGGGTGGGGGATATAGCCCTCCTGGTAGACCTAGGAAGAGCTGGCCGCACTGACCTAATGTCAGCCACTTTGGCTCCACCGAGGGGGGTCACAGGTCAAACTTCACCTTCTCCCCCAGGATAGGTTCTTTACAGCTCCTTCACTACTATTGTTCAGTCCCTTATTTGCACCTCTACACACTTCACCAACTTTTACCACTCCACTTTAATGTCACTGGGCTGTAGAGAATTCACAACCTAAGCTCCACACTCAAGGCTGTTCTCACCAATGTCTCTGCTTCATTTCCTAAATTCCTCGTTCACAAATCACATCCAGCAAGCTGCAGGCAGCATCAACGACCAGACGTGAATCAGTATCAAATGTCAAAGTTTGCCCTTCCACCAGCAGAGCTACGACCTGGAAGCTGTGGAGCATGGTGAGCCCACAGAGCCTAGGGAGTACTCACAGGTGCTTAGGGGTGCTCCTTGCTCCACCCACTTACACCACCATGTTCCCCTGATTTGCTCTGCCGGCTCTGCCCACTCTGGCCACACTCCTTTTACTGCTCTTTTCACTGCTTGCAGGACTGCGGCTGGGCTGCTACCCCCCTATAGATCCAGCCCAGAGGGGGGAGATCCCATGCGCCTGGGAGAGCCCTCCTCTGCCTAGACTCTCCTGCTGCCCCAACTGAGATTGGCTCACTGTCACTCTCCTGTAGGTTTTCTCCTTCGTCTTTCACAGGAGTGACTGAACCGTTCTCAATGTGCTTAGATCCTGCCTCAGTCCCTCTTTCTTTTGTTTCTGGCTCTGAGATTGGTCTAGTCATTGTTGGTACTCTCAAAAACTCCTCTTCATTGTCCAGATGACATATCACTTTTCTTGTATGGCTTGCGTGGATCCAGTTTGGAACTCCAGCACACTTCACAGCTGTTTTGGCGATCAGAACTACCTGGAAAGGGCCTTTGCACTGAGGCTCCAAACACGTCTTCCTCACACGTTTTCTGATCACAACCCAGTCACCAGCTCTCAGGTTGTGTTCTTGATCTTGAGACGGTAGCATTGTGGTGGCTTCCACCTGATGAGAGAAAGAGCGAACCACCCTTGCAGTAGTCCAACACCATATTATCTGTTATGTTCACAAGCGCATTTGCAGGAACCGCTGGCAACCTCATTGCTCTCCCATGAGGATCTCATGCAATGACACGCCTGTCTTTCTGTCTGGTGTGTTTCTCATTGTCACCAGAATGAATGATAGTGCGTTTGGCCATTTCAGATTTTTGGATGCACACAAGTTCGCCATTCTTGATTTCAAGGTACCATTCATCTGTTCCACAAGTCCTGAGGCTTCAGAACGGTAACTAAAAAACTTCTGTTCAATGATTAAGGCTGCACATAGTAATTTAATTACTTCATTGTTGAAGTGACTTCTTCTATCTGATTCTAAAGATATTGGAAACCCAAAACATGGTATCAGTTCCCTAAGCAGTAATTTCGCTACAGTGAGGCTGTCATTTCTACTTGTAGGATAAGCTTCAATCCAGTGACTAAAGATGCAGACAATCAATCAATCAATCAATTAATGCATTTATAGAGCGCGCTATTCACCCGAGAGGGTCTCAAGGCGCTGGAGGGGGGGGAGTTACTGCTGCTCGAAAAGCCATGTCTTGAGGAGTTTCCTGACGGCGAGATGGTCCTGGGTAGTTCTTAGGTGTGCGGGGAGGGAGTTCCATGCTTTGGCTGCCAGGTAGGTGAATGATCTTCCTCCGGCGGTGGTTCTGCAGATCCGTAGGATGGTGGCGAGGGCGAGGCTGGCTGAGCGGAGCTGACGGATGGGCGCGTAGAACGTGAGGCGGCTGTTGAGGTATTCGGGGCCCATGTTGTGGAGTGCTTTGTGTGCGTGGGTGAGGAGCCTGAAGGTGATCCTCTTGTTGACGGGGAGCCAGTGCAGGTGCTTCAGGAGGGCGGATATGTGGCTGTGGCGAGGGATGTCGAGGATGAGGTGTGCGGAGGCGTTCTGTATGCATTTTAGACGTTTCTGAAGGTTTGCGGTGTGCCTGCGTATAGGGTGTTTCCGTAGTCCAGACGGCTTGTGATGAGGGCATGGGTAACTGCCTTTCTGGTTTCGGCGGGGATCCAATCGGAAGATTTTTCGGAACATGCATAGGGTGTTGAAGCATGATGACGAGACGGCGTTGACTTGCTTGGTCATTGTGAGGAGGGGGTCCAGGATGAATCCGAGGTTGTGTGCGTGATCCGAGGGGGTTGGTGAGGTACCCAGTGCCGTGGGCCACCAGGAGTCGTCCCAGGCAGATGGGGATTGTCCGAGGATGAGGACCTCCGTCTTGTCTGAGTTCAATTGGACGTCTTTCATTCCTTCCTGTAAGTTGGTTTTGGCGGTGGTTGGGTCTTTGGTGAGGGAGAGTATCAGCTGGGTGTCATCGGCGTAGGAGATGATGTTGATGTTGTGTTTGCGTGCGATGGCGGCGAGGGGGCTCATGTAGATATTGAAGAGGATTGGGCTGAGCGAGGACCCTTGGGGTACGCTACAAATTATCTCGGTGGGTTCTGAGTGGAAGGGAGGGAGGTGGACTCTCTGGGTTCTGTCGGAGAGGAACAAGATGATCCAGTCTAGGGCCTGTCCTAGGATTCCCGTGGTGCGGAGGTGTGTTATTAGGGTGCGATGGCACACGGTGTCGAAGGCAGCCGAGAGGTCCAGGAGGAGGAGGGCGGTTGTTTCTCCGTTGTCCATCAGAGTCCTGATTTCGTCGGTGACTGCGATGAGGGCGATTTCTGTGCTGTGGTTGGCTTGAAATCCAGATTGGGAAGGGTCGAGCGAGTTGTTAGCCTCGAGAAAGGTGGTCAGCTGTTTATTGACGGTCTTCTCAATGACCTTGGCCGGGAAGGGGAGAAGAAAGATGGGGCGGAAGTTCTTCAGGTCATTGGGGTCAGCCGTGGGTTTTTTCAGGAGGGCGTTGACTTCCACGTGCTTCCAGCTCTTGGGGAAGGTGGCTGATGCGAACGAGCTGTTGATGATGTTCCGGAGATGGGTGGGGCGATGACGGAGTCGGCTTTGTTGAAGATGTGATGGGGGCAAGGGTCCGAGGGGGAGCCGGAGTGGATGGTATTCATGATGCTTCTGGTCTCTTCTGAGCTGATAGGGGTCCAGTAGCTGAGTGTAGTGGTGGGGGCTGCTGGTTCGGTGGTAGGGGGTGGGGTCTGGGGTCCGAAGCTGTTGTGTAGATCTGCGATCTTTCGGTGGAAGAACATAGCGAGGGAGTTGCAGAGTTCTTGTGAGGGTGTGATGTCGTTGGAGCTGGCACTGGGGTTGGAGAGCTCTTTGACGATGTTGAAGAGTTCCTTGCTGTTGTGGGTGTTGTTGTCTAGTCGCTCTTTGAATGAGGTCCTTTTGGTGGAGGGGATCAGCTGGTGGTGTTCACGGGTGGCGATCTTGAGGGCTGTCATGTTTTCTGTGGTTCGTTCCCTGCACCAGGTTTTTTCAAGGGTTCTGCAGGATTTCTTGGATTCTTTGACGGCGTCCGTGAACCATGGGGATTTCCTGATGCTGGTCCAGCTTGGGGGACTTTTAAGTGGTGCGAGGTTTTCGGCACAGTTGGTGATCCACTGTGTGAGGCTGTGGGCTGCGTTGTTGGCGTCAGTGATGTTGGCTGGTGGGTTTTGGCCTCAGTGTTGAGAGGAGCTGCTCTGTGGAGATTTTGCTCCAGCGTCTGCGGGGGATTTGTTGAGTGCGATGTTGGTGAGTCTTCCGTTTGAAGGTGAAGTGGACGCATCTGTGGTCGGTCCAGTGTAGCTCGGAAGAGTGGCTGAAGGAGATGTGGTTGCTGGCGGAGAAGATGGGGTCGAGTGTTTGGCCAGCGGTGTGGGTGGGTGTGTTCACCAGTTGCTTGAGTCCGAGGTTGGCGAGGTTGTCGAGCAGGGTGGCGGTGTTGTTGTCGTTGTTTTTCTCCAGGTGGAAGTTCAGGTCCCTGAGGAGGATGTAGTCTGGTGAGGCTAGGGTGTGCGGGCTGATAAAATCTGTGATGGTTTCGCTGAATTGGGCACGTGGGCCTGGGGGTCTGTAGACGAGTGTTCCTCTGAGGGTGGTTCTGGGGTCGGTGTGGATCTGGAAGTGTACGTGTGCGGCGGCGACGGGGGTGTCTTCGGTGGTGGTCGTGATGTTGATGGTGTTCCTGTAGATGATGGCAATTCCTCCTCCGGTTTGGTTGATGTGGTCCTTCCAGGCGATCTTGCAGCCATCGGGGATGGCTATGGCGATGTCTGGAGCCGAGGAGGCGTTCATCCAGGTTTCTGTGATGAAGGCGACGTCTGGTGCTGTTGTGTCCAGGAGGTCCCATAGTTCGATGGCGTACTTGTGGATGGAGCGTGTGTTGAGGAGGATGCACTTGAGGTGGTTGTTGTTGCGAGGGCCCGTGGGTGGTCTGCAGGTTCAGCGGAATGTGTACTTGCGGGCTTGGCAGGTGAAGGGTTCATGGGTTCGTTTAGGGCTGGCTTGGTAGCAGGTGGCCATTCGTCCGGTGTTGAGGGCGTAGAGGGAGGCGGCGTCGTATCTTAGTTGGGTGTTTTGAGTGCGGGGGGGCCAGTGGTTCTGGCGCTGGGCACGGTCCAGGCGCGGACGGGCGCAGACGGGCGCAGATGTGCTTGCCTTTGGTGCGCCTTCGGCGTGCCAGCGGCGCGGCCACGCAGCGGCTGTCATAAGAAGGAAGGGGAAGGAGGGGTCAGCTGGGAGGTGGGAGGGAAGGAGAGCAAATGGGAGCAGAGGGGGCGGGCCACAAGGGTGGCAGCAGCGGGAAACAAACAAAGCGGTAAGGACAAGGGGAGAAAGGAGAATGGAAAAAAGAAACAAGAAGGAATGACAAAAGAGGAAAAAGCAAGAATCTACCTGGCAGGGGCCTGGGCAGGCGGAGCTGGCACGGCAGAGAAGCGACCTACCTGAGGGTCAAGGGTCGCTGTCTCTGCCGCGCAGCAGCCATCATAATAAGGAAGGGGGGAGGAGGGGTCAGCTGGGAGGCGGGAGGGAAGGAGAGCAAATGGGAGCAGAGGGGGCGGGCCACAAGGGTGGCAGCGGCGGGAAACGAACAAAGCACTAAGGACAAGGGGAGAATGGAGAATGGAAAAAAGAAACAAGAAGGAAGGACAAAGGAGGAAAAAGCAAGAATCTACCTGGCAGGGGCCTGGGCAGGGTCAGGCGGAGCTGCAGCTGCGGGGAAGCGAACTACCCAATCACCAACACATATTTCAATCCTCCACACACAGGCATGTCAATAAAATCCATCTTCATCCTGCTAAATGGACCTCATGCTCTTCCAATGTGGCTCAAATTAACTACTGTCCCTTTTACCACGTTCATTTGTTGTCAAATTATGCAATGATGGTGAACTATTTCAGCAACTTGTCTAACTTTGTCTTAACTGTCCCTCTTCTGAAACCCACAGTTCATACTGTCCCTGTACACATTTTATTTTTCCCCAGCACCATTTTTACTCCCTGCCAACATTATTTTGCAACATTCTCAGCTCTTCCAATGTATCTATAACATGTAATGCATAGCTTGGACATGTTTCATCTTCTTCAAGTAACAATGCCCACTTGTCCTTGAACGATATACAGTTCAATGCGCAAAATCTTGCGACTTGATCCGCATATCCATTTCCCATTGACACAAGATCTTGCGATTTCAGATGTGCAGTGCATTTCACCACGGCAATCGTTTCAGGCATTTGGGTAGCTTCCAATAACTCTTGAATTCTCTCACTATTTCTTACTGGTGGATGAGAAGAGGTCAGGAAACCTCTCTGACACCGCAACTGGCCAAAATCATGCACTAATCCAAATCCATGCTGGCTATCCGAAACATCGCACGCTCTAGTAAGGGCTACCAGTCCTGCTACTTGTGCATAGTATACTCCTCGGAGCCAGGACACTTCAAGTATATCAGAAATTGTGCACACAGGATATCCTGCTCTCAGTATTACCATATTGTCCCTTAACAGGAATCATCAACAAAGAAAATTTGGTAATTTTCTTCCAATCGGTGTCTCTATTATCAGGTATCAGTTTTGTGCACAGATCAGTTACTTCAAGACAATCATGCCCAATGTCTTCCAATTTTTCAGTTTAATTTGGGAGTAAAGTTGCCGGGTTAAGCACTGTAAATCTTTTCAATGACACATTAGGTGACCCAAAAATGCTCGTCTCATAGCGAGTCAACCTGCCACGTGTCCTTGTCCCAATAGAATGCCTTCACACTGTGCGAGGCTCTGTCCAACAGCTATGACTGAACACAAACATCCTGGTAAAGCTGCTGCAATTGGGTCCAAAGTAGCTGAAAAATATACTACTAGGCAGTTTACACCCCCATGGACTTGAGTCAAGATAAAGAACATGCATCCCGCTCGTGACCGGAAAAAAAACATTTTGGTATGTACAAACCCTATTTTGTGATTTGGTAATCTACTTATCGAATCGCAAAATAGGTTTGTGAGTCATAATTAGGAAATTGGTGCTAACTCATTCGCAAACGGTAAGGGGGCCCAGGGGACCACTTCCCCTTTGTGAATGGTAGCGAAAATATTGTTTCAGAGCAGGCAGTAGTTCCACAGACCACTGCCTGCTCTGGAAATATGAAAAGCAAACTTTTAATTTTCGTTTTTGAAATGCATCCTGTTTTCCTTTAAGGAAAACAGGCTGCATTTTTTTTTAAAAATGCTTTACTTAAAAGCAGTCATAGACATGGTGGTCTGCTGTCCCAAGAAGGCCACCATCCCTGTGAGAGTGGCCTTTCCCAATGGGGTCGCAAATTGCGACCTACCTCATGAATATTTATGAGGTGGGTCATTTGCGACCCCATTGGGATTCGCAAACAGTGTTAATGACACTGTTGTACATCAGGTGTTGCAACTCTCAAATTATGAGTCACTAAGACTCACAATTTGCGAGTCGCAAAACCTAATATCCGTACATGTGGCCCTTAATTCAGAAAATGTTTTCATACAAACCTGATCTAACACTATAGGATCAGTGACTTCTTTGTGGGTCAGTTTCTGCAATGGCTTTGAAATGACTGAAAAATTGGGAATCCATTGGCGACAGTAGCCTACCATCCCTAAAAACATCCTGACATCTCTCTGTGTGGCTGGGGAATTCATCTGCAATATGGCTGTGACACTTTCTCTGACTATTTTCCTTATTCCCTTCTCAGTCTGGTGACCCAAATACTTCACTTCTTTCTGACAGTATTGTAATTTAATTGGAGACACTTTATGACCATTCCATCACAAATGGCTCAGTAAGGCAATCATGTTATATTTGCACTCTTCCTTCGTTTTGGATGCAATCACCAAATCATCAATGTACTTTAACAATGTCGATTGGAAAGGTATTTCCAATGACTCCAGGTTATTTACAGGATCTGATTGAATATGGAAGGTGATTCTGAAAACTCTTGAGGAATTCTACACCAACAGTAAACGTGATCTAAAAATTTGAAACAGTAGAGAAATTGACTATCCTCATAAAGAGGCACAGAAAAGAATGCTTGTGACACATCTATGATGGTGAACCATTCAGCATCACATGGAATCTGAAACAAAATCACAGCTGGATTTGGTACTAAGGACAACATTTTATTACAATGTCATTTATTTTTCTCAAATCCTGGACAATCCGAACTTTTCCACAGCGCTTTCTCAATCCCATTATCGGTGAATTACATGGACTGATCAACACTTCTTTCAAGACCCCTTGGTTTACAAATTCTGCAAATATGGGAGCAACCTTCTCAATTATGTCCTGTGGCATGTGGTACTGGGGAATCTGGGGAAAAACTGCATTCAGATTTACCGCAACATTAACTGTCTCAACTCCCTTTATAAGGCCAATGTCTTTCCCTGTCAAATCCCACACTTTCTCCTTAACTGTTCCCTGTAAGTCAGGAGGAAGATCCTTTACTGTAATAACTGGAAAGAAACTAATCAGGGGGTACTCCTCATTTATTATCTCATCCTCTGTCTCTGGAGCTGGGTCATCCTCATCATCACTGTTCACCTGTATCTCTACTCCATCATTTGAGCAACTAACCAAGCATCTTGTTTTACACAGCAACTCTCTTCCCAATAGGGATACTGGACTTGAATCACAGACCATGAATTTGTGTAATCTTTGAAAGTTACCAATTTTAACCTAAACCAGTTCTGTAATTGGATTGGTCAAATACTGATTCGGCCAATCTGGACTGTTTTTCCTGAAAGGGGCCGGTATGGGGCTTCTGCAGTCCTCATTGTAGAGGATGTAGCTCCTGTGTCAACCAAGACAGAAACTTTATGACCCATTACCTTTCCCTTCACATATGGACCTTTCTGATCTACTTCCAAGGAAGCTGCAAGCACACATTCCTCTTCATCAAAACTCTTGCTCACCCAATCATCGTTTATTCCATTCTCACTGTGTAACAGGAATTGGTGTACTGTGTTATTACTCTGGTCAAACTTCTGATCTGTGACCTGTTGAGGAAGTATCACCTGCTGCTGTTCCATTGGGGCTTTGGATTTGTTGTCTAGGTACCATTTGAACCAACTGTTGCATTGACTGTGTCATCTGCACACATGGCAGTTGCACCTACTGCATGGGTTGAAACTTTTGCATCTGATTCACATTGTTATGGAAATTTGGATTACGACCTCTCATTCTCGGTCCTCTCATATTTTGGAACGAAGCTATGTCATTTGTTTGCTGAACAACACCTTCCTGTACCATCATCGGACACGCCCGCTTCCAATGTCCACTGCTCCGCTAGAGTGACAAGGCATCAATCTCTTCATTCCCTGCACATCATTCTGAAACACTACAATACACAAATCGGGACTACGGTTTCCGATTCCAATTCCTCTGTGACCTCTACCTCTTGACTGATTTTCAAATACCACATTTCCCTGCTGCTGCTGCAGTAGTGGAAAATGTCCCTGCATCCCTGTTTGTGCTGCTCTAATCTGCATCACCATCACCTTTTCTTTTAGCTTCCTCTGCTTTAACTCAATCTTATCACTGCAGTACTTTGCATACTGTAATACCTCATCAAACGGCTTTGCTTGCCAGCTAATCAAATGACTCCTAATCATTTGGCTAATTTCAGGTCTCAATCCTTCCACAAATCTGAATACAAAATGAATCATGTCTTTCGGCTCAATTCTTTTTGTACCACTGTAATGCTTAAATGCCTGTAACAATCTCTCATAATACACATGTATTGACAATGTTTTGGGTGAAATTCTCGTTTTCAAAAACTCAATTACTTTGTAGTAGTATTTAATTACCTCAGGAGATGGTGCATCTGTAATCGGATCTCTCTCTGGTTTTTTTGTCAGTCAATCTATACTCCTCTTGCACTCCATCCATAAATCAGCTGAACTACTTTCTCTAATAGAGTGTTCAAGTTTTCCCACAGGCATTTCACCAGTTTCACGACCCTGTCTGTCTGCTAGTATCATTCTACTGGTTTCTCTCTTAACCTGGGATAGTCATTTGTAAAGGATAGAACGTTATTTCTGCTCCAAGGGACATGAACAAAATTCCCTCATGGAATCTCTCTCATTAGTAAAATGTTTATTGGACCCTCACCCTGCTGCGCATTTGCAGTAAGATTGCGGAATCCCATTTCCTTTTATCTCTATTCTTTACCCATCTGTCTTCCCACTTGTCTAATGCTCCCCATGACTGGACACTTTGAAGTGATTCCCTAAGGTGTGCCTTCGTTCCTGCATATCTCATGTGTTCAAAATGTTTTGTGTCAAAATCTAACATGTAACTCCTCTTCAAATGTTTTGTCGCCTCTATTTCTATGCCATACTTCTCCACCAGGTCTTCTAGCTTTTGGTGCACATTGCTCGCTTCTCTGGTAATTTTCGTCCACAAGTATCTCAATTCTGCTTCGCGTAAGATTCAAGTCTGTTCACACACATAGTTCCTTCAGTGAGCTCTTCGGCTTCCATCCCCAGTCTAGTATAGTTCAAGTACTATTCTTCCCTAGGGGCACTCTGTGGGGTATTTAGCTTATCTAACCTTTCAGTCAACTGTTGGGCAGTCAGACCTTGCAGGAAAATGTTGTTGGGCTGAGCATTTGGCAACAATTGCACACCTAGATTTGGAGGCTGTGTTGTTAGTAATTTCAGGCTATGACTGAAGTTCGACCCTGTTACAGTACCTGGAGGAACTCTGAACGGACTACAGTCTAGCAATGATCTGGTTCCGGCAAAGGGCTGCCCCATCGGAGATACTATTCGAGTATTCTCACCGAATCCTCCCCTTATTGAATTCTGACTTAGGACAACCTGTCCATTTGTACTGTGCAAACAAAGGAATGACTAGATCAGTGGTGACAGATACAGATACAGCATCTATGCTTGTTCTAACATTTGGGTTCTGTGGATGCATAATTGCCATACTCTGACTCATCAATACATTCATGCCTGTCTGTGTCCCTGTTATTGGCGTATACTTTGGCATTACTTGTGGCTGCATTTGAGGCAGTAAAAGTGGAGTTGGTTCTGTATGAACTGATGTCAGTTTCGGGTAAACCTGTCCTGTTGACACAAGTAGGTTTGTGGCAGTTTCTACAATGGGTACAGCAGAGTAAATCCTCTGGACATTCGGCTGTGGCATCTGATTTTGTGCTACTGGTGTAGTAGGCAGGTTAAGACTGCTCGGCATTAGGCTCTGTGTCATTCTAGGAATAATCTGCACTGGACTCATTGTCATGTGAACCAGTGTTGGTGCTGAAGGGTTTACACTAGTGTTCAGACTGCTCTCTTGTGCTGCATATGGTGGGGGACGATTTCTCAATAATTGTAAAATAATCTCAGTGTCATCTGAGTCTTCCTCAAGTGTTAAAGATCTCCTAGACTCCTTGGATATCTGCTCCCTGCTCTTGGAAGAGCTTCTGTTTGCCTTTCTAGTGGCTTTCTTTTCTTCTCTCTCGCTGTCCTGAGTAATTGCAAGAAAAAATGTAATGCCCTGTAAAGTCTTGGTTCCCCACAATCTCAGATTGCTGTCCCATCTAGCCTCCGCTAGTGTCTTCTCTGCCTTTCTCATTCTCCTCTCAAATTTCTGTTGCTGTCTGGCTACTAATTCCCAAATTGGTAATGCCTCTAACTGTGCTGGTCTCAGAGGAGGTTTTAAGTCATATAGCACCCTCCTCAAATTCTCCAAGCTCTTCAAATGAAATGTTCCATTGGCAAGAAAGGCTAAATTCCCATCTTTCTCAGTCACTTTGCAGCATTGTTTCAGCCAAAGGCATGGCGCAGCACCCTTTTCTTCAATTACAATGTAAGCTGGCGTACCTTCTGGCAGTGCAATACCCCCTATACTCGTTGTAATGTACATATCTCCCCTTAAAGAACTCTTTAAAGCTTTCAAAAAATGTCATTTCTGCAACCTTTATGTTATTCTATATCCAATCAGGAAGGGACTTTAAATCCCAGAATCCTCTTCACCAACCTTCTCAACCAATTGCGCTTCACGGTTGTCCACCAATTTGTGTATGACCATTCTCACTAACCAATCTGTCCCAGCGCGGCTCCAATGACGTCACACTCACAAGTACTGCGACTCACAAAGTCTTGCGACTTGTCCTCCTAATCTCAAATTCACACTAGACTAATGTCAACTTTTTGCGAGCACTAAACAAAATCAAAACCCAATTTTTCCGTTTACTACAGGTAGGGTAACACAATCGCTTCAGAAACCTTATGGATTTTTCACTGACGGTGTTTTGCTCGAACTGCTAACCCTTCTTTCTTAGTTTCCCCTATTCGCAAACAGAATTTGACCCATAAATTTTACTCTCAACTGATCAGTGGGTCTGTCCTGGTGCACATAGGACTCGCCAGAGCTCAGTAAAAATTTCTTTCACTCACTTTGACTCACACTCTGACCTGTTGACCATGCCAGATCGACCTATTAAAACAAACAAATTACAACAAAAACCAAGTCTCTCATACAATTTTCAATACACTCCGGAGTCTTAGACCACACAGGGGCCGTATACCAACAACCACGTGGACAATTGTTGACCACCAAGCGCCACAGACATGTGAAGTTCGACGACTTCCCTACTCTCACACTTCGGAGTAGACACAATCCTTCTACAACTACATTTAGAGTATGCAAATTCCCTAAACCCTCACAGACATCACAATTCACCTGTGATTTGCATAAGCTGTGCAAGCGCAAAACTTATTTCATTCACACTGTCACTAGAACGCGGGAACATCCTCAAACAATCATTAGCAAGCTCCAAGGTTCGGGGAAAATCACTCTAAATACTTAAAGGCACATTTTCTCTCTACTTTGTATCATTGAATCTGAAAAAACCAAACTTTCTGAAAATATTCCCTTTTAGGGGCCACCCGTGTACTGGGCCCTATGATGGGCTCCTAAGGAGACTAACCATCATACTCTGCTCAAATCTGTTAGCGCGCCTGACCTTATTTGGTTATTTATGTTAATTTATAAGGTGGTGCGTTAGGAGGTCGATGGACCTTTTGACTGCGCTTAGAGTAGTTCCCACCATGAGACTCCATACCAATACAAATCAATAGCAATGACAATCAATAGCATCAATAATCATAGAAGTCAGTAATTTCCACACACCATGACCTCTCAGCTATGAATAACCACACCTATAAGTTAGAATGTTTATTTCCCTGTACTAACAATGCTAATATCACGTAACTTAGTCTCAGAATCAAATGATAAGCATACAGAAACAATACTGGCTGCTCAAACCTCCTAAATAATCGCAATTTAATCAAGGCTTGGACCACTACACATTCTCAGGTTGCAGTACATATCAGTAGCAAGAATAACTGTGCAAGAGAAATGGCATACATTTAGATTCAGCAAAGAAAAGACATCAACTGTTATTACATGTAGCGAGCATCATCAGTGAGTACCCTAGGTAACCTTCAGATTAGAATAGCATGTTTGGGCTTAATGCAAACAATTTGGTCAACACAAATTTGGAAAAACATCTAACTATAGCTCTATCAAAATTAGCGGTTGGTACCTAGGGACAAAAGCAAATGTACATAACAATCAGTAACATCGTCTTATACATTGCCTCAGTATGGTTCAGTAAGCTGCGACAGTCTTCATCAACTGGACATCGGTTTGGTCAACAAAGCATCAGAAATCAGCATTAAAGTTCAGGAAAGTAAAGTCTCTTCATGCAGTTCAGAAAGAATAACATCGAACCCCTCAAGAGGAATGGGAAGAATGGCGTATCTTGGCAGTTCGAAAGATTTGGGCTAATAGCGCTTCTCCTCTCGGTGCAGTCTGGCTTGGTTAGATTTCCTAAAACTACTTCACACGTTGCTATGGGTCAAAGAAGCACATGTTTTCATTTAATCCAATGAAAGTAGAATACTGAATCTAAGATTTTACTAGTCCACTGTTCACATGTCGATGATTGGCTCTTCTTTTCCTGTTCCTGTCCTTGCGCTTGTAAGGAAACAAATTTGTATCAGCTTATACTCCAGTCAGTGCATTCATTGTCTGCTCCTGGGAAGGTTGTCTTTACACACACTAAGTTATACAATGTATTCCTAGCTAGTACAACATATTCTAGCAAGCAGTTCTCATGGGAAAGAATTCTAGTTACGAACATTCAGTCAATGCAATGGAAATTCACAATTTAATTCTCTAAGCAGCCATTTTATAAATCGCCTAAGCAATGCATCTTGACATGAGGCTGTACAATTAGGCTCAAGACCTCGCTAAAATAAGTCCTATGGTTAACAAAGCAAATACATAATACATGACCATTAATATGACATACTAATACATGAATCCAAACATGAGCTCAACATTTTTACATTAATAAGCTGTTAATAAGTACACTTTGTGCATACTAGTGGCCACTCAAGTAGGCACATTTTCAAATGTGTGCCTGATTTTTCTATTTTTCTATGTTAACTCATTTTCTATGCAGATTCAACACTCAGAATACATGAATATTCATAAGAAAATAATCAGCATTAACACACTTGCAATAAGAATAATTAAAAAGTCTTTGGATATCAATTGAAATAGAATATCACAGTAACTTTCCTAGCAGTTATGGTGTACTTAAAATACATATAGAACCTTTTTCATGTTATAATGCACATCGCAAAAAAAATGACTCTTGTTGATGAGGAGAATAATTATTAATACGTTTGGCTTCCTTAATTTGAAGATGTTGTTTAACCTCACAGAGATGGAAAGAAAAAACACGGAGATTAGTCCACCAGTCATAGCACTGAAGTGCAGGCCTTTTTAGGTGGATGGGCACAGGTTATCAGGAGAAAAAGCTGTCATTCATAGTGCAAGTGATTTAATGGCAGAATTAGTCTAGCCCAAAGCCTCACACCTTAAAAAAATAAATATATATATATATTTTTTAACATGACATGGCCTAGACACTTAGGCCCATATTTATACTTTTTTTGTGCCGCATTTGCATCACTTTGTGACGCAAAAGCGGCGCAAACAGACAAAATATAATTGTGTATTGTAAGTTTGCACCGCTTTTGCGTCAAAAAGTGACGCAAATGCGGCACAAAAAATGTATAAATATGGGCCTTATTGCTGTCCCTATGCAGACCTAAATATAGTTCACAAACAATAATTTCATGGATATTCCAAAATAATGAGAAAGTAATTACCAACCCATACCTCACTAAGGTGACAAACAACATATTTGCAGGAATTGCATTATTCATGTCAAGGGTGCTATTGAACGTTGTTCAGCGCCACTTTACTTAAATCTGCTCCAAAGTGTTTGTGAATCTGAGCATACGTCTCTTGTTTGGTAATGTACTAATTTCCACATGGTATGCAATACTCTTGATATCCTAAGTCTACTCTTACGATCACCTCAACTTGTTGTATCGGTCAAAAAACTTTACCTACTAGGTTTCTATCTTAAATCTATAGATGGCAGGCTTTGTAAGTGCTCTCTGAAAACAGAGAGAAAAAAGTGATACCATGTCCTATACTATATTTACAGTTGCTGAATGGACAAATCTAGTCACAGACCTTTATCTTCTGTCACTTAGGTATATATAGTTCGTCGGAGACAGGGAACTAATGACTTGCTGTCTCTCATCACTGCAAGGACTGGAGAGGACATACAGAGTCCTCTGCTTTTGCCTAAGTACATCTGTCAAATACAGAAGAACCAAACACTTTTTAGTTTCTGCACAATGAAGATAAACCAACTCACAGTCTTCCCCCTCTTCCTCAAATATCTTTTTGTTTGTATATCTCTGTTCAAAGCCCTTGACGGAACTACGTCCAACAAACAGAAGACAAGCTAAAAGTGAGGTGAACATAACTGATTAACTTAATTGCTTTGGTTTGTGATTTATCCCATGCATTGTATTACATATATTCCTACCTTAAAAAAACTACTGACATTGCCGAAGAACATAGTTAGTAAATAATGTTATATTTCTGAAAGTTAGGGTGGATCTCAAGAATTACCACCACACATACAGCTGGTGAGCATTCATAAGGTATTGGCGTACTCGCATGCATTCATTGTTGGGCGCCCAATTTTGTCCTGTAGCGTCCGCAACACAATCAGAAGTGAACTGATTTTACTAAAAACTTGTGGATGAAGTTTTGTTCTTATTAAGTACGAAATTGAGCACTGCATACTTGGGCTGAGTTGATGGTTCACGATTCCTATACTGGATTCTCTGGTGCATTTTAATTTTATATAGAATATCAGGGAGAACTTCATTGTACTGATAGAATAATATTGAAACTAGAGTGACCATGGGTAATGTGTTTACACATTCCTATGCATGGCTTTGGTCCATCTCTGTGGTGCAATAATCATCATACAGATCACAAGGGACCGTTGACGAATATGGGTGCAGTCTGATTGATGTAAAAAGATGTTGCATCCTTTCTTTTAATCTATCTGTCCACAAGAATGGGACATAAGAACATGAATTATGTTAGAATTGAAAAGAAGCATGTCATAGCTCAGATCAAACATTTTAAGATCTAGGGGTCCAGCACTAATAAAAAAAGAGTAGTAGGTCATTTTAAGTAAATTATGGAAATGGTCTCTCAGAGATTACACAGTGTATATGGTTATTAGAATACCAAGCTCTGACAACTTTGTCGCAGGTTCTGGAAAATAAAGTTTCCTGATGCACGGTACAAGAAGCAAAAGAGGAATTTAAACTAACAGCCATTAAAGCCAACTTCCTGATTGATCCCACGTGAAGTGGGTGTTTGGCCTACTTTGGTGCCTTATTGAGATTACTTTATAGAGGCCGAAGTGTGCCCAATTGGCGTGCAATATTTCCGAATTTTAGATCAATGTTTCCATGTGCTGGAAGCTGGTGGCGAGTGAAAATTCGGAAGTGATTTAACATTAGTTGATGTTGGATCTAAATTGAGGTTACTACGAAAAGAGGTGGAGACGCCATTCGTACTCTTGTTAGTACAAATGTCACAGTCCCATGACCCCACTTGCGTGGCACCTGTCACCCTTATGTGTGTGTTAAAAACGTATTTGTGGAGTTGAGTTCAAGAAAATTGATTTGCCTTGCGATACATTCAAGTGTATTATTCTTTCCACTAAAAAGAAACATTTACATATGCCAAAGAAAGGGCATTAGCAATGAAATAATGTGAACATTTAGCAAACAATTATATGCATTAAATTAGTAGAATGCTGGTTTCTAATCGACCAATCACATTGTGACGAACGTAGACAAATGTGGCCTTCAGCACGGTTATTAAAATGTAATTTCTTTCTATGTTATGCATCTCATTAAAAATAATGTTTCCTCCTTTCTGTTAATTAAAATTTGTAAAGGGTATAATGAATGTATGACATTGTTCAACTTATTAGAATGCTGTGTCATCTATGTTAAAGACAGCGTGTCAATTAGCATATTGTTTTTGGTCCTATTCCACAGCCAGTAGTTTCGCTCCCCTCTTAAAGAGTGAAAACATATTGCTAAATAGTGTTCTGTCCATGCCTATTTTCCTCTCAGCAAATCAAAGAGAATAATCATTAGACGGTTATGGCATTATTACACTACGTTGTAAAGCGGAGCCACCTTTTCTCAGCCTTTTTCTTGCTGTGGGCTATATCGCTACGACAGTAAAGGCTAACCGGTATGCTGCACCTGGACCTTTTGCAAGGTCATTCCCAAACTGTTTGCCTCCTTCCTCCTATTTTTTCTAACCTGTTTTTGTTGTCTATAGGACCCTGGGCACTTTACCACTGTTAATTAGTGGTAAATTGCATATGGTCTCTGTGTAAATTGTATTGGTGATTGGTTTATCCATGATTGGCCTATTTGATTTACTAGTACATCCCTAGTAAAGCGCAGTAGAGGTGCTTAGAGCCTGTAAATCAAATGCTACTAGTGGACCTGCAGCATTGATTGTGCCACCCACATGAGTAGGCCTGTAAATATGTCTCAGACCTGCAATTGCAGTGTATGTGTGTGCAGTCTTGCACTGCCAATTCAACTTGGTAAGTGTAACCATTTGCCAGGCCTACACCTTCCCTTTTTATACATGTAAGGCACCCCTTAGGTAGCTCATAGGAAGCCCCAGGGGTAGGGTGCAGTGCATGTTAAAGGTGGGCATGTAGTGATGTGTTTTACATGTCCTAACAATGAAATACTGCTAAATTTGGTTTTCACTGTGCAAGGCCTATCTCTCTCATAGGTTAACACGGGACTGCCTTTAAATATTCTTAGAGTGGAGATTCCCTTTGAGAGCAGATAGAAATGTGGAGTTTGTTGGACCTGAACTCACTATTTAAAAAAACATCTTTTAGTGAATGTGGTTTTTAGATTGTTAGTTTGAAAATGCCACTTTTAGAAAGTGGGCATTTTCTTGCTTAAAGCATTCTGTGACTCTGCCTGCCTGTGTATTCCACGTCTGGGTCAGTCTGACAGTTGGGCTGTTGGGGATTCCCTCTATACAGTGTCACATAAGGAGCTGGGGTGTAGCCTGCATATCCCGATGAGCCATCTGGGCTAGAGTGGAAGTAGTCACTTACACCTGAATGGGCTGTGCCTTCCCTCACACAATGCAGTCTCCAACCCTCTGGTGGGTGTCTGGGGCCTGGCATGGGCAAGGCAGAATCCTGTAAATAAGATAATTTCCTTTGAAGTTTGCCTACTTCAAAGGCAGAAAGGGGTATAAGTAGTGAACCCATAACCTCAGACTTTAGTTTTCCCTCAAGATCACTTCTGGGACCAAGAGGAACCTGAGCCTAGGATAAGAGCTGAAGAGCTGAGAAGAAGTACTGCCCCTGCCTGTGCCTGTGCTTTGTTGGGCTATCCTGCAGCTGCTGCTTCTGCCTGTTAAAGTGGACAAAGACTGGACTTTGTTGTGCATTCCTGTTTGAGAAGAATCTCCAAGGGCTTGAATTGAGCTTGCCTCCTGTTTTCAAGTCTCAGGGCCTTCAAACACTTCCTCTGCCAACACATGGACTTTCTTCTGAGACTCCTGGCATGCCCAGTGGTGCCCTATCCAATCACTGGGCCCTTGAAAGATGAAGATGGCAGAACAAGAGCTGAAATCCATGCACAGAATGCTGTGTGGGGAAATGTTCGATGAACTATCTGCTACGCGGCTGATCAACACACACCACCCGCTTTGTGGCTGAAATCGATGCTCCACCAGCATTGCAGTTGGGAGCTTGACGCATCGCAGCTCGAGAAAGATGCAACACCCGCTTGCAGCTGCTGATAACAACGCAAACCCCACCAGTGTGATTTTCTAACACTGTGCAACCGGATTTCTCAAGCATTGTCCCTAGGAGTCAAAGTCATTGTGAACCTGCATGGATCTTAGGTGCCCTGTCCAGAAATCTATGCATCGCTCTCTTGCAAAGGAGAAAATCAAAGCATCGCCTATCCAACTGGAGAAGAAATGACACACGGCCTTACATGCTAGTAAGGAATTGACACATCGCTGACTTTTCCAATGCACACTCACCTGTGTGGCTTTCTTATTTACACAAACAAGGTGCTTTGTGTAAAATTATAATTTCCATTGTTTTCTATTGTTGCTTAGGTTCTAATTGTCCCAATGAGACTTATTGGATTCTGGCACAAAATCACTTGTACTGTCGGGGACGGAGTCTGAACCCACTACAGGTGACACCTGTCGGCCTAATCTGGGTTTTGTTCCGGCTAACTAGCAGTGCCTCATCTCTACCTTAGAGCAGGGATGATTGGGCAACCAATCGCATGACACACTTGACTCCTCAGGGAAACCTCTGTCGCTCAGACCTCATCTATTTTTCTCAGTTACATTAGTCTCACGCATGCAAGAACACTCAGAGGCAGAGTACAGTTCAATAAGGTTTTATTGAAGTAACTGCATTTTATATAATAAAGCATGTATTGCAATAACTAGATCGATGAAGCACAATAGGATTACAATTGTGACAAGGGGAGTAAAACACGAAAATAACGCTAATATTGTGTCACTAAGACTGCGAAGGATAGTTCCTACCCAGGCTCTGTTAGAGCACAGCATGTTAAGCTCTAGTTCTGCCCTTCAGGTTCCCCGTGGGAAGACATCATCCCTCGTAGCTGAGCAAAAGGCCTGTAGTCTACATAAGCAGCTGCATCAAAGCACTCAGGAATCAGCATACAGTTGTGGTCATCTGGCTGGAATCCCCCTCTAACGTTCATGGGTCAAAGTAGTGTTTTTATAATAAAACAGCTGATGTTCCAAGAAAGGATCCCCACGTAAGAGTGTGTTTGTTTCTGTGAACATTGGAGACAAAGCGTACCACTTTTACTGGCAACCTATCTTACTGCAGCCTTGAGAAAAGCACAGAGTGAAAGAAATGTCTTGTTTAAGAACGCACTGCTGGCCTAGACAAAGAACAGCTTGATAGAGAAAATAAAACAAGACCACAAATGTGACTATTGTTAAAATAATAAAAACAAATCTGAATAAAATATATCTAGGTTGAAGTGCAGAGTGACAGGACTAGTTTGTTAAAATAACCTGTATGAAGCTATAACTAAAATGGCTACACAAAACTATGGTGTAAGACCCTTATTCTTTTGAAAATTCATATCTTGACTTATTTATGTTGGATTTTTGTTGTTTTAGTCTTGTGTGATTTAGATAAATATTATCTATTTTTCTAAACTGGTGTGGTGTCCATTTTGTAGTGTTTTCACTGTATTACTGAGTGTATTGGTACAAATACTTTACACATTACTTCTGGGATAAGCCTTGCTGTTCGTGCCAAGCTACCAAGGGGGTGAGTGGGGGTTAACCAGGTGTGTTTCTCCTTTGCCCTGACTAGAGTGAGGGTCCTTGCTTAGACGGGGTAATCTACTGCCAACCAAAGACCCCATTTCTAACACACCATCACCTAGACCCATTTTTTTGGAGGATCCTGTGTTAGCCAGTTCTTGCAAATTTCTCTCCTTGCCATCAGCATTGAAAGAAACAATAAGCTCTTCTGCCACTCGTTCAAACTACTTAACTCCATATCAATCCTAAATCATATCAGGTAGTGGCTTACCTTAAATTTGACACCCATAATTTAATTTAGTGACCTACTGACCTCACCCAAAAAACTCTAAAAACTTAGCTTTCTACAAATATGTGCTTGTCGTCTGCATCTGCCGCTCTGCATCTCTTGCACCTCGATGCAAATTTAGCCATCTTTAGAGGAGTCCAGTAAGCCCTGTAAAGTGTAAAGAGACGGTTGCAGTTTAACAGGGCCGGCATCACTGTCTTATAGAGAAAGTCAAAAGATACTTGCTATTACTCCTGGAGTGCGACCTCTGGCAGGCCTATTTTCCAGATGTGATAAGACTCCATGCCTGTCAAGCATTCTGCAGCAACCATGTCCCAATAACATAAAGACATTTCTTTATTGATAGCTCCGGGCTCCCCTAGAATAGCTCCATGATCCCACTCACTTCCCTTTGTCAGGCCCTGCATGGTCCACCATGAACGTAGCTGAAAATATTTGAACTTTGTCACTTCCCCACCTGTGTACACCAGTACAGCCTGCAAAGTGATCAGGTCGCCCCAGCTCTAAACCCCAGCTCTAAAGCTCCATAGGTTATAAAGTTCACCCTCCATAATGTCCAAATGAGGCTATCTTTTAGCCATTCCAGAGTACCCGGGGAGTCCCAGATAGGGGCCAGATCTGAGTAGCAATGTATTTCCATCAGTTTTCTTAAGAGTACCCAGGATTTGAGGGCTGACTGTAGGGCCTTGAGTTGGACTTGTTTAGAAAATTTAGGATTGCCAAAAATGTGTAAAAAATGTTCCTGGATGAGGTCGAAGGGCACAGCAGCATATAACTGCCCCAAATGCCTAGTATCAGAATCCTTGTTAAAATGTGTCAACACAAGGGCACTGCGCGCCCTATTGGTGACTAGAATGCAAAAACCCAGCACTCTCAAAACAACGTAATTTATGCATTGTGCTGATATGTTGTTGTTTAACCTTTTGCATTGCAGAGTTTAATCCTGAAGACTTATTTTTAATGTGTTTACAAATACTGTTTATTTGCAATGTATTGCTGCAGGCTTTCAGAGTGTGTTAGGGTGTGGTCCCTTTCCAGGGCCTTCCAGAGACTTTCCCTGCAGCATGTCTGGGTGTGGCTGTGGGCTGGACCAAGACTCTATAAAAGGGAGCCAGCCCAGCTCCAAGTTCTCACTATTCAGATGTCCCGGTGGAGAGCAGGAGCTACTTCCTGAGCTCATGTCCCAGTGGCCTATTTGATCTTCCAGGCCTCTGCCCTTTATTCTTCATTGGTGATCCTTGTTCTGGGCGGTAAGACGGTGGTTGGGCTGATCTCCCAACGCCGTTATCGAGAACTATCATATTCTTGGCCTAAATCTTTAATGATTAACAGATTACTTTGTGCGCTACCATTTCTTGACATTTGCATGGTGGCTTGCGAATCGGCAAGACGCGCGATTCGTTTCATGCTGATTTAATCTAGTTATTCATTGCGCGCTACCATTTCTTGACATTTATATGGTGGCTTGTGAATCGGAAAGACGCGCGATTCATTTAATTCTGATTTGACTTTGTTATTCATTGTGCGCTACCATTTCTTGACATTTGCATGGTGGCTTGCGAATTGGCAAGACGCGTGATTCATTTCATGCTGATTTAATCTTATTATTCATTGTGCACTACCATTTTGTGACATTTATATGATGGCCTTACGAATCGGCAAGATGTGCGATTCGTTTCATGTTGATTTGACTTTGTTATTCATTGCGCGCTACCATTTCTTGACATTTACATGGTGGCTTAAGAATCGGCAAAAGATGCGCGATTCGTTTCATGGTGCTTTAATCTTGTTATTCATTGTGCGCTGTTATTTCTTGGCATTTACATCGTGGCTTACGAATCGGCAAGACGCGCGATTCGTTTAATGTTGATTTAACCTTGATGTTCATTGCGTGCTACCATTTCTTGACATTTTACATGATGGCACTCGAATCGGCAAGACGCACGATTCTCTCTTCAAGCTTAATTCATGTTGTTCATTATATGCTATTATTATAAGACATTTATTAGGTAATATTCAAGTTGACAAGTTGTGTGATTTGTTTCATGAATTCAAATTGTGTTATTCATGGTGCACAATCCTTTTATGGTGTTTACTATATATATGAAAATCTGCAATGTGCGCAATTTGTATTGAAACATTTCAAGAGAACACAGAAGACCAGAGTTTCCAATGCAATATTGCATGGTCCTAGTATGCATTCTCAAAAAAGGATTCATATGACTGGTTTAGAATTTATTCAGAATGTTTTCCTGATTCTCATGTAAAGGAAAGTACTTGAATTTTAAAGTTTCATTTAATCCATCTTGATTCCCTTACAGGTATCCGGCCATCTTGAAACTTAGTCATTTTAAGCCTAATTCTTAGGTTGTTCATGTTTTCAGAATGATTAGGCTTAGAGTCATAGTCTAGTATTGATTTCATGAGATGTAATTTTCATATTGTGTGTTTGAACCTTTTTCTTACCACAGGTCTCCTTCCCAGCTGTTCCCTTCCTGATCCCCTCTTCCCCTCTTGAACTCTCTTAGCATCTGTGATTTATCTATCAGAGTCTTGGAGCTGTTCAGTGGTGGACGTGTTGGGAACGTGCGCAGACCCCGAGTATCTGGTGACTCTGACAGAATAGTGAGCCCACAAATTATTATCCTCATGTTTGTGGATGTTCTCAGCATGGCCACGCTGGATGAGTTAGTCAAGGCTATCACCCAGCTCCAGGCAGAGGTGGTATCATCCAAAGAATTGACAACTAGCCTAGCTGAGAGAGTGTCAGTTACAAAATAAGGTAGAGCAGAAGGAACAAAGTCCCACAGGTGTGTCTTGGCCTGGTACTTCTTCTCAGACTTCTGGAAGTAATCCGACAAGCATTTCCCTCAATGTCCCTTCCGCAATTCCTTTAGCTCCCCCAGAACGTTTTTCAGGTGACCCTTTGAAAGCGCAATATTTCCCTGTTCAAGTGGAACTACACTTCACCTGTAGACCACATACTTTCCCAGATGCCCAGTCCAAAGTAGCTTTCTTGTTATCATATCTGTCTGGGGATGCAGCTACCTGGGCAATTCCTCTTGTGCGTAAAGATAGTCCCTTGTTGTACAACTGGAGAAATTTTGTTCGTGAGTTTGAGAGAGTTTTTGATCGTAGAACTGTAACACAGTCAGCAGATCGTGAATTATTAGATTTACACCAAGGGAATCAGGACCTAGTGTTGTATTTAGCCAACTTTAACCGGCTGGTTGCCAAGACATCCTGGCCAGAAGAAAAAGAAGCGGTCTTGTTTTACAAGGCACTCAAAGAGGAATTAAAAGATATCTTAGTGCAAATCGACCCACAACCTACAGACTGTGAAGAATTAATAAGCCTCGCGTTGAGGCTTGATGATCGTTTATCAGAACGTAAAGGAATGCGCAAAAAGATTGAAAAATATTCATAACATGTTCATGATAGCAGAGACTCAAGAACTCCGAAAGAAAGAACGCCAGAACGGATGGAAATTGGAACCATCAGAAGACCCTTGACCAACGATGAAAAGGACCTACGCAGAAAAAATGAACAATGTCTTTATTGTGGGCAGAAGGGTCATTTTGCCAAAGATCGCCCTATAAAACCAAAGAGCAAGCAAGGTCCAGTTCAGAAGGTTGCAGCCAATGCACCAGTCGAGTTGGAAAACTAAAACACCCAAGATGCAGAGAAGGGTTGCTCTTGGGTGTCACTGTGGGCCCTTCACAATCTAGACATCTTAAACTGGAAATAAGAGTTCAGGTAAAGAAAAAGATCTATTTAAAAAAAGCTCTAGTCGATTCTGGGGCTACTGGGAACTTTGTTGACGCCCAATTCGTTCGTGCATGGGGGATCCATTGTATTGAAAAGCAGACCCCAGAAATCATCCAGGCAGTCGATGGAAAACTCTTGACTGGAGGTCCAGTAACTCTTCAGACTATTCCCTTGTCGATGATTTGTGAAGATAAGAATCAAAGAAAGAAACATAAAGAGAAAATCATCCTTGACGTGATCCATGCTCCCCAATATGGGATTATCCTTGGCTTGCCATGGTTAACTCATCACAATCCAGAGATCAATTGGGCAGAACGAAAAATCATGTTCTCATCTGTGCTATGTAAAGAACAATGTGCCTGATTCTAACTTTGGAGGACGGTGTTAAACCGTCCCAAAAGTGGCGGATATACCACCTACCGTATTACGAGTTCCATAGGATATAATGGACTCGTAATACGGTAGGTGGTATATCCGCCACTTTTGGGACGGTTTAACACCGTCCTCCAAAGTTAGAATCAGGCCCAATGTCTCCAAAAGATTCAAGTACCAAAAGTCTGCAACTCTTACATAGCTACTGCCGCAGAGAAAGAAATTCAGCTGCCCAACAGTATTAATCTTACAAAGATGTATTTGATGAGAAAGGAGCAGAGACCCTATCTCCTCATAGATCTTATGACTGTCAAAATGATCTAGCCCCAGGTGCGATACTTCCCAACTGTCATGTGTATGCCCTGTCAGAACATGAAAATCAACATTTACGAAAATACCTAGATCAATTTTTGGAGAATGGTTTCATTTGCCCCTCTAAGTCTCCTGCAGCTTCACCTTTGTTTTTTGTTCCAAAAGCTAATGGAGAACTTCAAACTTGTATTGAATATAGGGGATTGAACAAAGTCAACATCAAGAATAAATATCCTTTACCCCTAATTCCGCTCCTATTGGAAAACAAGTAAAGAAAGCAAAAATCTACGCGAAGCTTGACCTTGGAGGTGCTTATCATTTGGTCAGAATGAGAGAGGGTGACGAATGGAAAACAGCATTCAAGACAAGATATGGCGTTTTTGAATACACCGTCATGCCTTTTGGTCTGTGTAATGCTCCAGCAGCATTTCAATTTTTCTTGAATGACGTTCTTAGAGAGTATCTCGACATATTTGCCATAGTATACATCAATGACATTTTGATCTACTCAGACAATGAAAATGAACATGTCCAACATGTCAAGAAAATTCTTGCAGCCCTTCGAAAACACCATTTATATTGCAAACTAACCAAGTGTGTGTTTCATGTTACCACAGTTGAGTTCTTAGGGGTTATTCTTACCCCTCAAGGTATGGTGATGACAGAAAAGAAAGTAAAAGCCGTATCTGATTGGCCCACCCCAAAGACTGTTCTTGATGTACAATGTTTCCTGGGGTTTGCAAATTTTTACCGGAGGTTCATAAATCATTTCTCCCAGACAGTGGCTCCAATCACTAAGCTATTAAGAAAGAAAGAAAAGTTTGTATGGTCCCCAGAAGCTGACCAAGCCTTCTCTACTTTGAAGGAAGCTTTCTCCACTGCCCCAGTCTTGACTCATCCTGATGTGAATCACCCTTTCATAGAGGAAGCTGATGCTTCAGATGTAGCAATAGGAGCCGTCTTATTGCAACAAAATAAAGACACTGGTCAACTCCATCCTGTAGCTTATATGTCTCGGAAGTTGAACGAAGCCGAACAGAACTATGACATTGCTGAAAAAGAGCTTCTGGCGATTCGTGATGGCTTTAAAGAATGGAGATATCATTTGTTGGTTGCCAAATACACTGTCACAGTATATACTGATCATCGTAATCTTCAATTCATGAGTTCTGCCAGACTTTTGACTCTTCGGCAATTACGCTGGATGCTGTTTTTTGCCGAATTTGATTTTGTAGTAACCTTCCAGCCTGGTAAAGATAATCGCAAAGCTGACGCCTTTTCCCGCCAAGAGTCTACCTAGTTGCCTGCATTTCAAGCCTCCAGAGCTATCATTGCTCCTGACAAGGTTCTATGTATCATAAAAACTGAAGATTTCTTTGAAGAAATTCACAACTCTTTCACTGTTGAGAAATGGCAAAAATGGGCCCAAGGAGACCCCAAAAGGTCAATCAAGCAAGGACTACCCTTTCACGATGCTCGTTTGTTCATACCCACTACCAAACTTCGCAAGATAGTGTTTCATTGGTTGCATGTTATACCTACGGCAGGTCACCCAGGTACTCCTAAAACTCTTGAACTGATCCAATGCTATTTTTGGTGGCCTACCCTATCAAAAGATGTAAAAGCAATGGTAAACATCTGAGAAGTCTGTGCTCGCACTAAAACAAGTCATTCAAAACCAAAAGGGTTGTTATATCCACTTCCAACCCCAAGTCGTCCATGCGAACACATTTCTTTAGACTTCATTACCGGTCTGCCAGTGGTTCAACAGCATTCAGTAATTCTGGTGGTAGTAGATAGTCTCACGAAATATGAACATTTCATTGCCTGTAAGAAATTGCCCACTTCTAGTGAATTGGCAACTATTTTACTGAACAGAGTGGTTCGTTATCATGGACAGCCAAAAGTTATCCTCTCCCATCGGGGTCGCAATTTGCCTCCAATTTCTGGAAGACATGGTGTAAAACACTCCAAGTGACATCTACTCTATCTACTAGTCACCATTCTCAAACAGATGGTCAAACGGAGAGACTAAATCAGACTTTGAAACAATACCTACGTGCCTACGCTGAAAAGGCGCTTCATTCTTGGACATCTGTGCTCTGGTTAGCTGAGTTAGTCTACAATAATTCATTCCATACTTCTGTTGGCGTTACACCCTTATTTGGTTTATTTGGCTATCATCCTGACACCTTGCCCATCACAATTCCTCAAGAAAATTCTCTTACTCCAGCTGTGTCAGAAAACATTCAGCATTTGCATCAAACTCAGAAACTGATTCAACAGCATTTAGAAAAAGCCAAACAAAAATACAAAAGGCATTATGACAAGAAACATTGTGAGGGACCGCAATATCACCCAGGCGACAAAGTGTGGCTTTCCACAAAACATATAGATTTCAAGAAGAAGCACATGTTTAACCCCAAATTCATAGGTCCTTAAACTGTCCTCCAGCAAATCAATCCGGTGACCTATAAACTACAATTGCCCAGATCCTTACGGATTCATCCAGTGTTCCACACTTCCCCCTTGAAGAAGGCAGTCCAAAAGGTCCACCCTCATCCAGCTCCTGTTCTAGTACAAAGGGAAGAAGAATACGAAGTTAAGAAAGTGTTGGATTCTAAACTGAGAGGGCGTAATCTATGGTACTTAATCTCATGGAAAGGTTATGATCCTGAAAATAACTCATGGGTTTCCGCATCTGATGTTCATGCTCCAGTACTTGTGAGGTGCTTTCATCATCTTAATCCAGGCAAACCAGGCCCTAGAGCGCGTCTGGGAGAGGGGAGTACTGTCAACACCAGGGCAGTGCGCGCTCTATTGGCGACTAGAATGCAAAAAATCCAGCGCTCTCAAAACAACGTAATTTATGCATTGTGCTGATATGTTGTTGTTTAACCTTTTGCATTGCAGAGTTTAATCCTGAAGAGTTATTTTTAATGTGTTTACAAATACTGTTCATTTGCAATGTATTACTGCAGGTTTTCAGAGTGTGTTAGAGGGTGGTCCCTTTCCAGGGCCTTCCAGAGACTTTCCCTGCAGCATGTCTGGGTGTGGCTGTGGGATGGGCCAAGACTCTATAAAAGGGAGCCAGCCCAGCTCCAAGTGCTCACTATTCAGATGCCCCGGTGCAGAGCAGCAGCTACTTCCTGAGCTCCTGTCCCGGTGGCCTATTTGATCTCTCAGGCCTCTGCCCTTCATTCTTCATTGGTGATCCTTGTTCTGGGCGGTAAGACGGTGGTTGGGCTAATCTCCCGACACCGTTATCGGGAACTTTCATATTCTTGGCCTAATTCTTTAATGATTAACAGATTACTTTGCGCGCTACCATTTCTTGACATTTGCATGGTGGCTTGCGAATCGGCAATACACGCGATTCGTTTCATGCTGATTTAATCTTGTTATTCATTGTGTGCTACCATTTCTTGACATTTATATGGTGGCTTACGAATCGGCAAGACGCGTGATTCGTTTTATTCTGATTTGACTTTGTTATTCATTGCGTGCTACCATTTCTTGACATTTGCATGGTGACTTGCGAATCGGCAAGACGCGCGATTCGTTTCATGCTGATTTAATCTTGTTATTCATTGCGCACTACCATTTCTGGACATTTATATGATGGCTTACGAATCGGCAAGACGCGCGATTCATTTCATGCTGATTTGACTTTATTCATTGCGCGCTACCATTTCTTGACATTTACATGGTGGCTTAAGAATCTGCAAAAAACGCGTGATACGTTTCATGGTACTTTAATCTTGTTATTCATTGCGCGCTGTTATTTCTTGGCATTTACATCGTGGCTTACGAATCGGCAAGACGCGCGATTTGTTTAATGGTGATTTAACCTTGATATTCATTGCGTGCTACCATTTCTTGACATTTTACATGGTGGCACTCGAATCGGCAAGATGCACAATTCTCTCTTCGAGGTTAATTCATGTTGTTCATTGTATGCCATTATTCTAAGACATTTATTAGGTAATATTCGAGTTGACAAGTTGTGTGATTTGTTTCCTGAATCCATATTGTGTTATCCATGGTGCACAATCCTTTTATTGTGTTTACTATATATATGCAAATCTGCAATGTGCGTGCATTCTCAAAAAAGGATTCATATGGCTGGTTTAGAATGTTTTCAGAATGTTTTCCTGATTCTCATGTAAAAGAAAGTACTTGAATTTGAAAGTTTCATTTAATCCATCTTGATTCCCTTACAGGTATCCGGCCATCTTGAAACTAAGTCATTTTAAGCCTAATTCTTAGGTTGTTCATGTTTTCAGAATGACTAGGCTTAGAGTTAAAGTCTAGTATTGAGTTCATGAGATGTAATTTTCATATTGTGTGTTTTAACCTTTTTCTTACTACAGGTCTCTTTCCCAGCTGTTCCCTTCCTAATCCCCTCTTTCCCTCTTGAACTCTCTTAGCGTCTGTAATTTATCTACCAGAGTCTTGGAGCTGTTCAGTGGTGGACATGTTGGGAACGTGCGCAGACCCCGAGGATCTGGTGACTCTGACAGAATAGTGAGCCCACAAATTATTATCCACCTGGTTTGTGGATGTTCTCAGCATGGCCATGCTGGATGAGTTAGTCAAGGCTATCACCCAGCTCCAGGCAGAGGTGGTATCATCCAAAGAATTGACAACTAGCCTAGCTGAGAGAGTGAGTCAGTTACAAAATAAGGTAGAGCAGAAGGAACAAAGTCCCACAGGTGTGTCTTGGCCTGGTACTTCTTCTCAGACTTCTGGAAGTAATCCGACAAGCATTTCCCTCAATGTCCCTTCCGCAATTCCTTTAGCTCCCCCAGAACGTTTTTCAGGTGACCCTTTGAAAGCGCAATATTTCCCTGTTCAAGTGGAACTACACTTCACCTGTAGACCACATACTTTCCCAGACGCCCAGTCCAAAGTAGCTTTCTTGTTATCATATCTGTCTGGGGATGCAGCTACCTGGGCAATTCCTCTTGTGCGTAAAGACAGTCCCTTGTTGTACAACTGGAGAAATTTTGTTCATGAGTTTGAGGGAGTTTTTGATCGTAGAACTGTAACACAGTCAGCAGATCGTGAATTATTAGATTTACACCAAGGGAATCAGGACCTAGTGTTGTATTTAGCCAACTTTAACCGGCTGGTTGCCGAGACATCCTGGCCTGAAGAAAAACAAGCGGTCTTGTTTTACAAGGCACTCAAAGAGGAATTAAAAGATATCTTAGCGCAAATCAACCCACAACCTACAGACTATCAAGAATTAATAAGCCTTGTCTTGAGGCTTGATGATCGTTTATCAGAACGTAAAGGAATGCGCAAAAAGACTGAAAAATATTCATGGCGTGTTCATGATAACAGAGACTCAAGAACTCCGAAAGAAAGAACGCCGGAACAGATGGAAATTGGAACCATCAGAAGACCTTTGACCAACAATGAAAAGGACCTACGCAGAAAAAATGGACAATGTCTTTATTGTGGGCGGAAGGGTCATTTTGCCTAAAGATTGCCGTATCAAAACAAAGAGCAAGCAAGGTCCAGTTCAGAAGGTCGCAGCCAATGCACCAGTCGAGTTGGAAAACTAAAACACCTGAGATGCAGAGAAGGGTTGCTCTTGGGTGTCACCGTGGACCCTTCGCAATCTAGACATCTTAAACTGGAAATAAGAGTTCAGGTGAAGAAAAAGATCTATTTTAAAAAAGCTCTAGTCGATTCTGGGGCTACTGGGAACTTTGTTGACGCCCTATTCGTTCGTGCATGGGGGATCCATGTATTGAAAAGAAGACCCCAGACATCATCCAGGCAGTCGATGGAAAACTCTTGACTGGAGGTCCAGTAACTCTTCAGACTATCCCCTTGTCGATGATTTGTGAAGATAAGAATCAAAGAAAGAAACATAAAGAGAAAATCATCCTTGACGTGATCCATGCTCCCCAGTATGGGATTATCCTTGGCTTGCCATGGTTAACTCATCACAATCCAGAGATCAATTGGGCAGAACGAAAAATCATGTTCTCATCTGTGCTATGTAAAGAACAATGTCTCCAAAAGATTCAAGTACCAAAAGTCTGCAAATCTTACATAGCTACTGCCGCGGAGAAAGAAATTCAGCTGCCCAACAGTATTAATCTTACAAAGATGTATTTGATGAGAAAGGAGCAGAGACCCTATCTCCTCATAGATCTTATGACTGTCAAAATGATCTAGCCCCAGGTGCGATACTTCCCAACTGTCATGTGTATGCCCTGTCAGAACATGAAAATCAACATTTACGAAAATACCTAGATCAATTTTTGGAGAATGGTTTCATTTGCCCCTCTAAGTCTCCTGCAGCTTCACCTTTGTTTTTTGTTCCAAAAGCTAATGGAGAACGTCAAACTTGTATCGACTATAGGGGATTGAACAAAGTCAACATCAAGAATAAATATCCTTTACCCCTAATTCCGGTCTTATTGGAACAAGTAAAGAAAGCAAAAATCTACGCGAAGCTTGACCTTCGAGGTGCTTATCATTTGGTCAGAATGAGAGAGGGTGACGAATGGAAAAAAGCGTTCAAGACAAGATATGGCCTTTTTTAATACACTGTCATGCCTTTTGGTCTGTGTAATGCTCCAGCAGCATTTCAATTTTTCTTAATGACGTTCTTAGAGAGTATCTCGATGAATTTGCCATAGTATACATCGATGACATTTTGATCTACTCAGACAATGAAAACGAACATGTCCAACATGTCAAGAAAATTCTTGCAGCCCTTCGTAAACACCATTTATATTGCAAACTAACCAAGTGTGTTTTTCATGTTACCACAGTTGAGTTCTTAGGGGTTATTCTTACCCCTCAAGGTATGGTGATGGCAGAAAAGAAAGTAAAAGCTGTATCTGATTGGTCCACCCCAAAGACTGTTCTTGATGTACAATGTTTCCTGGGGTTTGCAAATTTTTACCGGAGGTTCATAAATCATTTCTCCCAGACAGTGGCTCCAATCACTAAGCTATTAAGAAAGAAAGAAAAGTTTGTATGGTCCCCAGAAGCTGGCCAAGCCTTCTCTACTTTGAAGGAAGCTTTCTCCACTGCCCCAGTCTTGACTCATCCTGATGTGAATCAACCTTCCATAGTGGAAGCTGATGCTTCAGATGTAGCAATAGGAGCCGTCTTATTGCAACAAAATAAAGACACTGGTCAACTCCATCCTGTAGCTTATATGTCTCGGAAGTTGAACGAAGCCGAACAGAACTATGACATTGCTGAAAAGAGCTTCTGGCGATTCGTGATGGCTTTAAAGAATGGAGACATCATTTGTTGGGTGCCAAATACACTGTCACAGTATATACTGATCATCGTAATCTTCAATTCATGAGTTCTGCCAGACTTTTGACTCCTCGGCAATTACGCTGGATGCTGTTTTTTGCCGAATTTGATTTTGTAGTAACCTTCCAGCCTGGTAAAGATAATCGCAAAGCTGACGCTTTTTCCCGCCAAGAGTCTACCACGTTGCCTGCATTTCAAGCCTCCAGAGCTATCATTGCTCCTGACAAGGTTCTATGTATCATAAAAACTGAAGATTTCTTTGAAGAAATTCACAACTCTTTCACTGTTGAGAAATGGCAAACATGGGACCAAGGAGACCCCAAAAGGTCAATCAAGCAAGGACTACCCTTTCACGACGCTCGTTTGTTCATACCCACTACCAAACTTCGCAAGATAGTGTTTCATTGGTTGCATGTTATACCTACGGCAGGTCACCCAGGTACTCCTAAAACTCTTGAACTGATCCAACGCTATTTTTGGTGACCTACCCTAACAAAAGATGTAAAAGCAATGGTAAACAACTGAGAAGTCTGTGCTCGCACTAAAACAAGTCATTCAAAACCAAAAGGGTTGTTATATCCACTTCCAACCCCAAGTCGTCCATGCGAACACATTTCTTTAGACTTCATTACCGGTCTGCCAGTGGTTCAACAGCATTCAGTAATTCTGGTGGTAGTAGATAGTCTCACGAAATATGGACATTTCATTGCCTGTAAGAAATTGCCCACTTCTAGTGAATTGGCAACTATTTTACTGAACAGAGTGGTTCGTTATCATGGACTGCCAAAAGTTATTCTCTCCCATCGGGGTCGCAATTTACCTCCAATTTCTGGAAGACATGGTGTAAAACACTCAAAGTGACATCTACTCTATCTACTAGTCACCATTCTCAAACAGATGGTCAAACGGAGAGACTAAATCAGACTTTGAAACTACACCTATGTGCCTGGTTAGCTGAGTTAGCCTACAATAAGTCATTCCATACTCCTGTTGGCGTTACCCCCTTTTTTGGTTTATTTGGCTATCATCCTGACACCTTGCCCATCACAATTCCTCAAGAAAATTCTCTTACTCCAGCTGTGTCAGAAACCATTCAGCATTTGCATCAAACTCAGAATCTGATTCAACAACATTTAGATAAAGCCAAACAAAAATACAAAAGGCATTATGACAAGAAACATTGTGAGGGACCGCAATATCAACCAGGCGACAAAGTGTGGCTTTCCACAAAACATATAGATTTCAAGAAGAAGCACATGTTTAACCCCAAATTCATAGGTCCTTACACTGTCCTCCAGCAAATCAATCCGGTGACCTATAAACTACAATTACCCAGATCCTTACGGATTCATCCAGTGTTCCACACTTCCCTCTACAAAGGGAAGAAGAATACGTAGTTAAGAAAGTGTTGGATTCTAAACTGAGAGGGTGTAATCTATGGTACTTAATCTCATGGAAAGGTTATGGTCCTGAAAATAACTCATGGGTTTCCGCATCTGATGTTCATGCTCCAGTACTTGTGAGACGCTTTCATCGTCTTAATCCAGGCAAACCAGGCCCTAGAGCGCGTCTGGGAGAGGGGAGTACTGTCAACACCAGGGCAGTGCGCGCTCTATTGGCGACTAGAATGCAAAAACCCAGCACTCTCAAAACAACGTAATTTATGCATTGTGCTGATATGTTGTTGTTTAACCTTTTGCATTGCAGAGTTTAATCCTCAAGACTTATTTTTTATGTGTTTACAAATACTGTTCATTTGCAATGTATTGCTGCAGGCTTTTAGAGTGTCTTAGGGTGTGGTCCCTTTCCAGGGCCTTCCAGAGACTTTCCCTGCAGCATGTCTGGGTGTGGCTGTGGGCTGGGCCAAGACTCTATAAAAGGGAGCCAGCCCAGCTCCAAGTGCTCACTATTCAGATGCCCCGGTGCAGAGCAGCAGCTACTTCCTGAGCTCCTGTCCCGGTGGCCTATTTGATCTTCCAGGCCCCTGCCCTTCATTCTTCATTGTTGATCCTTGTTCTGGGCGGTAAGACGGTGGTTGGGCTGATCTCCCGACGCCGTTCTCGGGAACTTTCATATTCTTGGCCTAATTCTTTAATGATTAACAGATTACTTTGCGCGCTAACATTTCTTGACATTTGCATGGTGGCTTGCAAATCAGCAATACGCGCGATTCGTTTCATGCTGATTTAATCTTGTTATTCATTGCGCGCTACCATTTCTTGACATTTATATGGTGGCTTACGAATTGACAAGACGCGCAATTCGTTTTATTCTGATTTGACTTTGTTATTCATTGCGCGATTCCATTTCTTGACATTTGCATGGTGGCTTGCGAATCGGCAAGACGCGCAATTCGTTTCATGCTGATTTAATCTTGTTATTCATTGTGCACTAACATTTCCTGACATTTATATGATGGCTTACGAATCAGCAAGACGTGCAATTCGTCATGCTGATTTAATCTTGTTATTCATTGCGCTCTACCATTTCTTGACATTTACATGGTGGCTTAAGAATCGGCAAAAGACGAGTGATTAGTTTCATGGTGCTTTAATCTTGTTATTCATTGCGAGCTGTTATTTCTTGGCATTTACATCGTGGCTTACAAATCGGCAAGACGCATGATTTGTTTAATGGTGATTTAACCTTGTTATTCATTGTGTGCTACCATTTCTTGACATTTTACATGGTGGCACTCGAATCGACAAGACGCACGATTCTCTCTTCAAGCTTAATGCATGTTGTTCATTGTATGCCATTTTTCTAAGACATTTATTAGGTAATATTCGAGTTGACAAGTTGTGTGATTTGTTTCCCGAATCCATATTGTGTTATCCATGGTGCACAATCCTTTTATGGTGTTTACTATATATATGCAAATCTGCAATGTGCGCAATTTGTATTGAAACATTTCAAGAGAACACAGAAGACCAGAGTTTCTAATGCAATATTGCATGGTCCTACTATGCATTCTCAAAAAAGGATTCATATGACTGGTTTAGAATTAATTCAGAATGTTTTCCTGATTCTCATGTAAAAGAAAGTACTTGAATTTGAATGTTTCATTTAATCCATCTTGATTCCCTTACAGGTATCCGGCCATCTTGAAACTTAGTCATTTCAAGCCTAATTCTTAGGTTGTTCATGTTTTCAGAATGACTAGGCTTAGAGTCATAGTCTAGTATTGAGTTCAAGAGATGTAATTTTCCTATTGTGTGTTTTAACATTTTTCTTACTACAGGTCTCTTTTAAAGCTGTTCCCTTCCTAATCCCCTCTTCCTCTCTTGAACTCTCTTAGCGTCTGTTATTTATCTACCAGAGTCTTGGAGCTGCTCAGTGGTGGACGTGTTGGGAACATGCGCAGACCCCGAGGATCTGGTGACTCTGACAAAATGCAGAAGTTTTTAACCCGAAAGGCACAGCAGTTTTTCTTGGAAATCAGGCAAAGTCAATCCCCCCTGTTTCAACTGCTTCCTTAGCTTCTTCAAGGCAAATCTCACCTCTTTGGACACCCATATGAAACTAACTACCTTGCCTTGCATGCTCTCCATATGTTTTTCCAGAAACTGCAATGGTATAGTATTAAACAGGAAAGTCACTTTCTGAAAAATCATCATCTTTATGGATTTACCCTACTACGTATGCTCAGTACCACATTCTCCCACCTTCTCAATAGCCTGTTTTTTTTCCTTGTTTTGGCCAGGGTTTGCCCAGGCAATTCGTCCAGATGATGACTGATTTGATTGCCTAGATTTCTTACCTGATCCTTTAAATGATGTTTGAGATCGCAGTTGCCCACCTCCTCACCTCTGTCTTGTCCTTGTTGATCAGATACCCTGACAACTCTGCACATCTTTCTGCATGCTGCTCAAGCTGTGAGATTGGATGTTCTAGATTGGCTGTATACAAAATTAACTTGTCCACATGCACAAGGCAACCTTAATAGAAAGCTCATGATGCCTAAAAGGGAGCATGAATCAATCTTGTCTGATTGCATGAGCCAGGGGTTCAATGTAAGGGTTGAAGAGTAATGGCGAGAGCAGGCACCCTCACCTAGTGCCTCACATAAGCAGAAAGGGGGACGTAAGTTCACCATTAACCAACACCCTGGCTATAGGGGCCTTATAACATTTGAATTGTCTTTATCAAATTTGAAGTCTTCCCAAAAGCCTCCAACTCCTCTCAGAGATACATCCAGTTAACTCAATCAAATGGTTTTACTGTGTCCACTGTGGCTACAGTCAAAGGGGAGTTAAAGGTTTCTGCTAAATCCATAGCACCTATAATAAGGTGGGTTAACTCATGAAGATGTCTGCCTGGGATAAAGCCTTTTTGATCAGTACTGACCTCTGTATGGATGACCTTAAACAGTCACTGGGCTACAATTCTTGCGAAAATCTTATTATTGCATTTCAATAGTGGTCTGTATTACTCTGCTTTTTCAGTGTCTTTGCCTGGTTTCAGTGTTCAAACCCCTGCTACCTCATACCAAGAAGGAGGGATCTCTTTGTTGCTGAGAAAAATCTGAACAAATAAGAAGTTCCAAACTGGGACCAAGCTCTCAACAAGCCCCTTATATATTTCTACAGGGAGTCCATCAGGGGCCACTGCCTTGCTATTGCAATTTTTCATACTAGACAATTGGCACCTAATTTCCTCCTCTCCGATCTCAGGCTGCAGATGTTCTCAGTGCTCCTTGGATAGCCTGGTTAAGCCCTTATTTAATAACCAGTCCTTAATGTATTGGGGATCTTGATCTATATCGTCATAATACATCACACACAGCTCTACTCTTAGATTTTGCTCAGCCTTCAATACCCTTCGCGTTTCTGTATCAAACAGCATATCTATTTAATTCCTGACCAGCTCTGTCTTTGTTTTCCACACCAAAAGTGCTCTGCTCTTTTCCATATATTTAACATGCTGCATCTTGCTCATATTCCATCTATCTTGTACTCTTTCCTCAAGGGTGGCCATAAACTCTCCTTGTAACTTCTCTAGTTCAACCCTAAGGTTTGCAACATGCCCTGCAGACAACTGAACTGAGGGCTGGATTTTCGTTCCCTACTGCCCAATTCTGTCCATCATCTCCCCCAATTGCTTCCTATAGACTAAGCATTTTACATGTGCTGCTTTGATCATACACCGCCTTATAAATGCTTTATAGGCATCCCATACCATATGCTCACTAGCAGACCCGCTATTATTCTGAAGAAACTTCCTGGACTCTTGAGATAAACCTGCTATTATTTCACCATTTTGCATTAGTACTCTGTCTAGCATCCATCTTCCTCTAGCTTTTGTCACTGGTAATTCCATTTTCAGGTGAACTCCAGCATGATCAGAAATTGTGGCAAGAATATATGAGATACTGATTTAGCATACTGAGCCAGGCAGCTATTCAGAAGAAAATAGTCTATGCTTGAGTGGTGCCCATATTTTCTTACTACAAAATGTGTAGTCTCTGTTTGCCAACCTGCTCCCAACATATATCCTTTAAGCTCAAGTCCTGCACCAGATCTTTGAGTCTAACCCTCACTTTTTTCATAGTCTTACATTTTGGGGCTTAGGTGTTCTTACTAGCTGTATGCAGAGCTACATTGAAGTCGCCACCTATGATGTACAGGGAGGGGAGTTGCACCAGCTGGTATTCTAGGACCCCCAGATAGCTAAGGTTGTCACAGTTAGGTCCATAGTGCCCTGCACATAACCACTCATACCCTCCCTTTTCTAAGGAAACCAGGACCCATATACCTGATCCATCCACCTTATGACATGCCACTTTAATTCCACAGTTTTACTTGAAATGTATTGCCACCCCATTACTATTTCAACATTGATATGAGGACACCACCTCTTGCACCCATGAACATCTTGAAAATGCCAGCAAACACTCTGACATAAGTAGATGGGTTTGCTGCAATCTAATGACCTGGGCCTTTGCATCCTTTAAAGTCTCCTGTAGCAATTTTATTTTTTTCCTAGCTCTTAAGCCATTAACTTTCCAAGTTATTATTTCTACCACTGACCCCTACATCTATATTGCTTATTCATTTTCTTCCACTTACTCCACTTGTGTAAGCTTTTACTGATAATTTTGTGCTCTAGTGTACTGAGGGCAAATATTTTTTAGCTTTTATCCTTCATGCTCCCCAACTATATGCACCCTCACTGAGGAACCCTCACAACTACATCTGTTGTTGTCATGAAACGTTTAAGATCCTCCCAGCAAACCCTGCAACCCACTGAATCTCTCTCTATTTTATCTTAAAATTGTCTTCCCCCTCATGACACATATACAATGCTTTATATTATGCTATAGTGTGTTACGTCCGAACCTACTATCCCATGCCCAACAAATTCTGCTACCTCCAAGGAAGCACTTAAAGAAAAATATTAGGGATGGGCCTTTTCCAGCATTTAATAATTAATTTAATCCTCATTTAATTTCCTTTATTAGGACTGCTTCCTCAACTTCCCTCACATTGTGCATTTCATTTTGTTCCACCACATAACTTTTAAAGCTGGTGGGAACCTAAACCGAACTGCGGCTCCATGATCTCTCAGCTCCTTCACCTCCCCCCCTGCTCCCACTGCCACGGCTCTGTAAGTCTTCCCATGTCTGACCTAATTTAGAATGGAAATGAGTTGTAGGACAGTGATTTTTGTTTCCAGGCAGCTGAGAGAATTAATTCCTTTACAGCATAGGCTTGAAAATGAACCAAAATCTTCCTGGGATATTTGTGGCTAGAATACCACCTAAAGGAGTCCCAATGCACCCTCAGAATTGTCGAATCTAAGCTGACATCTGGCCTATCCTCGAGGAAACTCTCCTTCAACAGCATGACCACAAATGTCTTAATGTCAGCTCCCACTGCCTCCTCCAGAATTTTCAGCAGTCACAAGTTGTTCCTTCTAAAGTGAATTTCCAGCCTTTCCACATTGTCCCTCAATTGCTTACTCTGGTGCTGTAAGCTTCCAATTTCTCTTGCGTTCTTTGTTAGATTTTCCCTAAGCTGGGCTATGCCCTCTACAAATAGGTCTGTCCGTTTGACCAAGGCAATCAGCTTGTTGCCCAGTACCTAACTGATCTCTCATATCTCCTTTGGTTTCATTTTGAGGTCTCAAATGTCTGCATCATGTCGGCTTTCAAGGAAAGTAATATTTCTGACAATGATGGCTCTCAGTCTGCTGACAGTGCCCCCATCCCTGCACACCCCTACTAATTCATGAAACAACACTCATTGGTACCTCTTTCAGAGCAGACATGTTGGGGTACTTCAAATTATCCGAAGGTTGTGTGGATTTCTCCCCAACTCCCAAAGTGCCTTCCTCATGCATTTGACATATAGGATCTGTTATGACCTGGAACTTGTTTGTCAGCAGAATTTATGTGCCTAACCCAGTTTGACTTGGGGGTATTGCTGTCTCTTCTATATGGGGTAAAATACCCCTGTCCTCCTGGGCCTGAAGCTTTCTCCAGGATCAGAACCAGGTCCAGAGGCCTCCACTGGAAATATCTCAACCTGCCCTACCTGCTCCTCCTGCGGTTTTGCCAGGGCACCTTTGTCTGTTTTCTCCATGATTGTTAAAAAGGAGTTCATAGAAGAGGAAATCCTTCTCTGGGAACATCTCAGCACTGGCTCTGGAATCCTCTTGCACCCCTGTTTGGCATGCTTATACAGAGGGGGCTCTTTTCCCAATAATCTAATCTGTGTGCTCTTTTCAAACTTGAGACAAAGGTTGCTGTCCCTATCCTTGTTGAAGACCTGAGAGAATATCTTTGTTTCTCATCTTCCTTAACTGGCCTAAATGTAACTTTCCGAGCAATAAACAAGGGGGGACAAACACTGAACCTGACACGCAGCTTCCTGGGCTTCCCGATCATGTTATTTCCACCCTTTACAGGTCCCCAGCAGTTTTCCTTCTATTCTTCCTGCCCTGCCTCATATTCACCTGTACTTTAACCAGCGTGCTGACAGTAGTGCTCCACTCCACACCAGGAGGCACACCTTCTGCACCCAGCGTGGTGTGTGCCTGCAGAATTGGTCCCTGCGTACAGGAACTGCCACTCCTTGAGTTTCTACCTTCCACAACCCAGAAGCCAACCTGGGCCACAGCTGTATGTCTCCAAAATGGCCAGGGTGGAACGTGTAAAAAAAAAAGAACTCCGCGCTCCACCATCCGTTCCACTCCGGACGTGATAACCAGTGGTAACCAGGTAAGGAGTTGGGAGGCTCAATTCAGAGTGGCGCAGAGTGGCACAGTACCTCAGTAACAAGTCATAAATGCTCTGAAAGTCACTGGTCTAGCCCTGCATCTGGTATCAACCTGCCACCATGTTCCCCTATGAGCTCAATAAGCGAAAACTATTACACAGTCAAAAGGAGTTACGCCCCCCGCCTCAAACAATTTAACAAAGTACAGTCAGAGAACTGCAATTTAGTCAACAATGAACTAAATTAACCTAACTCTGGAATTACTATAGGACACAATAAATAGGCAGTTTGGGCATGCTTACTTGTTCTCCTGCTTGAATAAGAGTTCCACCAAGCTTATTGTCTTCACAGGAACATAGAAATTTTCTCTGGCCCAGTTTTACTCTGCATTTCATTTTCTTGTGACTGGTTATAAGAGTATCCATTTAATTGAATAATAACTGATATGCCTGCTTAAAGTGGATAGGATCCCACTTCAGTGGAGCAAGCACTATATAAATTAACAAACAAAGGCAGGGGTGAAGATCATGAGAGCCATGAAAGAATCAGCTGAGCAATTGAGACGTCAGAAGAGAGTAATGTAAAACCATTCTTAATAATCTGTGTCCATTTATTTCAATGCAATGTTTATTTTTGTAATATTAGAAATGTTCTCACTGAAATATTGCCTTTCAGACCTCCATACCTGGCTGTCAGAAAATATTTTAAAGCTCAATCCACGAAAACTGAATTCTTTTCGATTCCTCAGGCTTGTGAGAAATTCAACACAGTTGGTTCACCAACTTCAGATATTGGTTTCTTTACCTCTCTGTCCAGGATGTCTCACCTCGGCACCTATGGCTAGAGTGTCATCATGTATTTCAACACACATTTAAAATGTTTCATCTGTAGCCAAAGCAGCACTTTACATTATCAAGAAACAGAAAATATTTCTTTCAAAGACTTCAGTCAAGTAGTGCAGGCACTAATCATATCCCAAATTTAATATAGAAACACTACGGTCCATATTTACAAGAAAGTGGTGCCTCACTAGTGATACGCCACTTTTCTTGTGGCCCCCTTGTGTCCCCTAACACCACCATAGTAGCGCTGCATTTACAATATGGTGCACCGTGGTGCATGTAAAGGGCAATAGTGAGATTTGTTTTTACGCTATTGTAAAGCTATACTGTATTAGCATAACAAAATATCGCTAATCCAGTATAGTGTTCAGAGGCCCAACGAAATCAATGGGAGTCTCATTTTAATGCCTGCTTTAGGCATGCGTTAAAAATTACGCTAGAAATGGCACAGTAGAATCTTGTAGATTCCACTGCGCCATTTTTAGCGACCCTCTAATGAGGGAACACCCCATTTGCATTCAACATGCATAAATTGCGCATGATGTGGCGCAAAGGGTTTTCAAGGTGGTGCAAACCTAGTTTGCTCCACCTTGTAAATATGGTGCTATGGTAGTGGCCCATTAGCATCACATTTGTGGCACAAATTTTGATGGAAATGTGGCACTAAGGGGCACAAGGGACTTGTAAATCTGGCCCTACATTGGTTGCCAGCCTAAATTAATCACACACCCCAAGGAAGGCTGCATGCACTCAGCTGCAAAACTCGTTTTGGATACAGTGAGTATGACCACATCTGCACTGTGCTCAGGGTCTTGGCAGTGGATCCCTTCCATTGTCAGAATTGAATTTAAGCTGGACTGCATTACCTACAAAGCACTACACCTGTACTTGCAGAGACCTGGATGACTATATGCTCCCATTAAATTATCTGAGACAAATAGGAGTCTTAGAATTGAGCAAACCTTAATTCTGGGTAACAAAGAAATAAGAATCCATAAAAGGTATCAAGCCATCCTTCAAAGCCATGGTGTCAGCACCAGGGGCGGCTCCTCCGTAATAGCAGAAGAGCACAGCAGCCCTGCTCCGAGTCAAACAGGCAGTGACGAAATGATATTAAAACAATTTTATTATCATGGAATATAGGACAGGGTGTGGCTGTGCCATAGGGAGGATGAGTGGTGAGCACTGTAAAGTTTACATGTTGGTTTCGCCTGCCGTCTTAGGATGGCTAAACCAACATGCACACTTACATTTCTCCAAACCAGCTGTAATGCTCAGCCAGGTTGAAGAAATGGCAAGCGCTCCCTGTGTCTGAGCAAGCATCAGACCAGCCTGCTCAGGCCAATCCCGGCACTGCTTTCATACTTAGTATAGTATGAGAGCAGCGTCTTAATTGGGAAAGCAGCATCAGGTGCGTTTTTAATTTTTACTTTTACACCCCCCTGATGACCCTGTCCGACACACACACCCACCCCTCACCTCTTTTGATTGGCAGTAGGTCAGCGCTCTGGATTTTTTTTTCAGTAAACTAAAGCCCATATTTATACTTTTTGAAGCAAAACTGTGCAAACACAGTTATGTGTCAAAAAGTATAGCGACAGCTTGCGTCATACCAGAGTGCCAGCAGGGTGCTGAATTTATGGCCCTAAGGTTGGGCTAGCATCAGGAAAAATTACGTTAGCCGGGTGGGGGTGGCGGTATGGGGGAAGGGGGTTTTGCCTTGAAAAATTACGCCAGGCTGGTTAGAGTCAAGAAAAATGCTATTAACCAGCCTACCATAATTTCCTGACGCAAAACCATCCATACCACATGACTCCTGTCCTGTCCATGCCCACCACCACAGTGGGTAGCAAGGGAGAGGAGGATAAATATAAAACGAAAGGAAAGGGAGAAGGGAGAAGAATAACTGAGCAGACAATAGCAAGGGCATAGCCTTTGTAGCAGGTCAAAATTTACTCTAAGTACACTTTGAACAGAGGCAGATTCAGGTTTTAGTGAAACTTACGTAATGATTCTTAGCATCTTGGGGGCATAATTATACTCCATTTGCGCCGAATTTGCATCATTTTTTTTAACGCAAATTAGGCGCAAACCTAACTCCATATTTATATTTTGACATTAGACAAGCCAACATCAAAATATTGGAGTTTGCATCACTTTTTCAATGCGTGAATGCACCTAGCGTTAATGAGATGGAAGTTAGGCATATCCGTCTAAAAAAAGGTACTATCACCATAGCCCCATATTTATCCCTCGTCCTAAAATGAACTACGGGTGGGAGGAAAGGCCAAATAATTGTGCAAAGCTTGCTTTGCACCATTATTTAAAGCCTGGGTCTTCAAGGCGTTTCGGGGACCTGTGGACCCATTTCCATGGTTAAACACCATAGAATGGGGCCACAGGTGCCCTCCCCAAGCCACAAAAACAGCTCAATCCACACCAGAGGGACACCCGAGGATGGGGGACCCTATCCCAGGTAAGTAGGGTAAGTATAAGTAAGTATTAAAAATAAAATCCATTAGAGGCCCTGAAATGGGGCCCCCTAAATAGCACAGGGTGCTCTGGCCATGCCCCTTGGACCCTGGTCCCCTGTGCTGGCCATTCGGGTAGTGGGCATGGTTCCTGTCTTTCCTAAGACAGGAGTCATATGGTATGGATGGTTTTGCATCAGGAAATGATTCTAGGCAGCTTAGAATCATTTTTTATTTTATTCTATCCTGCCTAACGTCATTTTTTGGTGTAAAACCCCCTTCTTCCATACAGCCAGCCCCACCCGACTAATGTCATGTTTTTTACACTAGCCTATCCTTTGCACCGGCTTGCACCATTCCATGAATATAGTGCCGGGCTGGTGCACAGAAATGGTGCAAGCCAGTGCTAAACTTTTTGGGTGCAAAACTGTGTTAGTGCAGTTTTGCACCAAAAAGTATTAATGAGGGCCTTAGTTTACTTATAAGTGCCTACTAAGGTAGTGTACCATATTTCCAGGGCCTGTAAATTAAATGCTACTAATGAACCTGCACCACTTATTGTGCCACTCATGTAAGTAGCTCCTTAAAACATGTCACAGGCCTGCCATTGCAGGCTGAATGCAGTTTTAAACTGTCAATTGTACTTGGCAAAATAAATCCCTTGCGAAGCCTTAAACGCATCTTTTATTGCATAAAGGTCACTCCTAAGTAGGCCCACGGCATTGTTCATTGTAAATAAAAGGTTGGACATGTATGTTTAAGTTTTATATGACTTGGTAGCGAAAAAAACCCTAATTCATTTTTCAATACTGTGGGGCTAAAATTTGATTGGGAATAGGAAAACACTTCATGTTTGGTGTGTGAGAAATTGTAATTTACAACCCTCTTTAATGGTAAAGTTTGATTTTCAATTACAATTTTGATAATGCCACTTTTAGAAAGTTGGCCTTTTCCTGCCCTAATCATTTGGTGCCTCCAGCTTGTTCCTGAGTCAAGTGACTGGAAGTAGTTGGCAGGTGGACTGTTTATTTCTCTTAAATAGCAACACAATAGAGGGATTAGGTGTGCCCGGATGGGTCATCACTGTCAGGATGGGGTGGGGGAGCTGGGTACAGCCCGATTTGCAACGGATTAGGCTATGCCCTGTCTTTACACATAGGGGCATATGTATACTCTGCTTGAGCCAGATTTGCGTTATTTGTTTTTACGCAAATACGGCACAAACCTAACACCATATTTATACTTTGATGTTAGACCCCGCTAATGTCAAAATTTATCAGCGTGCGCCATTTTCTGGATGCGTGAAACTGCCTTGTCTTAATGACATGCAGGGTAGGCGTTCCCGTCCAAAATATTACTTAAATACCTGTGCGCCATATTTATCCAACCGGGCAAAAATGGCGCACGGCTGGGAGGCAGAGCCGAAAAATGACATAAACCCCAATTTGCATCAAACATTAACGCCTGGGTCAGGGCAGGCGTTAAGGAACCTGTGGGCTCTTTTCCATGGTGATAGACCATAGAAGCAGTTCACAGGTGCCCTCCCCTGCACCCAGGGACACCCCCTGCCACCCTAGTCCACCCCTGGAGGACATCCATGGATGGGGGACCCTTCCATGGTGAGTGCAGTTAAATATATTTTTTTATTTTTTTAGAGTGGCATAGGAAGGCCAAACTTGGGCCCCCCTACATGCCACTATGCCCACTGGCCATGCCCAGGGGACAGAAATCCCCTGGGCATGGCCATTGGGCAGGGTGGCATGACTCCTGTCTTTGCTAAGACAGGAGTCATTTCCATGGGGGTTGTGCGTCAAAAAATGGCGCAGGTCAGGTTGGAGCCGATATCTTGTACTCTAACATGACTTGTACCATTCTTTGACGCACAACTCCCATTCTTCCCTATGCCTCCGCTGCCCGGTATGAGTCATTTATTTTGACGCAAGCCATGCTGCAGCGCTGGCTAAAGTCATTCCATAAATAAGGTGCCCAGCTGGCGCGTTGGAATGGCTTTAGCCGGCGGTAAACTTTTTGACGCAAATCTGCTCTGGCGCTGATTTGCGTCTAAAAGTATAAATATGGGCCATAGTACTTGCCATCACAGCATTGTTTGTGCAGGCAGCTTAAAGCTAAGGGCAGAGGATGTAGGAAACTTCTAACAAGTCAAGGGGGATTCTCTAGATATTTTACCTACTTCAAAGAAGGCACCAGGTATTAAAATAGCACCCTCAGGTACACTATTCAGTTAATTTCCTGGACCTGTGGAAGGAAGGAGAAGGGGAAAAGGAAGAGAAAGTGTTGCTTTAGTAATGAGGAGAATCACATACTGATCACAGAGGTGACAAAGCACCGACACCAACTCTTCATACCCTCTAAAGTGCTAATAAGTAGGACGGAGGCAGCATTGCAGTCAATAGTTGATGCAGACAACAGTGTGGCAGAGGTGAAGTGGGCTGTGACCGGTTGTAAGAAGCTCTGGCACGATTGCAAGTGCAGAACCAAAGAGAACTGCAGCACTGTAGACTGGAGCTGGAAGTCCAGCACCCTGGAGGAGATAGTGGCAGAAGTCATCCCAGACGAGGTGGTCACCCAAGTACAGGTACCGGAAACTGCAGCACATGTTGAGCAACAACATACACAGGGTAAGTTGCAATGGGAGGAAATGGGTTTAATAACTAATGACACAAGGGGGAGGCACATATGAGGCACCGTATGCATGCAGAAGGGTTGGGTGGGGCACAATCATGGCGATACGCCAAACATATGTAATGTGCACTGACCCCACCACCATATGCAGAGACTACTTCACAACCATCACTACACTTCCTTCACCGTCTCAAAAGAACCATCTTGCTATGTATAACTGTCATTGGCCGTCATGTACCAGGCCTGTTGCACATAGTGGGCCATTCACAGGCAGAGATACACCATCCTCCACTACTGGGATAGAGTGCCAATGTGATGAACACACAACATATGGGGCATATCTGTCATCAAAGTCTGTTCTGCGGCACATTATGCTGCCATGTGCCTACACAGACACACCTGCACCATACTGCAAGGTTGCCTGTGATACAGGAATGAATGCTGTTGTGCATTAAGGGAGTCCTTCCTGCATTACATCAGGCACAGGTGGTGTCACTATCTAACTATGTGTGATGCACAATGAAGATGTTAGAGTTACGTGATATCACTAGAACAAACAAAGATTACCCTTAGCCTCACGTCTCAACTATTGCAACAAAAAATCTGGACCTATATCTTTAATTGTTTTGCTACCGATGCCCTTCCAGTTTGGACCCAGCCATATGCAATTCAGTCTTGACCCTGTTTCACATGTGAACAGTCCAGCCCGAACTGCCAGGCCAGGTCTTCCCTGGACTGGAAACAAGGATCCTGGGACCGGTTTCAGGGTAACACCCCTCCTCATCCAGTCTAGCATGTCTCAAATAAGCACACCCTGAGGTGATGAATGAAACAGCAGCATTCCCAGATGAGAATATCTGGGAAGGTGTAAGAAGTTGGGTGGGAACAAGTCCAGCAAAATACATGGAATAACACCTCCATGTAGTGTAAGGTTTGAAAGGGGCCCATGAAACCAGGCACTCCTTTGTATAGCAAATATGGACTGGCACTCTTCCCCACTGGAACGTAACATAAAATGTATGGCCTGGTAGGGCAGTGTAAACTGAGTCTCTTGGAAATGCAGCCCCTTGTTAACCATGCATGATAAAGTCATGCAATGCAGTACAGCAGCTCAGCCTGCTTTGCTTTGCTGCACCATCTTGAATGTGATGGGATGTGTAGTTGTCACTAACATGCAATGAATCCTTGTACCAACCTTGGTCATGGGGCACAAACAGCTGCCTAACATCAACACTGGCACAGGCATGAATGCACATGTACAGGAATGGACACATACTGCAACATCAACAATCAGGAATGCTGTCTGCCACTGACAATTTCTGCTGCCAATTGCAACACACATTGAAAGATGGAATCAAAGGGCCAGCAACTATGTCAGTCATATGTTACACAATCACAATGCCACTCCTGAGGTGGTGATGCTAACTGATGCATTCACACATTGACATGTTTGGGTATGTGTCAACTCCAAATGTCAACCCATGATAAGAGGAGAGAAGGAAAATGCATGCTTACAGTTTGTCAATGAGGTGACTGATAGCTATGTGAACAATGAAGTTGAACCTGAATATCCAAAGCATGGCATTTGACAGTTAGCAATGGCTGACAGCAATCACAGCACAAGTGACTGGGCCTAGAAAGGATGGAAGCAACAGGTAAACCATTGACCTCACAGATAAATGGTGAAGGGTGAGAATGTGAGGGGCAGTCATGAGTGTCTCAGTCACAAAATCTAGATGTAGGGGGAGTGCGAGTACAACAACATGATGACAATGCAAGACACATTACAGAAAATTACAGAGACATGCTGTTTGAATCACTGTTCTAATATGTGTATCCATGCACATCCAGGGTGTCATGTACATTGCTTATATGTCTGGATTTGAAGATGTGACACCACTGCCAATCTGACAGGAACTTCACAATAGAGAACACATGTAAACTAACCATAACTTGCTAAACCAGGTGCCTAATATGACCTGTACCTGCATACACAATAGCACCTACATGCTACATTAGGATGGAAACCACATATTAGTACTAGTGAAATTATTTATTGAACTATTAAATTAAGCCTAAGAATTCTAAGCTAACTAAACTACCTAAACTAACCTACAGTACACTATCTTACCCTAACTCATACTAACAACTTATCACTACTTATCCTAAACATATGATGACACATCATGAACATCAACCTCAGCCTCCTCAATATACATCTAATGACAAGTACAACAGTTACTAAAGATAAAAATTGACTACCTGAACATATAGCCTAAACAATTATATCTTTTTTCATACCTTTTTTCAATTTGTTTTTATTGTTTGTATTTTTTACAATCAACCTCCTCCCGAAACCAAAAAAAGATGAAAGGCACCCCACATCCCCAGCCCAAGAATAAACTACAAACTAACCTACACTATGCTAACTTATCAAACCCTATCTAACTAAATACCCCAACTATATACATGCACATTACATATTATGAGGCATGTGCTGAGTCAGTGTCCATGTGTCCCCTCTGTGCTTCATCAGATGTACCTTAAGATCTCTAAGCAGTGACAAAATCTGCCCATTTTAGTGCTCCAACTGGGCAATGCAATATTTTTGGTCCGCCAACTCCGTATGGAACATCTACATATCGGGGGCTCCGAGCAGGTATGAACCACAGTCTCTGACTAATTGTTGCAGCAGAGGTTGAGGGTCCTATCCTGGGAGAAGTGGCACTGCCTATAGCCACAGACCTTGCTGCAGCATGGGTGGTGGTGGTGGTGGATGGTTCTTATGAAGGCCCCAATTGAGGGAAGGCTTTCTAGGCCCCCAAGGCATGTTCCCTGTCGTATCTCCTTTGCATCCTCCAATACCCCTGGAAACTTATCTGATGTGGTTGTACTTATCAATCTTCTTTGCAAAGTCACACCTCTAGCATGCATTCATGTTTGCAGATGCAACAGAAAGTGGACATGTTAGTCAAGTATACAATTTGGCAAATGAAATATATACATACAATGGATACACCACCTGCAGTTGTAACATGTTGGCCAGCACTAATCAACATGCTATCCTGAAAGGCAGGGAAGAGACACATCTGCACACCAACCTCAACATACACATTGCCTATGTCCATGGCATCTAGACTAACTATTGTTGCACAATTACTTTGAACATCTTGCTAAATCACTAAAGGTCGATGTCACCATTGACTACGATCGTCATACACCTCAGCTATCTCACCATGCTACTTCATACGCATCATGGTCGTTTGTACATCAATATACCTCATGTTTGCAAAAGTGACCTCAGATCCGTTGACATTGAACTAACTTATCTGAGGAAGTACTACAATTACAATTTGGCCTCACAACAGGACAACATTTGGCAAGTAGAGATGTCAGGACACATTGCTAAATGGTAAACTGATTGTGACAGACATCATATGTGAAATTGTAGGGTGGTGCAGTCATTCATGTCACACAGAGGATGGAGCCACTGCTCTCATTTTGACACAGGTCAGCACCAGGTGAGCTTTGCCAGAACTCGATGCATAGTCTCTCAGTGACATGTTTTCTCACACTATGCTGGCTATTGGTTGCAAATGTCTCCCAAATTATGCTCAGCATGTTGCATAACGGCACTCAGCACCACTACCGCATGAGTGGGTGTATGCATGTTCCACACCACATCTGCACAGGGATCGTGGTGCAGCACAGACTAATTCTGTACATTGTGTGTCTTTTTTTTTTAGATCAGATCCTGGACAATATCAGGATCACAACAAGTAGATGAAGTTTGGTTCATGGCATGTCAAATGGCAATGTAATATGGATATCCCTCTGACCAAACAGACATGACCAGACATGTGAGGATGACATAGGTTTGAAATGTTGCAAACTATGACTCAGAAAAATGGGTATCACACCACAATGCTGCTTGAAATTTGACCATGTCAACAGACATATTTAGAAGCCCCTTGTACCACAAGTGCAACACATCATACCTATTTTAACAGTGATGTACCTGGGCATTAGGGACTTGGGAATAAGCCCGTAAGTTTGGAATGTTGACCACTGACCTGCTACTATTACTTGACTATTCACATGGTAAGGCATCACACCACAAGTTGAGTTACTCAGTGCTACGTGTGGCACACAGGTAAGTGACATGTATAGCCAACAGCATCTAGCAACCCTGCACACATGTGTTGGACCCTTAAACTCAGCCACATGGCCACACTGTCATCACTGATATGGGACTCATGTACCATGTCCCCCATTTCCATGGCCTTTGGTACACATGTTGCCACCAGTGAAGTAATTTCATGGGATGCACGGCCTAGACACATCTGCCACCATTCAGTGCATATTCTGGTTTTGCCGACTATGTTTTGTGGTAGCAAACATGCACTTGGTACATGGCATTGCATACAACATACAACTGCACACAGAACATTTGCGTGGCACATAACACATACAGACTTTTACTTACTGGTTGCCTTGGAGTCATTGAAACTTTCCACCTCTTTGATTGTATATGGCTGGAGTCCACCTGCAAGACAGAACATGAGACATTGCACTGTGAATTTTGCAATAAGGAGACTATGGACAAGTATTGCACATCAGTCATATTTTGTCAATGACACAAGTATACCTATATACATAAATGTTCAATAGTGGCACCCCACCCGCTCAGTGAAATACATGGTAGTCCAGGCTGACATGTATACATATGTTCAGAAACCAAACATAAGTGTCACGGCTACATTGTTAATTAAGTGCAAAAGACTTCATATTGCAAACTTTTTTGAACATTGGTAATTGTGATGTCACCCTGAACATGCATGACTCACAGGACACAATTAGCCATGACTGCCTTTACTCCTGTGTGATTTGTGACATCAATAGTATGTGACTATGCAACATACAACAGTAGCTGGGCACTGAGGGCCAGATTTACAAGAAACTTGGGCATCAGCACTGATGCTCCAGTTTTCTTGCCCCCACCAGCACCTAACGACACCATGGGTGCACCATATGTACAATACAGTGCACCATGGCACATGTTAGGCCAACAGCGACAACATTTTTGATGCTATTGTGGCACTTTGCTGCATTAGTGTCAAATATTTTGACACTAGTGCAGCAAGGTATGAGGAGGATCATTGATTAAAATGTGTGCATCCTTTCAACGCCTGCTTTGAGGTGTTAGAAATTATGCCACAAATGGTGCAGTGAAATCTTGTGGATTTCACTGCACCATTTTTGCAGGCCTCCTATTGACAGAATGCCCCCTTGCATACATTATGCCTGACACAGGCATAATGTGGTGCAAGGAGTCACAAAGTTGTGCAATGCATGCATTATGCCAATTTGTACATCTGGGGCGGTGAAAAATGCCTCCCTGAGCCACATTAGTGTAAAAGAAATTGACACTACTGTGGTGCAAGGTGGTGCAAGGGCCTTGTAAATCTGGCCCTTAGTGGATATGAACACATGTTCCTGGCAACCATGTACCCTTCCACCATGACACAGTTTTGTCCGGATTGGTGTATAACAGAATTAAGTGGCAAAACCCTTTGGACAAGGACAGGACCAAACAGTTTGTCTCATTATTGGTGCAGTGTTGCCCTTGTCATGGTCGCTCTCTTTTCCACCAACACTGTGTCTAATGCCCTGACCTTTGCCTTAACCTACTAAGGGAGGCCCTATGGCCAAAAGATATGCACCTGCAACTATACAGCAATAGTCAATCACAAAGTTTGTGTACTTACCCACAGTTCCTCTGACCTCTATCCCAATGTGGCCCAGAAGGTTCTGCTCTCTGCTGACTATACCTGCCCAGCAATGCTTTAGTTGCCAGTCAGTCTGCTCCACCTCGAAGATCCTGTTAATCTGGGAGAGGACCTTCCCTCACCGCAGCTTTCTTGTCTCCTTTCTGTAGCCCTGAGCCACTCGCCCACCCATTGACACCATGTTGGGCAGGTAATGGAGCGCCAGCCAGATGAACCCGCCTAACTCCTTAGCACTGAGGTGACGTGCCCTTTCCCCTCCAGACATACTGTTAGACACACCCTACGTACCCTGAACCACAATAAAAAGAAAAACCCAAACAACCCCCAAGAAACCTAACAAACTATGCTATCCCAGAGATAGAACCCCAACAATATTATGACAACACAATATATAATGACTAATGGATAGGACAATACAGAGGTAAGGGTCAAAAAAGGGAAAGCAGACAGCACAAAATGTCACCTCAAACACCACTCTCTTTCACAGATCTCTAAAACAACTCCGCTCAGCGAGAAAAAAAAAAAAGAACGTGACTGTAAAAGAAAGTGAGAGTCATTTTTCATTTCCTTGTGCTCATGGTACATCCACTACCTCACTTCCTGTTATGATGTGTCACGTTTTAGAAGATGTGTCATTTTTTTAAAGCTACGCACCTGTGCTTGATATTTTTTATCGCTTTGCAATCAATCAGTCAATTTTTAGAGTGCACTACACACCCACAAGGTCTCAAGGCGCTGTGGGGTGTGTCTTCAGGGTTCAGTCAAAGAGCCACGTTTTGAAGTCCTTCCTGAATTGAGGTAGTGATGGTGACTGTCTGAGGTGGAGAGGTAAGGTGTTCCGACATTTTGTCTCGAGATAGGTGAAGGATCTTCCTCCACTTGAGGACTTCTTTATGCAGGGTATGGTGGTGAGCGACTGCTGGGAGGAGAGGTCTGGCAGAGGAGTACCTGATGTTGCAGTAGTTGAAGTAGCTGGGTCAGAGGTTGAGGAGGGCCTTGTAAGCGTGTACGAGGAGTTTGCAATTGATCCTCTCCTCCATGGGGAGCCAGGTGTTCTATGATGTGTTCTTGGCTGGGGATGTTCAAGACCTGTCTGGCGGCAGAGTTCTGGATTTGTTGCAGATTGCTCAGGTTCTTCTTGGTGGTTCCGGCGTAGAGGACATTGCTGTAGTCAAGTCTGCTTGTGATCAGGGCATCTGTCGCGGTTTTGCAGCAGTTGCTAGGGATCCATCTGAAGACCTTCTGTAGGAGTCAGAGGGTGTCGAAGCAGATGGAGGGGACGGAATTGACGTGGCTTGTCATGGTGAGCTCTGAGTCGAGGCCGTCACCCAAGTTTTTTGGGTGATCTGTGGGGGTGAAGGGGCAGCCAAGTGTTGAGGGCCACCAGGAGTCGTGCCAGGTTGTGGAGGATGGTCCGAGGATGAGGATCTCGGTCTTGTCAGAGTTCAACTTAAGACAGCTCTTCTTCATCACTGCTTCCATCCCGTCTTTGAAGTTCTTCTTGGCCATTGAGGGGTTTTCAGTCAGGGAGATGATCAGCTGGGTGTCATTAGTGTAGGAGATGATGTTCGAAATGTAGTTTCTGATAATTGGGGCGAGCGGGGTGATGTAGATGCGAATAGTGTGGGGCCCAACAACGATCCTTAGGGTACTCCACAGCTCATTTCTGTAGTTTCTGGCAGGTATGACGGGAGCCTGACTCTCTGCGTTCTGCCTGTCAGGAAGGAGTGTATCCAGTTCAGGGGTCTAGAACCGGCTGATCGTGAGCTACTGGTAGCTCGCCGAGACCCCCTGAGTAGCTTGCACCTGAATTTAGTAGCCCATCAACCTCATTAACATTTAGGCCTTTTTTTAAGGTGATGTTGCCCGCCCTCTCCCAATCCAGCTGCACAGATTGGCTTAATTGAGCTTAGCTGGGGCGGGGGAGGCTGAAGAGGATGATGTTATTACTCATGGCATCTCCATCTCTGCACCACCTGCTTTCACACTCTAGCACTGCACTTTTCTTGTGCAAGAGTGCCGGTGCAACGCAGCAGGTGTGGCAGAGCAGAGTGGCCAGATCAGGAAAGTGGTGCAAGCAGTATTGAAATGCTATCAGGCCCAGCACACCTGCCCTTTTTAGCCTGCCAGGTATCGGAGAAACAGGTAAGAGCCCTGTGTTGCCTAGATCAGAACAACACTGATAGTGAGCCCCAGCCTACAGCTTCATTTATTGAGGCAGCTCATTTCTAATTAATGCCGCTGATGCTTAGAGGAGATACAATGATTTGCGCATATAAAAATCAAACACTTTTTATGGCCGTGGCATGCGGCGTCACAACAATGATTATTGTGAAGCTGTGTTATAGGGCCACAAAAAGTTTATTTTTTATTTTTTCATATGCACGAATTGTTTTATCTCCTCTATGCATAAGCAGCAGTGGGGCCAGTACTTCGTATGGAGTATTGTCACGCATGCTGTGACAATAATTCATATGAAATACTGGCCCCACTGCTGCCAATGCTTACAGGAGATAAGCGTCTCTAGGCATCAGCAGCAGTGGGGCCAGTATTTCATTGGGATTGTTGTCACGCATGCCCTGACAATAATTCAAATCAAATACCAGCCCCAATGCTGCCGATGATACAGAAGATAGACTCCTTAAAGCATTTGAAGCTGTAGGGCTACTTTTTTTATATGAGTTATTCTAACACTGCGTGCCAGGGGTACAAAGAGTGTTTTTTTTTTATATCTGATAGAGAAATGATACACATTCCATGGATAAAAAAAAAAAACATTTTTGTGGCCCTGGCATGCGGCGTGACAATAATCATTATTGTGATACCATGTGACATGGCCAGAAAAAGTGTTTGTTTTTTTATATGTGAAAATCCTCTTGTAAGCATCAGCAACATTGGGGTCAGTATTTCATATGGTTTGTTGTCACATGTTCTGTGGGAATAATTCATATGAAATACTGGCCCCACTGCTGCTGATGGTTACAGGCATTAAACTCCTGGCTTACAGGAGTTAAACTCCTGTATGCACTGCCAGATTTGGGGCCAGTATTTCTTGTGAATTATTGTCACACATGCCAGGGGTCCAAAGAGTGTTTGTAACCTTGTGAACCTCATTCACCGACTCCTTCCCTTCCATGCCTTCCTGCTGCCTGGCCCCTTTTGCCCTTTCCTGAAGTACCAACACCCTCAGATTTTCCCTTCAAGCCCCAACTGCCACTCCTGTCTCTCCTTCACCCTTGCACTGATTGTTAGGCAGGGGTGTAGTTTGGTTAGTAAGATTAGGGGGTAGAGTTTCAGATTTCCCAGCAATCACACTGGTGCATATTGTTGAAATACATTATTCGACAAGCATGGCGCACAAGAGGGGCTTAGAGGCAGCATAAAGGGAGAGGAATGTAGTTTGATAGGGGCATGAAGTGAGAGAAACAACATTATGTTGTGGAAAAAAGATACATTTTTTAAGTATTCTCAAAGATGAGGGAGAGAATGTGCATGCGTTTTTGTTTGTGTGTGTAAAATTCATGGTAAAATCTGACAGACACCTCACCATACCCAACTAAAAGGACTGGTATCCAACTGTTTATCACAAGCTACATTTGTTAGAGGTGTGTACCATCCCATACACCCAAACTGAAGCTATGACCCAGTTGTTGGGACAGCTCCAATCCTCTTTGCTCCTCCCTTCTTCATAAATCAGTCATCACTCTGCCCATCTAGATGAGAGGCCCCGTGCAGCTGCTGGCTCCTCACAGGGCCTGTGTGTACTTCAGAGCCATCCTGTGCCCTGCTGGAAGTGATGAGCCAGGGGTGCAGCTTCTTCAACAGTAAGACTGGGGGGGGTTGAACTTCAGATTTCCAGACAATCACGCTGGCATATAATGTTAAAATACATTATATGACGAGCAGGATGCATGAGATGGGCTTAAGAGGCAGTGAAAAGGGAGAGGTATGCAAATTGGTAGGAGTACTAAGAGGTAGATTTATGGGAAGTGGTGCTGCACCGAGTGCAGTGCCACTTTCGTTGCACCCCTTAGCAACCCCCTATCGCCACTATGTATGCGCCGTATTTAAAGTACGGCGCACCGTGGCGCACGGTGGGGGCAATAGTGTAATTTCACAGGATGCTATTGATGTGCTCTGCAGGAGTAGCACCAAAATATTGGTGCTTCTCCTGCAGGATACATAGGGCTCAATTAAAAAAAGGAAGCCCCATTTTAACACCTGCTCTTGAGCAGATTTTAAAAGTGCTGTAAGAAATGGCGTGAGGAAATCTCATAGATTTCCTTACGTCATTTTTCTGTCTCCCCTAATGAGGGAACGCCCCCTCTGCATACATTATCCCTGGCAGAGGCTTACTGTAGTGCAAGGGGTTACAGGACGGCCCAATGCATGCATTGCACCACCCTATAAATACGATGCAGAGATTTCAGCCTCGTTGGGCCACATTAATTTCATGAATAATTACGTTTATGTGGCGCAAGATGGTGCAAGGTGGCGCAAGGTGGCGCTAGGGGCCCATAAATATGCCCCTAAGTGAGGGAAACACAATATTCTATCTATAAAGTAATAAACATTTTTTGGGGCTTTCAAAACAGAGATGAGAGAGAGAGTGTGCATTTGACTGCTTGTATGCATCAATGCCAGGTGAAATTTGACAGACACATCACCATATCCGACGGAAAGCAACTGTACCCCTCTAGTCTTTAGAAATGACATTTATTGGGGGGGTTACCAGCCCCCTGAAACTACGCCTCTGCAAAGAACTTGTTGAAGTAAGCCTCAGCAAGGCCTACTAGTGCAAGGGGTTCGCCCTTCTCTGCACAAAGTCCTCAGACCATATAGGAAGAAGTTGGCACAGAAACTGAAATAAAAGACAAAGTTTATTAAACCTCATGAGGTGGTACTACAGTTCAAACATAACCCTTCGGTAATGTTTGAAGTAGAACACTGAACTAAGAGAGCATGGTCCTTTTATACCCACGCAGGGGCTAAAAGAAGGTGGTACAATTATAGAAGCAAGACTTACATACATGTAAGGTCATATGGAAATGCACAGTCGACAGGTAGGAGGGCCTAACAGTTTCAAGGACTAGTTGACACTTTACTGTCTGTTACTGATTACTAACAGCTTCAGATCTTACTGGGCATCTGCGAAAGTGGGAGATGCTTAATATAACTTGTCATTAGACAGATTTTCAAGAGCAGTTAACAGAAAGGTAGGACAGAGCACATGGCGAGCACATGACAGAGAAAATGGCTGCCATGAATACAAAATGGATTCCACCAAATGTTCACAATAATTGCTAAATACAAGATGTCTTCTGCTAATGCTTAATCTAATCGCTATTAAATTACAACAAACTGGTGTTAGTGCTTGGAACAGAGGCCCACGCTTCCTGCAGGTGGTGTGGGGGGGCCCTCTCAGAAATATGTGTGAGTTGCTTGGCCTTTACTAGTTCATGACAATTTTCACTGGCCAGAAGTAGCTCTCACTACAGAAAAGGTTGGCAACCCCTGGTATAGTAGGAAGAGGGCTGCTGTTTGTCCACAGTCGAGGAGAGGTCTGATGTCATCCGTGGCGGTGAGCAGGGCGGTCTCCATGCAGTGATTAGATCTGAATCCTGATTGGGAGATGTCCAGGATAATGTTGTCCTTGATGTGTTGGTGGAGCTGATCATTGATTGCTTTTTCGGTAACCTTGACTGGAAAAGGCAGCAGCAAGATTTGGCGGGAGTTCTTGAGCTCTATTGGGTCAGCTGTGGGTTTCTCCAATAGCGTGCAGATCTTGGCATGCTTCTGGTCCTCTGGGAAGGTGGCTGACTCTAGGGAGCAGTTGACGGTCTTGCGGAGCAGTGGGGTCTCAGAAATGGATGCTGCTCATGATGGAGCGAGTCTCATCCGTCGTGAGAGGGGTCCAGGTGTGCAGGATAAGTGGGGGTTCAGTGGATCCTGGTTGGGGTGTTGTTGGTGAGTTCAGAGAGTCTTGGGGTCCGAAGCTGTCATAGATATCCTTGATTTTAAGATGGAAGAAGGGAGCTAGTCTGTCGCAATGGTCCTGGATTGGAGGGATGTCAGTGGTCTTAGCTTGTGGTTTGGCGAATTCCTTGATGACGTTGAAAAGTTATTTTGTGTTGTGTGGTGGTGTGGATGCAGTGTTGGTCTTGCAGCACTATTTTCCTGGTGGATCTGATGAGACTATGGTAGGATCTTGATGCAGATTTGAAGACTGCAAGGTCCTCTGGTGATTTGCTGTATCTCCATTTCTTCTCCTGTCTATTGCAGGTGTGCCTTGATTCCTGGAGCACGGGGTGAACCAGCTGATTTGCTTAATAGTATGTTTCCCTGTAGTCATTCAAAGAGGAGCTTGAGTGTTGGCGTAGTCGGTGATCCATTTGCAGAGGTTAATTGCCGAGGTGTTAGCATCTGTTGTGTTTGGTGGTGGCGAGTTGCTGAGGGTGTTGACGAGTTGCTCCTCTGTGGTTTGGTTCCATTTCCTGTGGGGTGGCCGAGTGGTGTTGCCGTGCTCTGTAGGTGAAGAGATGGAAAAGCGAAGCGGTCCAGTGTAGCAGTGTTGAATACTCGAAGATGACGATAACGTCCAGGGTCTCAAATCATGGTGAGGTGTTGTGGTCATTATTGTCACCGATGTGGAAGTTGAGGTCTCTGAGGAGTATGTAGGTGATGGTGGCTAGTGCATGAGGGGCTATGAGGCTGACGATGGAGTTGCTGAAAGCTGGACGTGGGCCGGGTGGTCTGTAGATGAGGGTGCCACTAGTGGTGGTCTTCATGGTGGTGTGCACTTGGAAGTGGAGGTGTTCCATGAGGGGGGAGTGTTCCTGCGTGTTGATCAATAGTCGGAGGGTGATCTTGTAGGCGATGTCTATGCAGCTGGCTGGTCTGGAGGGTCAGTCCTTGAGGAGCAGTTTGTAGTTGCTGGAGATGGCGATGGAGATGTCTAGTTCAGATGCTGTGTTTGTCCATGGCTTGGTAAGGAAGGCAATATCTGGGCGTTGGAGTCTATCAGGTCCAGAGCTCCATGGCATGCTTGTGCAGGGAGCAGATGTTAAAGAGGATGCACTTGAGGTGGTCTGGAGAAGTTTTTGACTGTTCTGCGGCTGGGGTCTCTGGCGTGTGCAGAAGGTGGTGGCAGTTGCTGCAGGAAAAAAGTCCAGGGGTGTCCCTGGGGTAGGTGCAGTGGCAGGTGATCAGATGTCAGTGCATAGGTTACAGCATTGTATCGGTGGATGGTAGAGGGTCTGAGCACTGGGCGCAGTCCAGGCACAGATGGGTGCAGACGGGCTTGCCTTTGGTGTGTCTTTGGCGCACCCGCTGCACAGCCACACAGTGGCCACCCTAAAGAACGGGAGGGAGGGGGGGAGAGATTGGTCAGCTGGGAGGTGGGAGAGCCAGAAAGTGCAATGAGGGCAAGGGCAGGGAGTGGGGAAGTGTGGGAAGCCAGAGAAGGTAGAAAGGAGTAAAAGTCAGAATAGACAAAGCAAGGAAAAGAGAAAAAACAGATGACACAGATGGCCACTAGGCCACCAGGGATGAGGCGCAGGCAGGTACCTGCGGGTGCATGTGGGTGCCTGAAGGTGAAGATGATCCTTGAACAAAGAGCCGGCAGACTCTGTCAGCGGCAGCAGCAATGAAGGACGCAGGCCAGAAAAGTCAGTGAAGTCACCCCCCACTGTGCAGCAGCCACCGTAAAGAAGGGGAAAGAGGGGGGAGGGATTGGTCAGCTGGGAGACGGGAGGGAGGGAAAGCACTATGAGGGTTGGGGCGTAGGGCCACTAGGCAGCAGTGGCAGGGAGTGGAAAAACAAAGGAAGAAACGCTCGCACAGAGAAGGCACAGAGAAAGCCGAAAAAGCAGAGGAAAAGAGAAATACTGTAGTCAAAACAGACAAAACAAGGAAAAGAGAAAAAACAGACAAACAAGACAGACACAGATGACCACTAGGCCACCAGGGATGAGAAGCAGGTGGGTGCCTGTGAGTTGAGTTTGACCTCACATACAGAGCCGGCAGGCTCTGTCAGAAGCAGCAGCAGTGGCCACTCAGGAGGGAGCAATGGATGCTGACCAGAAAGGTCAGTGCAGTCGCTACTCACTGCGCAGCAGCCACCCTAAGGAAGGGGAGTGAGGGGGGAGGGATTGGTCAGCAGGGAGGCCAGAGGGTGGGAACGTGCTATGAGGGTGGGGGTGGGGCTGTGGGCCAGATGCAGCAGGGAGTGGAGAAGCACAGGAAAAAACGCTTGCACAGAGAAGGCACAAAGCAGGCAAAAAAATGCAGAGGAAAAGAGTAAAAGTCAAAACAGACAAAACAGACAAAATGTGGAAAAGAGAAAAAAACAGACAAACCAGACAGGCACAGATGGGCATCAGGCCACCAGGGATGAGGTACAGGCGGGTAGCCTGGGGTAGAGGCAGGCCTCAAACACAGAGCCGGCAGACTCTGTCACCAGCAGCAGAAGCAGTTGTTACACAGGAGGGAGCAAAGGATGCTGAACAGAAAGGTCAGTGAAGTTACCCCTCACTGCGCAGCAGGTACCCTAAAGAAGGGTAGGGAGGGGGAGGGATTGGTCAGCTGGGAAGCAGAGGGCAGAAAAGCCCTATAAGGGCAGGGAGTGGGGACATGGGAGCAACAGCGGCAGGGAAGCAAGGGAAGAAACACTTGCACAGAGAAGGGACAGAGAAACCAGAAAAAGCAGAGGAAAAGTGCAAAAGTCAAACAGACAAAATGAGGGAAAGAGAAAAATAGATAAACCAGAAAGACACAGATGACCACTAGGCCACCAGCGATGAGGCGAAGGTGGGTGCATGCGGGTGGAGGCGGGCCTCGAACACAGAACCGGCAACATTAGACAGTTCCAATGCATTACATGGCATTCGTCATATTTTGGTAGGTGCAATCCCATCAAAAGAACATGCATGGCGGCAATGCATCTATTTGTTTGATTCAAGGCATGCAAAAATACAAAAATGGATGGTGCCCTAGGCAAAATGTAGATTTACAATATAACTGTCAGGTGCAGTGTTGTGTTACTTGTGGATATGTGAGGTCAGCATCCTGCTCAATTTACATGTATCTAAGGTATGTCTTGTAAGTGGACATGTGTAATGGTACATGCCTTACAAGGACCAGACGATAAAGAAAAGTTGATTGAAGATTGAGTGCCTGAATATGAAGGCATCACGGATGCATCCAGGAAATTTTGCAAGGACATTTGTAAGAGTCCCCAATGGTCCACAATGGCCTGCACGTTCTTTGAATGTGAATACTTCCTGTTCCAGTAGAGGTGTTCCATAGGTGCAGGAGGGACATATTGCACATGTGTACGTTCCGTGGCACCCAAAACATGAGGAAAGCCAGTGATGGCATAGAATCATTCTTTGATCTTGTGAACGCTTCCCTTTATGATAATTTATTACACATCAGGACTCGTTTTAGGCCAATGAATCTTTTGACCCAGTTGAGAGACACCTTAGGACAGGGATAACTAATCAATATGTCAATCAATACATCAATAATGTTATCAATATTTATTACCACAATGCATTTAACTTTAGACAAAGACATTAATCGATTCAAGGCACCACCATGACCTTGCAGTCATGAATAACCACACCAGTTTAGTAGAATTTTATGAGTTTTCTTCCCTATTGGTTACAATTCTAAAAGTAGATGTGTTAATCTTAAAACCAAGAAACAAAACAACATAGTCACGATATGGCAACTCTGATAATATTTCATTAAGGCAAGAATCACAAACATTAGACATAACACGGCATGAACATAGATCAACTTTAGCAGAGTGTCATTAACGCGTCAATTCAACAAAGCATAGATTCAATCGTTTGCCTATTTGCGTCAGTTTTAATGAACCCCTTTCCTACCCACTGATTAGCATTAGCATGTTGGGCTTCATGCTAAATAATTTGGAACACCAATTTGGAAAACATCTAGCTATGGTCTCTGTCAAAAGTAAGCAGTTGGTACCTAGAAAGGAAAAGCAAACGGACAAATCACAATTGTATTGTCATAGTTACCCTCCAAGGTTTAAGTCAGCACTCAGGTTCAGTCTTCATCTTCAGGACATCAGTTGATTTGCCATCTGTCAAGAACACAGCTCCGGGTAAAGGGGCACTTCCCTCATAAGGAGGTAAAGTGTAAAAATGGGCAATCTAAGGAAGAGGATGGTTTAAGTAAAATTAGCAAAGTCACCAAACAGAGTGACATTGTTTCTGAATAAAATCAATATCATTCCCTACCTAATTCTAAATGGCTCCCTGTGTCATGGGTTTTAATCCATTTTTCGTAGTACATTCCCCTAAAATTTCATTGGCTTACGGTTATACCCCACTATCTTCACCCTATTAGAAAATAGATTATGTCATTAATCTTTCACCCCATATTATTTTACAGACATTTTATTGGTCCATGTAATTGACGTCTTCAGAGGTAGCACGTCAGGTATGAATTCATCCTTCTGTAATTCTTTGCACATCTTTTGGTCAGTAGCTCCATTGTCTTCACCAGTTTAAACAACCTTGTATATTATACTGTTGCATTTTGACTAACATTTTCTACAAGCAATATGAATTTCGTGAGAACGGATCTGCTATGGTTACATTCAGCTTCTAGTTTGAAGAAAACAAGAGGTCATGTCCTTTTGCGAGTCAGCACACTGCAAGTTAGGAAAAATACATTTAAAATGAGATCCAGGCAGCTAAGCTTTGGCTCATGCTAACTTAAGGCCTACAAGGATTTTAGCACAATTTCAATAACGTAATCATTAATAATTAGTATAAAACTTATTCAATTATAATAATTCATAACATTAGTCATTCTTATTAGTCCATGTATACATTTGCGTCCACTCCCCGTGGTCACATTTCAAGTGCACATTTAAGCAAAAATGTTTTAATACAATTTCTATGTGGCATTATCACATATTAATTCATAACCATTTCATGTTAATATAGATTATATAAGCTACGCTCTCTCAGTCCCTCCTCTGATGACGTTCGTCATCACAAAAACCTTTCTTTTTCAACCTTTTGCTTTAAATTTTTCACCTTGCACATAATGCGCATTTCAACATCTTGTCCCTTGTGTGAACTTTCCCAAATTTCATTAAACATTTTCTCCCTTTCAAGTTCTTCATTCCTCTTGTTTCTTTTTGTCCAATTTCTTCTAATTCTTTCATTAATTTTGCATGCTCCCCATAAACCTAATAAACAGACCAGGACAATTAATAGACAACCTAATATTTTTGCAAGCCCCTGTTCCAAATATTACTAAACCAGCTCCCTACTCTGGCAATTCCTTTTCCAACTTCCTCCCAAACTCCAGGTTCCTTCAGTTCCTTCAAATCTGAACTATCTCTAGTTAAGTTAGTAAGCATACCTCCAATCTTTTTACTATTATCCGGTATAAATGAGCAACAATGACACTCGTTGAGCATCTTGCAGACTCCGCCGCTCTTTGCTAAATGAATTTCTAAAGCAAGCCGATTTTGAAGAGTCATAGCTCTTTCCGCAGCAAGTTCAGTATCCATCAGGAGTATAGCCCCTGTGAAGTTTGTCAGCATGTTATCCACAATAGTAGACAACTTTTGAATCTTTATGGAGTTTAAGATAACCCATACTGAAGGAATTATGGCTCCAAATATGTCACCAACGACAGCAGCCGCTATCTCTCGCTTTTGTCTTGCATGTTGTAATTCAGACATTTTAGGTATTAGCTTTAAGTCATCAATCTGGTAAATTTTTGGGAAGACTATTCCCAAATAACATGTCTCATACCATCCCTTAGGGAGACGTAATAAGCATTAAGTCCACATATATAATAGATCCCAGGGATCGCTGGATCCTGTCCATTTAACATGAATGTCCATTTACTCTGGAACAAAAACACATGCCTGCATTCACTCGTTCCCACAAATAAATTGTCATGATCAGATTTTGGCCTATATATACAAAGTCTACCTACATGTAGTACATCTATAGCTAATTTGCCTTGCGTCTTTATTGCAGTGTAAGCATAATCATTTGCATAGGTGCGTTTTTCTAATCCCTTTTCTAATCTTTCTTTCAGTGATTTGCGTGTATCATCAGTGTGATCTAAAAAGCTTTTCTCTGCAGGTGTTAATAAGCAGGTCAGATTGTTGCGGTGTGCATAAGCTGTCCCAAATGTTAGTGTCGGTTCAAAGAAACCTCTAACTAATTTTATACTATGCTCCTTAGCTAACTTATTCAGAAACTCAATCAGAGGCACAAAAGAAAACACTACATATTGCACATGTTCCTGGTCATAGAATCTTGTTCTACAGCTTATCCCATATGTTAATGGCAGGCTATGATAAGTGACTCCTTCCTGTAGTGATGAAGAAATCTTTGTGCACAAATAACAGTTTCTCGCATCCATTGTATCAACGTACTCATTCAGCAGGCAATAGAAGACATTAGTGGAGAGTTCCCCTTTTGAATTAGTTCCCTCATGCAAGTGTTGTGTATCTTGCTCAAAATTTTCCCATGGAGTTAGTGTAGCAGTTTCAGATTTTGAAGCATTGTTAGACACTTTCTTATCCAACCACGGCATTCCCACAATCACACCCACAACTATTATTGCACACACAATACCTAAGATAACACTTAACTAACCACACACTTTACCCTTCTTGCTACTACCTCTATTATAAGCCATGGTCTGTAAAGAATCAGATAGCAGAATAACTCAGATCAAACAATCAACTTGAGGACGATTTAAAAGCTCTCTCTTTTTTTTTTTTTTCTTGATGCAAATAAGTCTCTCTTTCTCTCTGCGTGTATTTACAGCGTTTCACTCACCCCAGGACACTTTTGTCAAATCAGGTTAGCAGCTTGTCATAATCGTTTTTTTTCAAAGTCAATTCAGGTTCAAGTGTCACATCCGGTAATTTATAAATCTCTTTTCTCAGTTATCAGCTTTCAATTTTGATTTCAATTTTAACACAGTCTCTTGCTTAAGGTGGTTTCAGGTACCGTAGTATTGGCCTGGTACTTCTCGATCAAAGCAGAATGCTAAGAATTCTTGCTGCCATTCAGATGTCGTTGCATACACCCATTCAGGACCTGCGTACCTTCTATTTTCAACTCTCTTTCTTTTCAATCTGCGTTCACTCTGCAGCTCTCCTTCACGCAGATCCTCTTTTCTGGTTGTGTCGATTTCTTCCTCTATTGTCTCACCTGGGACGATCTTTTTCCTTGCAGCTTGTTTCTTTGGCCAGTTATCACCCTTATGTGTCTTCTTCCTGCTCACCTTTTCAGGACGCTGAACAGCACCCTCCTCTTGTGCTATGGTGTTTTCTCTTGATGGACCTGCAACTGGCTCGGGAGATGCCGGTGTGCTTTGGCTTTCCTCTGTTATTTCTCCTTCTTCCTCTGGATCTGAAACGGGTTCAAGCTCTAACCCGTATCCGTCTACTTCTGGGAGAACCTCTCCTTGACTTAGTTCTCCTGCTGCCTCTACTGAGATAGGCTCACTGTCACCTCTCTCAAATTCGTTTACTGCTTGAGGGACTAGGCCATCCTCAGTGGGCTCCCCTGCAGTCTCAATTCCCCTTTAATTGTTCTCCGGCCCAAAGACTTCCTTCTCCGGAATTGCTGAGTCGGAAACTTCAAGTTCCTCATCAGTCGGACATGTCACCTTCTTTGTGTGACTGGCATGAATCCAGTTTGGAACGCCTGCACATTTCACAGCAGTGGTTGTTGTCAGTACTACTTGATATGGCCCCTTCCAACACGGCTCCAAACACGACTTCCTTACGTGCTTCTTGACAACCACCCAGTCACCGGTTTGCAGGTTGTGACCTGGATCACTGATCGGTGGCAATGTGTTGGCCTCCACCTGGTGGGAAAAAGAGCAGACCACATCAGCCAACCCTTTGCAGTAGCCCAGCACCATATCATCCGTGATATTCACAAAAGCATTTGCAGGTACTGCGGGCAACCTCATAGCTCTCCCCATCAAGATTTCAAGGGGTGATAGTCCTGTCTTCTTATTGGGTGTGTTTCTCATTGACATTAGCACTAAAGGCAATGCATCTAGCCATTTCATATTGGTGGCCGCACACATATTCGCCATTCTCGACTTCAAGGTACTATTCATCTGCTCCACTAGTCCTGATGCTTTGGGGAGGAAGCTACAATGCAGCTTTTGTTCAATGTCTAATGCAGCACACAAGAGCTTTATCACCTCATTGTCAAAGTGTCTGCCCCTATCTGATTCTAAAGAGCTCTCTATGCAACAGCTTTGCAACTGTTAGACTGTCATTTCTACATGTAGGATAGTCTTCAATCCAGTGACTGAAAACGCACACAACCACCAACACATACCTCAAGCCTCCACATACAGGCATCTCAATGAAATCCATCTGCATCTTGCTAAATGGACCTCCAGCTCTCCCTATGTGGCTCAAAGTGACCACAGTTCCTTTCCCTGCATTCATCTGCTGACAGATGATGCACCTGTGACAGGTAACCTCTGCGGCTTGTCTGAATTTTGGGTTGAACCAATCAATTTTGAACAATCTGATCACTGCGTCTCTCCCAAGGTGTGCCTGACCATGGTACAACCTTGCAAACTGTGACAAAAGGCTGTTTGGCAAAACCAGCTTCCCCTACTCTGAAACCCATAAGTCGTCAGCTCTCTGTACACATTGCATTCTCTGCCAGGAGCGTTTTTCTTCCCTGCTAGCACGTCCTTGCAGTGATTTTAACTCATCTAATGTGTCAACAACTCTTAATGCAAAGTTCAGACATGTCTCATTTTCAGTTTGCGGTAACAATTCCCACTGATCCTTGAACGATATACAGTACAATGCGCAAAACCTTGCGACTTGATCGGCAGAGCCGTTTCCCATAGACACAAAGGGGGTCATGCCGCCCGCCAAGCGGGAACCGCCAGAAGACCGTACCGCGGTCAAAAGACCGCGGCGGTCATTCTGGCTTTCCCACTGGGCTGGCGGGCGACCACCAAAAGGCCGCCCGCCAGCCCAGTGGGAAACACCCCTCCACGAGGAAGCCGGCTCCGAATGGAGCCGGCGGAGTGGAAGGTGTGCGACGGGTGCAGTAGCACCCGTTGGGAATTTCAGTGTCTGCTAAGCAGACACTGAAATTCAAAGTGGGGCCCTCTTAAGGGGGCCCCACGACACCCCTCACCGCCATCCTGTTTTTGGCAGTCGAAACCGCCAGGAACAGGATGGCGGTGAGGGGGTCAGAATCCCCATGGCGAAAGTCGGCGGTACACCGCCGACTTTCCGTTTCTGGCCGCGGCTTTACCGCCGCAGTCAGAATGCCCAAAGGAGCACCGCCAGCCTGTTGGCAGTGCTCCCCCGGACCCCGGCCCTGGCGGTATTTACCGCCAGGGTCGGAATCACCCCCAAAGTCTTGTGACTTTACATGAGTGTTGCATTTCACCACGGCAATTTCAAGAGGTAACTGAATCGCATGCAACAAATTCTGAATCTGTTCGCCATTTTTCACTGGAGAACCAGAAGAGGTCATGAAACCCCTCTGTGACCACAATTGGCCAAAATCATGTACAATGCCAAATCCGTATCTGCTGTCAGTATAGATAGTGACTTTCAAATTTTCAGCTGCGTGGCATGACTTAGTAGGGGCAATTAACTCATCCACTTGTGCGGAATACACTCTCTCGAGCCAGAAAGCTTCTATAATACTGGTGATTGTACACACAGCATAAACAGCTCTTAGTATTCCGACTGAGTCTCTCAAACATGATCCATCAACAAACATAATGCAGTCATTTTCTTTTAACTGCGTATCTTTAATGTCAGGTCTAGGTTCGGTACATAGTTCTGTTACCTCAAGACAGTCGTGCTCCATCTCCTCCGAATTACTAATCTCAGTGTTTTCAACAGGAAGTTGAGTTGCTGGGTTCAATACAGTACATCGTTTTAATGAGACATTAGGCGACCCCAAAATAATTGTCTCATATCGGATAAATCAGGCATTTGTCATGTGCTGAGTTTTAGTTCGGGTCAACAGAATTTCAACTGAATGTGGAACCATTACTGTTAAGGGATGTCCTGATGGGACTATTAGTGATGCTATGCCTTCACACTGTGTGGGGCTCTGACCAACTGCTGCAACAGCGCACAAACAACCTGGTAAGGCTGCTGCGACTGGGTCCAAGGTAGCTGAAAAATATGCTGCAGGGCGGTTTGCACCTCCACGGACCTATGTGAAGACAGACAAAGAACAAGCATCACGTTCATGACAAAACAGCAGAAAAGGCTTCGTATATTCAGGCATTCCTAAATCTGGTGCCCTGCACATACACTCTCTCAATTCCATGAATGACTCAAGCTCTTCCTTGGGCAGGGTTATAGTATACGGTTCATCCTTAGTTTCCTTGCCTGTCAGCTTTATCAATGGTTCAGAGATAATCAAAAAGTTGGGTATCCACTTTTGACAGTAGCCCACCATTCCCAAAAACATTCGGACATCTCTCTTTGTTGTCGGGGGGTCATCTGTAGTATGGCTGTCACCATCTCCTTTGATATTCTCCTGGACCCTTTCTCAATCAAGTATTTCACCTCTTTCTGACAATACTGCAGCTTCTTTGGGGACACTTTATATCTGTTCTTTCCTAAATGATTCAGCAAGGCAATTGTGTCATACCTACAGTCGTCTTTTGTTCTGGACGCAATCAGCAAGTCATCAATGTACTGCACTAAAGTCGAACTGAAAGGCAGTTCTAAGGACTCTAAGTCCTTCTTCAATATCTGATTGAAGATGGAAGGTGACTCAGAAAACCCTTGAGGAATTCTGCACCAACTGTACACCTTGTCCAGGAATTTGAAACTGAATAAAAACTGCCTGTCCTCATGAAGAGGCACTGGGAAGAACGTTTGTGACAAGTCCACAACTGTGAACCACTCTGCATCACATGGAACCTGGAACATAATTACTGCTGGGTTCGGTACTATGGGGCAACATTTTACCACAATCTCGTTTATTTTCCTCAAATCCTGCACAATTAAAACCTTCCTGCAAGGCTTTTTCAACCCCATTATTGGTGAATTACATGGGCTGCTCAATACCTCCTTCAGGACTCCTTGCATTACAAAGTCTGCAATTATCTGCAACACCTGAATAAGGTCATCTTGTGCCATGTGATATTGCGGCACCTGGGGAAACACTACATTCGGTTTTACCTGTACTTTAACCGGTTCTACTCCTTTTATCAGTCCCACTTCCTTTCCTGTCAGGTCACACACTTTCTCTGTCACTGTTCCTTGTAACTCAGCTGGTAAGTCAGTCACTGTAAGCATTGGGAACAGGGTTATCAAAGGGTAGTCTTCATTTGCGGTCTCTGTTTCTGATTCTGTAAATTGCCCATCGTCCCCTTCATCATCACTGTTTGTCTGCACCTCAATTCCTTCATTAGAACAGGTAATCGAACATCTAGTCTTGCACAGTAAGTCTCTTTCCAGTAGGGATACTGGACTAGAATCGCAGACTACAAACTTATGCAGTCCCTGGAAGTTACCAATCTCAACCTGAACCGGATCAGTAATCGGATTTGTCAAGTACTGGTTTGCTACCCCTTCCACTCTTATGGTACGCCCTGAAAGTGGCAATTTCGGAACCTCTGCACTTCTAACTGTAGAGTGTGTAGCTCCCGTGTCGACCAAGAATGAAACCTTGTGACCCATCACTTTTCCCTCGACATAGGGTCCCCTCTGATCTACTTCTAGAGACGCTGAGAGCCTGCACTCCTCACTGTCAGAACTGTCATCCGACCATTCATCATTCATTCCATCTTCACCACGCAATGGGAACTGCTGTACTGTATTATTTTGGCTCATCATTTGGCCTGTGACTTGCTGAGGAAGCATCACCTGTTGCGGTCCCATGGTAATTGCTAATGGTAATTGCATTTGCTGTCTAGGTACCATGGGAACCTGCTGTTGTACCTGCTGCATTAGTGCTGGTTGAACCCACAGCATTTGCATTTGCTGCATGGGCTGTAACCCCTGCATCTGAACCATGTTCTTCTGGAAGTTTTGATTTTGACCTCTCATTTTTGGGCTCCTCACATTTTGAAATGTACCAACATCAGTGCTTTGTTGAACGACACCATCATGCACCGCATTCGGACATTCCCGCTTCCAATGCCCCACGCCCCCGCACGCGTGACATGGTGACATCTTTTTCATCCCTTGCGCATCATTTTGAACCACAACAGTGTTTAAGTCTGGACCACGATTCACAAAACCTTGACCTCTGCCTCTTGGTTGCACTTGAAACACGCCATTCCCTTGCGGTTGTTGCTGTACCATCTGTTGGACTCCATTCCCTTGCATACCTGCCTGTGCTGCCCTTATTTGCATCACCATCACTTTCTCTTTCAGCTTTCTCTGCTTCAGCTCAATCTCGTCACTACAGTATTTCGCATAATGCAATACCTCATCAATCGGCTTCGCTTGTCAACAAATCAAATGATTCTTAATCATCTGGCTAACCTCTGGTCTCAGCCCTTCAACAAATCTGAACACAAGATGGTTCATGTCTTTCAGCAACCTCTCATAGTAAGCATGGATCGATTCTTTAACCTCCTGTGAGGTCCGGTCAATTTTCTGCCAATCAGTCACTTTCGGCGACACTTTCTGCTTCAAAAACTCAATCACTTTATGATAATACTTCATAACCTCCTCAGATGGTGCTCCGGTCACCTTATCCCTTGCCGGTCCTTGCATCGGCCAATCCACACCTCTCTTGCACTCAAGCCATAAATCGGGTGGAACAATAATCTCAAATAAGGTATTCAGGTCTTCCAAGAGATACTTTGCAAGTTTCACAAACCTGTCTGTCTGCTGATACCACTCTATCTGTTGCGCCACAGCCGCAGGCACGGGCCGCGCAGCGCTCGCTGAACATCGTGGCCCTCAGGCAAGCCGCGGCTTGCAGGCGGGCCGCGGGAGAAGCCGCGACTCAGGTTAGGGGTCGCGGCACTCGCTGCGCTCCCTTCTTCTGCTTAAAACATCAAAGGCAGACGCAGCAGGGGAAGAGACTCCGAGTCGGGTCTCAAACCTGCCGCGTATAGCGCATTTAGTGCGCTTAACATTCTAAAGGTGCATTTATATAATCCTTTACATGAAGAAACCCTCTTGTCACTTACTTACCGGTCACAAGGGCAAAAGCCGATTGCATGCACATGATTTGTTTTTATGCATGCTTCCTTCTTTCCCAGCATGCTGTTCACATCCTCTCTTGCCTGCATGCATTGCTTTCCTTTTCTAGGCACATGTTCCCTATCATTTAACATGACCTGTTACCCAATCCAAGATGGTGGTATTTCTACTTCCTGTTTTTCACTTCCTGTCTGTGGGTATATAAGGGGACTTTAGCTTCTTTCTCATTGCGTTGCAACACTTCTTTGGTGGTAGATACGCTCCGGCTGGTTTCCTCTTGTGGAACCAGTTATTCTTGATCTATCTTCGTCTCCAGTATTCCTGTACTCTCGGATCTTCAGTTCTAACGTCCTTGTGTCCTCCTTCTGTTTCAGGGAGTTGCTGTTGGAGGTTTTTTACCCTTTTGGGGTTTTTCCTCTGGGACTCCTTCTGGAGGGCACGGACTGTAGTGGCTTGCTATTGTCAAACAGCACCGTGGCTACCGGAAGGGGTCGCCCCTACCTCGGCCAGAGCAGAACCCGCCGGAACCGGGGTCGTTCCCCAACTCTCATCAACTTCGACGGTAAGCCCAGTGAAAACCGTGACACAATCAGTTTCTCCCTCAATCTGGGATAATCATTTGTAAAAGACAGAGGGGGTCATTCCGACCTCGGCGGTAAAAGTCGCTTACCGCCGGCCAGAAGGCCGCCATAACACCGCCGCGCCCGCGGGAAACCGCCACGGTCATTCTGACCCGCAACTGGCAAACCACCAAAAACCCGACATCCACAAAAGTCCGCCACACCAAAGGTCAGCGGGAAACTGGCGATGACCAAACCTCCACCGTCACGCCAACAGAAATACGTCCATGCCATTCCGACCAGCAAATCCCCACAGCGGTCTTTCAACCGCAGTATTCCATTGGCGGTACACACCGCCGCGGTCAAAATACACACACCTTTACAAAACACTACCACATTGGATAATTCAAAATACACACACCTGAGACACATACACACACCACTCCCACACACCCAATTAACTATAAAACACACACCCACATCACCCACAAACCCCTACGACCACAATTGCGAGTGAAGGACAGAGAGAGAGAGCACAGCATAGAGTACACCATCACCCAGAGGCAAATCACAACATCACCCACACAATTTCCACGCACAAAACACCATACACCACCACACTCACCACACTCTACAACACATACACCACCCCTCATCTCATCCACACCACCCCATGGCACCCCAAAGACACTCCAGGTTCTCTGACGCAGAACTCAGGGTCATGGTGGAGGAAATAGTTCGTGTAGAGCCCCAGCTCTTCGGTGCACAGGTGCAGCACACCACCATTGCCAGGAAGATGGAGCTATGGAGCAGAATAGTGGACAGGGTCAACGATGTGGGACAGCATCCACGCAATCGGGACGACATCAGGAAGCGGTGGAACGACCTACGGGGGAAGGTGCATTCCATGGTATCAAGGCACAACATCGCGGTACAGCGGACTGGCGGCGGACCCCCACCTACTACCCCAGAATTCACAGCGTGGGAGGAGGAAGTCTTGCATATCCTGCATCCTGAGGGCCTCGCAGGAGTAGGCGGAGGAATGGACTCTGGTAAGTCAAATCTCCACTCCTTCATTACCCCCACCCCACCTGCATGCCAAATCATACCCCCACCCTCACCCCCACCCCCATCACACCAACTCCTTGCAAATGGCTCACCATCACATCCCACCCATCCCAAAACCTAGCCCTGCGTGCGTCCCCAAAGCATGGACACCCATCCCCAAAGCATACCCACTGCACACACCCATCACCCCCACAAGCCACCGTCACAAAAGCCCCCACAAGGGAATTCCAACACTGGGGGACACGGCCACCCACCCATTACACGAAATGCCACACACAGAAGCAATAACCATACTCTTATACCCCTGCAGGACCCGAACGCCACCACACCGCCACAGAGGGTCCAGAGATGTCCATCCCACCCCCAGAAGAGGCCCCCAGTGATGACAGCAGCTCTGTCTCCCTGGACCCTGATGACCAGCCCGGCCCATCGGGGACCTCAGGACAGTCGGTTCCCCACAGACAGCCACAGGCTACACCAGACCTAACCCCCTCTGGGAACACCAGCACAGCTCCCACCCAGCGGGCCCATGCCTCTGTCTCCAGGACACCTCAATCAGCGGTGTGTCCACCACTACAGGGCACCCAGGTTGACCCACCACCCCAACAACAACAGGGACCTGGGGGCAGTGGTAGCGGGCACACCGTCTAGGGGACAGAGGCCCAGGGAAACAGGGGAACTGGGAGGGCTGCTGTGCGACAGGGGGGGGACAGGCCCAGGGAACCGACTCTCCAAGAGACCCTCTCCTCCATCATGGGAGCATACCACCACTCCCAGGAGACGATGGCTACGGTACTGGCCAGGTTCCAGGAGATCCAGGTCATGCAGGAGCAACAGTACATGGGGTTCAGAGAGGAACTGAGGAACATAAGTTCCGCAATGGGGACCATCGTCGTGGCCCTAACCCAGATAGTCACCACATTGCGGGACCATGTGGCACCACAAAGGGCCCCTGTCACTAGCCTGGACCAGGAACAGCCTACCACCTCCGCCGGCGCTAGTGGACAGGAGGCCCCCACACAACGACGGGCCACCCGAACCCCACCTCCTGCAGAAGAAGAACCACCCCGCAAGCGGAACCTGAGATCTCACAAGAAGACAGAGTAGGATTGCAAGACCCCCGCCAGCAAACGATACCCCCTGATGTCATCCCACTGTCCCACATTTTCACCCTGTCCAACCTTGAACTGCCCCTGCTCCATCCTTCCACAGGCATATGGACAATGCACCTGTGTGACTGAGAACTGGACTCTGCCATGGACATTACTCCACCATCACCCATCCCCGTTTTACAATCATGTTCCTTAAATTTAGCACTTGAATTAAATCACTTCTTGCACCCAAAAAATCTGGAGTCTGCTTGTATTTTGATCAAATGTATTAGACATAACAGTGCCAAAATGTTCAGTTACATTTTGATGACAACATACCACTGTCACACAGCTGTAGTCCATGGGCAAACAAAGCAGAGGTCACGCAGTGGGGCCCACAGCTCTGAAAACGGAAGGGAAAGTCACAACTCAGTTAACAGGAACTGGGGGGGAACTCAGACAGTAAAGAGGCAGGAGACTTTAAGTAAATGTAAAATGGCGTGGTTGATTCGTACCTGTGTGCTACTGAAAATACTGTTGTATCACTGTGTCCCTGTTGTCTGTGTCGTCCCCGTCGTCTTCCTCCTCTTCACTCTCCACAGGCTCCACAGCTGCTACAACACCACCATCTGGACCATCCTCCTGCAGGAAAGGCACCTGGCGTCGCAAAGCCAGGTTGTGAAGCATACAGCAGGCCACGATGATATGGCACACCTTCTTTGGTGAGTACATTAGGGATCCACCTGTCATATGCAGACACCTAAACCTGGCCTTCAGGAGGACGAAGGTTCTTTCTATAACCCTCGTAGTTCGCCCATGGGCCTCATTGTAGCGTTTTTCTGCCCTTGTCCTGGGATTCCTCACTGGGGTAAGTAGCCACAACAGGTTGGGGTAACCAGAGTCACATATTAGCCACACACGGTGTCTCTGTAGCTGTTCCATCACATAAGGGATGCTGCTATTTCGCATGATGTACGCGTTATGCACAGACCCAGGGAACTTGGCATTTACATGGGAGATGTACTGGTCAGCCAAACAGACCACCTGGACATTGGTTAACATTGAACCCTATGGGTCTCAGGAGCCAATGACGATGTGCGCCAGCGGTCGCGGTACGCACCGCCGTGGTACGCATCGGCGCGGGCGTGACCGCCATTTTCTAACTGCTTAATCACTCGAGACCTGATCATCCACAGGAGAGGACCTATACTGCAAGTGCTGCTGTGACCTCGGTCTGGGAGATACAATGGCTGCTGCGACTGGGGAAAGGGACCCTGCCTTCACATCTGAGGAATTGGAGAAGCTTGTGGATGGGGTCCTCCCCCAGTATGCGCTACTCTACGGTCCTCCAGACCAACAGGTAAGAACACAGGGAGCACGTAGTATGGGCTATGCCTGTGTTGAGTGGGGTGGGTGTAAGATGGTGGGGAGGGGTGCGAATGGGGAGTGCAACGCACGACAGATGAGAGCATGTGCCACATGGCAAGGTTGGGGAGGGGGGGCCACTCACATCAACCATGCAGGAAAGTGATGATATTTCTTGTTCCATCCTGTCCATGTCACATAGGTCAGCGCCCATCAGAAGATCGACATTTGGCGTGCCATCGCCAAGGATGTCCGGGCCCTGGGGGTCCACAACAGACGGGGCACCCACTGCCGCAAGAGGTGGGAGGACATCCGCTGCGGGAGCAGAAAGACCGCCGAGGCTCTGCTGGGGATGGCCTCCCAACCTAGGAGGGGTGCCACACGGCAATTGACCCCCCTGATGTCCCGGATCCTGGCGGTGGCCTACCCCGATTTGGATGGGTGCGTGAGGACATCACAGCAGACACAAGGGGGTGAGTATCAGCACATTCTGCTATATTAGCACACAGTGGAGGTGTCTGGGTGGGGGAGGAGGGCTGTGGCTATCTCTAGGCCAGGGCGGTTTCTGTAGGCTAGGCCCCTCCGTTAGGCATGGCCCTGTGTCCCCGCCACCCACCTCTGTAGGGTGCTAAGTACAGATATCCATGGTTGGGCCTCACCTATGTGTGCATTTGTCGTCCATTGACTTGTAGGCCAAGTCACAATAATTGAGTAGTGTACCCTGAGTGCGCGGCGTAGTGCAGGGGGCTTCTGTGTCTGTCCTCTCCGCCAAAGGTGCCGCCAATGCATGCACTCAACATGTCTTTCTTTCTTCTCCCCCCCCTTTTTTTGGTTTTCCTGTTCATGTGTGCATTAGCATCATCAGGCGGAGGAGAAGTGGCATCGGCGCACGAGGGAGCTGCATCTCACATGGCCCCGGAGGGCCATGCAACCAACTCAGAGTACACCAGTGAGACGGAGGGCGAGGGGGGCTCCACAACGGGGACCCGTGGAGACGTCAGCGACACCGACACGTCCTCGGAAGGGAGCTCCCTTGTGGTGGCGGCACCACCCGTGCCCACTGCAACAACAGGTACAGCCGCCACCCAGCGCACCAGCCCCGCCCTCCCAGCAGCCCCTCAGCGTTCGCCCCGTGCCCGCTCGGCCAGGAAGCCGGGCATCTCCTTCGCCCCTGGCACCTCAGGTGCTGCCCCAGTTACCCCTGCTGCCCTCAGTGCGGAGATCATTGACCTCCTCCAGACGCTCATTGTTGGGCAGTCTACCCTTTTGAATGCCATCCAGGGGGTAGAAAGGGAGGTGCATCGGAGCAATGCATACCTGGAGGGCATTCATTCGGGTCAGGCTGCCTATCAGCGATCGTTCAACGCTCTGGCCTCAGCACTGATGGCTGCAATTGTCCCTGTGTATAGCCTCCCCCCTCCAACTTCCTCAACCCAGTCCCACTCCCCTGTTCCTCTGCCTATCCCAGACACACCTACAGACCAGCCTGCACACACCTCAACACCCAAGGGCAGCTCATCCAGACATAAGCACCACAGATCACACAAGCATTCACCCAAGCAACATCCACATGCAGACACGCCAACAGCCACTGCCTCCTCTGTGTCCCCCTCCTCCTCGTCTCCCTCCTCCCTCCCTGTGACGTCTCCACTCACACCTGCATGCACACCACCATCAGCCAGTACGTCCATCACCACCACACCCACAAGAACAGTCCGCACATGTGCAGTCACCACCCCCACTGCCATTTACACGTCCCCTGTGTCCTCTCCCACTGTGTCTGTCACCCCCTCTTCCAAACCACACAAACGCAGGCAGTCAACCACCCAACAGCCATCCACCTCACGACAGCCTCCAGCACAAGCACCTGCACCCAAAGACAGCACACTTGACTCTCCTACAACCACATCCTCTCCCTCCACTCCCATACCCACTGCACCTACCCTTCCCATTGCTCCTAAAAAGTTGTTACTCTCCAAAAATAACCTCTTTGCATCACCTGACCCACCCCCTCAATCTCGTAAGAGTCCAAACAGCACCTCAGCCACCACAAGCCCTGCACCTACTAGGACCATCGTTCAGGGCTATTGGAGTCCACCAGCTCCTAGGGCAGGAACATCTGCCAGCAGCAAGGGGACAGCCAGCCCACCCCCTGGGAAAAGAACCAAGAAAGGGAAGGGCCGGCGCGACAGGCCTGAGACTGCTGCCCCCAAGGACACCACCCTTGCACCGTCACCGGGCCACATCCACAAAGGGAGGCAAGGGCCCCAGAGATTCCGCCAAGGGGGGCAAGGGCAGCAGGGCGGACAAGTCCGGCGGCAGGCGAGCTGCCCAGGAGGGCCCCACCAGCCCCATTTGGGGTGTGACGGAGGACACCCAGGGGCCCAGGAGTCCTGCACAGGAGGGCCCCGCAAGCGATAGGTCGGATGGCGACTGAGCGGGAATGATTGCCCAGATCTGATTCCCTAGGAACACAAGACAAGCACCGCTGAACAGGGCCCCGCCGTGAGAAGCACCGCTGAACAGGGCCCCGCCGTGAGAAGCACCGCTGAACAGGGCCCTGCCGTGAGAAGCACCGCTGAACAGGGCCCCGCCGTGAGAAGCACCGCTGAACAGGGCCCCGCCGTCTCTGCACCGCTCCACTGGGCCCTTCATCTCAAGCACCGCTCCGCTGGGCCCTTCCTCTCAAGCACCGCTCCGCTGGGCCCTTCATCTCAAGCACCGCTCTGCTGGGCCCTTCCTCTCAAGCACCGCTCCGCTGGGCCCTTCCTCTCAAGCACCGCTCCGCTGGGCCCTTCATCTCAAGCACCGCTCCGTTGGGCCCTTCATCTCAAGCACCGCTCCGCTGGGCCCTTCATCTCAAGCACCGCTCCGCTGGGCCCCGCCGTCTCTGCACCGCTCCGCTGGGCCCTTCATCTCAAGCACCGCTCCGCTGAGCCCTTCCTCTCAAGCACCGCTCCGCTGGGCCCTTCATCTCAAGCACCGCTCTGCATGGCCCTTCCTCTCAAGCACCACTCCTCTGGGCCCTTCATCTCAAGCACCGCTCCGCTGGGCCCTTCCTCTCAAGCACCGCTCCGCTGGACCCTTCATCTCAAGCACCGCTCCGTTGGGCCCCGCCGTCTCTGCACCGCTCCGCTGGGCCCTTCACCTTAAGCACCGCTCCGCTGGGCCCTTCCTCTCAAGCACCGCTGGCCCATTGGCAGGGCCGGATCTGTGTTGGGCAGGGCTTCACGAAGCACTCTGGGCACCATGCCTCCTCCATAACCAGTGGAGTCTGTAATCCACCAGATGGACTGTGGCTTTGCACTCCCCAGGATGGTACAGTGGGCAACCCACCCACTGTAGAGACTTGAGAGACTGTGGCTTTGCACTCCCCAGGATGGTACAGTGGGCAAGCCACCCACTGTAGAGACTTGAGAGACTGTGGCTTTGCACTCCCCAGGATGGTACAGTGGGCAACCCACCCACTTGTGAGACTTGAGAGACTGTGGCTTTGCACTCCCCAGGATGGTACAGTGGGCAACCCACCCACTTGTGAGACTTGAGAGACTGTGGCTTTGCACTCCCCAGGATGGTACAGTGGGCATGGAGGCCCCTCGTGGATCTGGCGTCGTGGACTCATGTGGCTGAGGTGCCCCCCCTTCCCTTCCCCCTGAGGTGCCTGTGGTTTTATTATCTGATGCCCCAGCAGTGTTCTTTCCAATGGAATCGGGTCTCGTGTGTGGGCTTTGCCCATGTGTTAATGCACATTGGCCCACGAACAATGGCATGTACCCAATATGTGCCGGACTTTTGGACTATGTATACATTGTTCATGTTGTGATTTATTTATTTTAAATATCTCATATTTCACTTCAGTTCAAATATGCTTTAATATACTTCTATTTTAATGATCATTTTATTGTGTCTTTGAATTATTCCGGGGGGTTTGAGGGTGTAAATCTGAGTTGTTGCTCTGCTTTGGTGTGTGGGGATTTGGGGGGGGTGGGTGTGTCGCGTATGTGTGTGCCTGTTACCTTTTCTCCTCCACCCTCCCCTGTGTCGTAGGTGCAGTACTCACCGTTGTCTCCTGCGGCGGCATTCGTGCTCCTGGTACTCGTGCTCGTGGAGTGTATAAAGGTGAGCGTTTTCCCGTTCGTGGTCTGTTTCCGCCGTGTTTTTATCGGTGGGGCTCCCGCCCCGGAAAAGGTGGCGGATTGGTGGGTCGTGATAGGGTGGGCGGTACATTGTCTGCCGCCTGTCTGTTGGCGGTGACCGCCGCGCTGTTTGTTTGCCCCGCCGTGGCGGTCGGAGTGTTAAAGTGGCGGGCTGTGTTGGCGGTTCCCGCCAGGGTCTGAATTCCATTTTTTTTACCGCCTGCCTGTTGGTGGGTTGGCCGCCGCTTTAACACCGACCGCCAGGGTCAGAATGACCACCAGAATGTCTCCTCTAGTCCAAGGTACATGGACTAGAACCCCTCCAGCTGTTGCTCTCATCTGTAGTATTTTTACCGTCCTGGTATCTGGTGAGGCCTTTGTCGGACTTGATCCCGGACTGTCACCTTTCTCCTTATCTCTTTTCTTTGCCCATCTGCCTTCCCACTTTTCGAAGGCTCCCCAGATCTGCGCACTATTCAATATTTCTTTAAGAAGTGCTTTTATTCCGGCCGACCTTATGTGGTCAAAATCTTTAGAGTCAAAGTCTAGTCTGTAGCTCCTTTTCAAATGTTTAGGGGCATATTTATACTCCGTTTGCGCCGAATTTGCGTCGTTTTTTTAGACGCAAATTCGACGCAAAACTAACTCCATATTTATACTTTGGCGTTAGACGCATCTAGCGCCAAAGTTCATGGAGTTAGCGTCATTTTTTTGCGTGAACACCTTCCTTGCGTTAATGATATGCAAGGTAGGCGTTCCCGTCTTAAAAAATGACTCTGATGCATATGCGTCGTATTTATACTCCCGGGCAAAAATGATGCCCGGGAGTGGGCGGGTCTAAAAAACCTTCATTAGCGCTGGATTTTAGCGCCTGGGTCAGGGCAGGCGTTAAGGGACCTGTGGGCTCAGAATGAGCCCAGAGGTGCCCTCCCCTGACCCCAGGGACACCCCCTGCCACCCTTGCCCACCCCAGGAGGACACCCAAGGATGGAGGGACCCACCCCAGGGACATTAAGGTAAGTCCAGGTAAGTATTGTTTTTTATTTTTTTTGTGGCATAGGGGGGCCTGATTTGTGCCCCCCTACATGCCACTATGCCCAATGACCATGCCCAGGGGACAGAAGTCCCCTGGGCATGGCCATTGGGCAAGGGGGCATGACTCCTGTCTTTGCTAAGACAGGAGTCATTTCAATGGGGGATGGGCGTCGTAAAAAAATGGCGCAAATCGGGTTGTGGCGATTTTTTTGCCTCAGCCTGACTTGCACCATTTGTGGACGCCCATACGCCATTTTCCCCCTACGCCGGAGCTGCCTGGTGTACGTCATTTTTTTCAACGCACACCAGACAGCGCCGGCGGCTAACGCCGGCTAACGTCATTGAATAAATACGGCGCCCGCATGGTGCTTCAGAATGGCGTTAGCCGGCGCTAATTTTTTTGGCGCAAAACTGCGTTAGCGCAGTTTTGCGTCAAAAGGTATAAATATGGCCCTCAGTATTCTCAATGTCAATATTGTATTTTTCTGCCAGGTTCGCCAACCTCTGATGCGCTTTGCCCACTTCTTTAGTGATTTTGGGGCACAAGTATCTCAATTCTGCTTCTGTATATGATTTTAATCTGTTCAACCCCATTGTCCCTACCACCAGTTCAGCAGCTTCTACACCCAATCTCACAAAGTTCAGGTACTCATCTTTTTCTGACCTTTCTGGCTTTTCCGCAATTACTGCTGTCTTTTGTGAAGCATAAGTTTTCTCTAGCCACTCATTCAGTTGTTGCACAGAGAAACCTTGCAACAAAATGTTTTCCGACTGCATTAACGGTGACTGTGAGGTCTCTGCACTCATTGTCTGTGGGACTAATACACTTAACCCTCCTTGTCCTTCTGCTGCTTGTTCTCTGGGTAGAATGGGCTGGGGGGTTCCTGTGAACCCTCCACTTGGAATTTCTGGGGTCCTAACTCCCTGATCGCATGCGCCAGACTTATCTTGCGCATACAGTGGTACTGGTGGACCGACAGTAATTTGTAATGATGTGGCAGCTGGTGTCTGACCTGGTCCCAAACCCCGCGGAGCAGGAGCTCCCAAAGCTTGACTCACTGTAGCTGGTGCAGGTACTAATGAAAATCCTACTACTGGGCTATAACTCAGAACCAGCTGTTGCTCTGGCTGGTGCAGCAATTGCGGAGTTGGCTCGATCTGCACTAACCTCGATTTTGTATATATTGGATCAGGTGGTACTAGCAGATTCGTAGTAGTCTCTAGTACTGGGACGTCTGGATAGATTCTCTGTATCTGCGGTGGAGGTTGCAAATGTATCTGCATGTCTGGCGCAGTGGGTACACTGACACCATTCTGTATCAAACCTGTATCACTAGTCTGTACTGTATCAGTAACTCCCTTCTCCTGTGTCTGGTTCCCAGGACCCGCACTGGTGCTCGGGACATTGTCGTTTACTTCATAAGGTGGCGGGCGATCATGCAATAACTGATTAAGAAATTTTTCATCTTCTGAGTCATCTTCTTCTATCCAAGACCTCTTAGTCTCTTTAGGCTAACTAGAGTCTTTATCTGTCTTACAAGTGGCTTTCTTTCCCTGTGTTTCGTCTCCCTGTGTTATGGCTGGAAACAATTTAAGTCCGTCAACTATTCCCCTTCTCCACATTTTGCTCTCATTGTCCCATCTAGCCTCAGCTGAGGTCTTTTCTGCCCTTCTCATTCTCCTCTCGAATTTCTGCTGTCTTTGTTTAATAACCATTAAATCCCAGACTGCTAATGCCTCATACTGGGCTGGCCTCAGAGGTGGCTTTTGTACACTTAACATCCACCTCAAATTCTCCAAAGTTCTCGTATTGAACGTTCCATGTTCTGGAAATGCTAAACATCCATCCTTCTCTGTGAGTTTGCGCCATTGTTTCATCCATAAGCAAGGCGCTACACCCTTTACCTCCATGACTATATAGGCTGGAGTACCCTCAGGCGGTGTAGGCTCCCCTTCACTCACCATAATGTATGCGTCTCCTTTCAGAGCGCTCCTAAAAGCTTTAATAAAATTAATCTTTGCATCTTTCTTTGGTTTGTATTTAATCAGGAAGTGACTTTAATTCCCAGGACACTCTTCACCCACCTTTCTCAACCTATTGCCTCTCACGGACGGCTGCCAATCCGTGCGCGACCCCTCTCAGCAACTGACCTATCCCAGCGCGGCACCACTGACGTCACATCACACACTGCAGCTGACAAAGTCTTGCGGCTTTTCCGCCCCTCACTGGATTTGCACCAAACTAATGCAAAATTACTGCGAGCACCTTTAACAACAACAACAACCCAAATTTGCCGGTTTACTACAGGAAGGGCACACAATCGCTTCAGAACCTTACAGAGATTTCACTTGAAGCCTCAGCCGCTACTCTCTCCTTCTCAGTTCCCGCATCTGCAAGCAGAATTCGACCAGCAAATCCTACTCTTGACTTGTCAATGGTTCGTTCTAGTGCACTTTAGAACTTGCCAAATCTCCATCGAAGGTTTCACATATACAATTTGACTCAAACTCGGCTTGTCAACCACGCCCGATTGACCTATTAAACCGCACAAATTACAACATAAACCCAAGTGTCTCCTACACTGGTCAATATACTCCGGAGTCTTAGACCGCGACGGGTCCGTACATTAACAACCAATCACGTGGATAATTTTTTGAGCACAAAGCGCCACACTCATATGAAGTACGCCGACTTCCCTACTCTCATACTGCGGAGTACGCCCACTCCAGCTAAAACAACATTACCGGGCCTAAACACACATAATTCTCACAAAACACCTGCAAAATTTATAAGCTTAGCAAGCGCAAATTCTACACCACACATGCTAAAACGCCGAGAACATTGCCAACTCACTTAAGCAGGCTCTGAGATCCCGGGAAAGTCATGGGGAATTGAGAAACACATCAAATCTTCAATTTGCATTATCTCAGAAAAACAATCTAAACAATAATTCTCCGTCCTAGGGCCCCAAAGGACCAAACCATCCTCTGCTACCGGAACTGTTAACGCGTCTCTTTATGATAATTTATTACACATCAGGACTCGTTTTAGGCCAATTAATTTTTTGACCCAGTTGAGAGACACCTTAGGACCAGATAACTAATCAATATGTCAATCAATACGTCAATAATGTCATCAATATTTATTACCACAATGCATTTCACTTTAGACAAAGACATTAATCGATTCAAGGCACCACCATGACCTTGCAGTCATGAATAACCACACCAGTTTAGTAGAATTTTATGAGTTTTATTCCCTATTGGTTACAATTCTAAAAGTAGATGTGTTAATCTCAAAACCAGGAAACAAAGCAACATAGTCACAATATGGCAACTCTGATAAGATTTAATTAAGGCAAGAATCACAAACATTAGAGCATAACACGGCGTGATCATAGATCAACTTTAGCAGAGTGTCATTAGCGCGTCAGTTCAACAAAGCATAGATTCAATTGTTTGTCTATTTGCGTAAGTTTTAGTGAACCCCTGTCCTACCCACTGATTAGCATTAGCATGTTGGGCTTCATGCAAAATAATTTGGAACACCAATTTGGAAAACATCTAGCTATGGTCTCTGTCAAAAGTAAGCAGTTGGTACCTAGAAAGGAAAAGCAAACGGACAAATCACAATTGTATTGTCATAGTTACCCTCCAAGGTTTAGGTCAGCACTTAGGTTCAGTCTTCGTCTTCAGGACATCAGTTGATTCACCATCAGTCAAGAACTCAGCTCCGGGTAAAGGGGCACTTCCCTCATAAGGAGGTAAAGTGTAAAAATGGGCAATCTAAGGAAGAGGGTGGTTTAAGTAAAATCAGCAGACAGAGTGACAAAGTTTCTGGATAAAATCAATAGCATTCCCTACCTAATTCTAAAAGGCTCCCTGTGTCATGGGTTTTTATCCCTATTTCGTAGTACATTCCCCTAACATTTCATTGGCTTAAGGTTATACCCCACTATCTTCACCCTATTAGAAAATAGATTATGTCATTAATCTTTCACCCTATATCATTTTACAAACATTTTATTGGTCCATGTAATTGACGTCTTCGGAGGTAGCACGTCCGGTATGATTTCATCCTTCTGTAATTCTTTGCACATCTTTTGGTCTGTAGCTCCATTGTCTTCATCAGTTTAAACGACCTTGTATATTATACTGTTGCATTTTGACTAACATTTTCTACAAGCAATATGAATTTCGTGAGAACGGATCTGCTATGGTTACATTCAGCTTCTAGTTTGAAGAAAACAAGAGGTCATGTCCTTTTGCGAGTCAGCACACTGCAAGTTAGGAAAAAATACATTTAAAACTAGAGCCAGGCAGCTAAGCTTCGGCTCATGCTAACTTAAGGCCTACAAGGATTTTAGCACAATTTCAATAAGTAATCATTAATAATTAGTATAAAACGTATTCAATTATAATAATTCGTAACATTAGTCATTCTTATTAGTCCACGTATACATTGGCGGCCACTCCCCGTGGTCACATTTCAAGTGCACGTTTAAGCAAAAATGTATTAATACAATTTCTATGCGGTATTATCACACATTAATTCATAAACATTTCATGTTAATATAGATTATATAAACTACGCTCTCTCAATCTCCTTCTGTAGTTGTTAGGTGTTGGGGAAGAGAATGTGGCAGGAAGTTATGGCGGATGATGACATCCAGTACAGTAGGCAGGAATTGTGAGATGAAGGACTGTGATATTCCACCCACTCATGCTGCAATTGTTTGGAAGGACCCATAGGCCAGCATGTGCAGGACTGCCAGGAGCTTTGTGAGGGGCGCAATATTGGTTTGCCTTCAAACTCTTGCTGTAATGGCAGGTTCAATTTCTTGGAGCAGCCGGATGATTGAATCCAGTCCCAAATGGTAATATCTTGTGACATCGTCTTCTTGGACCCAAAAAATTGTTGATCTTTGCCGATATATGTGCTACCTCCTCTTGTGCTGCTTTTCTCGTTGCTATAGTGGTGAGCGATGCAATGGTTCTGGTGGTGGCTGGGGTCATCTGCAGCTTCCAAGTTAGAACAGCAACAGGTCCAGGGTGTCCTGAGAGTTGGTAGGGTTTTTGTATGTGTTCTCCTTATATACCTATGCCTGTGCATCATTTTAAGGCCTGCTCTTACCAGGCATTAAAATTTGGACGCAAATGCGTGCTATTATTATTTTTGCTTAGTACATCTTTTTTCAGGAGGCTTGTAAATTTGACGTTTGGAAGCTAGCGTAATTTTTTATGAGAGAACACCTACCCTGCATATCATTTTCGGTAAGTAAAGCAAGGTCAGGTGGTGCTCTCAAAAAATGACACAAGCCTTGAAAAAGTGGTGTTAGACATTTCTAGTGCTACTTTGTAAATATGGTGCAGGATTAGAGCCACAGTTGCACCATAATAAATGGTGCAACAGAGGTGCAAAATCCTTGTAAATCTGGACCATAGTTGGCCCTTGGTTAGTTTTAATGATAACGTCATGTAATGTTAGCAGTGAGATATTTGTGTCTTTTTTTATGTGATCTGTAAAATTGTCAGTTGAGTAATAAATAATGCGTTTGTTGTGTGAGTCATAGTTTGCATCACTGATATTTGGGATATATCTTGATCTCCAAGTTTGAAAGATTGCCTGCTGGCTCTCCAAGTCCTTGGTAAAAGTAAACATTTGTCATAAATCAGCCAGAATGTCCCTTCAGTGAGAAATTGAATTGTTGGCTGATTTGGGTGTGAGGCCTGTTCAAGCAACAGCCACAATCCCTATCAGGATGAACCACAAAAAGTCACTAAATTAAACTGTGCTTATCCGTCGGTAGCTTGGCTCAAGTACAGTCAGGCTTAACTTAAAGGCAGTGTGTAAAGTATTTGTGCAACACTTAAAACATTAAAAAAGTGAAAACACCTCATAAAAAGAATCCACTACTGGTTCGAAAAATAGATCTTGATTTAATGAGAAGAATAGGATCAAAATGACAAACAGCCAATCAGTAGAAGTTAAGATATGAATTGTAAAAAAATATCTGCAACTGCAGTGCTTCAAACCTTAAAACACCAACCGGGACTATCTGGTTGTGCTAAACTGGGGTAAATCCAAAGTTCAAGCCGACCATGATGGAGCACAGGTCTGCTACAGGGACCAGCCTTGTCCTGCTGAAACTATACCATGTGTGGGGGGTTGCATCAAAGATCCAATGCGAGAAAGAGAGGATACGATACAAACCTGATACGTTGGTTCTGAGCCTTCAGTAAAGGATGAGTCAATATTGAGTTGTGCAGTCTTTAGTGCAATATTCTCAAGATGTAGGGTCAAACCCTTTACAGGGAAGGCAATGCATCATCTTCCAGGGGCGGAGCGGGCAATGCGAAGGCGATGCGTAGTGGCCAACGGTGATGTGTCAATTCTGACCCATGCTTTGGGTGGTGCAATGTCCTCGTCTTCATCGGCAACAGCAATGCATTGGCGTTGAGGAGAGATGCAGTGGTTCCGATCAGTGCAGTGATGACAATGTGTGGATTTCTGTACAAGACAGCTGCAGAAGCCACTTCCAAGGGCCCAGATCTGGATTGGCCCCACTTGGCATGGTAAGAATCACAGTTGGCAGAGTCTTAAAGCAGTAGCAGAGCTGATTGAAGTCTTTGATGTCCCCAAGACTTCAGAACAGGAGGAAAGCTAGAAAGCTCTTGGAGTCACTTTGGTTCTAGGAATGATGTAGGTCACGTCCTCACTCAGGCAAGGAGGACAGCAGGTCAGCACAGCAGGAAAACAGTCCTTTCAGATCAGCATTCCAGCAGAGTAGCAGTCCTTGTAGCAGCACAGCAGTCCTTCCGGACACAGTATCCACAGGTCCAGAAGTGTACTGATTTGGTATTGCCAGAAGTCCACTTCTATTACCCAGTTGTGCCTTTGAAATGGGGGTGACTTCAAAGAAGGGTTTTGAAGTGTACAAGGTCCTCCCTTTCATGCTGCAAACATGCAGCTCTGTGTGTGGGGACAGGCAAAGGCATTGAGGTACAAGTGTCAGCTCCTCCCTCCCATCCTGAGCAAAAAGGTCCATCAGCCTAGTGATGGCCCATCCAGATGTGAATGACCCACCAGGCACACATCTGCTCCCTTTGTGTGTGACTATATAGAGGGAATGCACAAAGCGCAGCTATTGTCTCACCCAGATGTTTATTGGAGGCAGGCAGCAGGCACACAGGGTTTAGGAGCAGAAACATGCCAACTTTCTAGAAGTGGCATTAATAAAGTTGTAATCATAAATCCAACTTTACCATTAAGGAGGACTTCTTGTCAAAAGTCTGTAGGTAGCAAACATGACCATCCCACTTCTCATTCAGGAATTACACTTAATAAATGAATTAAGGAATTCCTAATGTTATCCTATGACAGTTTTATGCCTAACAGTAGTGAACAATCAATTTAGGAGTTTTTCACTATCAGGGTGTGTAAAACAAAAAAAAAACATATGTCCCGCCTTTTACTTACACATGTTCTAAGGACTACCCAAGGCATACCTTAGGGGTGTTATGTGTAAAAAAAAAAAAGGGGAGTTTCAGGCTTGACAAGGGTTTTTAAATGCCAAGTCAACATGTCTGTGCAACTGCACATACAGGCTCTGCAGTGGCCGGTCTGAGAAATGTCTAAAGGACTACAACCATTGCTGCAGGCCCACTAGCAGCATTTAATTTACAGGCAGATATAGTGCGCTTAACTGGGAACTTATAATTACATTAGATATTCCTATTGTGTTTCATTACTTAGGTGGAAGAACTTCGAGAGCCCATCAGCATTGACATGGTCTGAACCAGATCTGTTTTCCACTGTAAAGTCCATTCCCTGTAGGGAGATGGGTCACCTCAACATTTTTTGATTCTCAACCCTCATTTACATTAACCACCTGACTGGCCTGTGGTTGGTATGAATCTGAAAGTAAGTCCCAAACAGGTATTGTCTCTACTTCTTCAGTGCCTAAACCATAGCAAAGGCTTCCAGCTCATTAGCACTCCACATCTGTTCCCGGAGTAGTAAGCTCCTTGAGATGAAAGCTACAGGTTGGTGTAGGCCCTCTTCATTAGGCTATGACAATAATGTCCCTAAGCAGTGCTCTGGGGCATCAGTTTGAACAATGAACTCCTTGTAGAAGTCAGGGGCCTCGAGCAGAGGGACTGTGCATATGGCTTGTTTCAGGGGGTCAAATGCTTTCTGGCATGCCTCTGTCCAGTCCATATTTCTGGGTTGCTTCTTTGAAGTTAGTTCAGTCAAGGGGGTCACAATGGTGCCATACCCTTTGACAAACCTCCTGTAATATCTGGTAAGACCTAAGGCTCTCATTTCTGTCTGAATCTTTGGGGGTTCCCAGGCCATGATGGCTTCTCTCTTGACGTAGATGTGTTGCACCTTATTGCCTGCCCACCAGGTGTCCCAAGTACACCACAGTCTCTGCCCTCATTGGCACTTAGTGGCCTTGATAGTCAGGCCTGCATTTTGCAGGCCTGGAATCACTTCCTGGAGGTGGAAGAGATGGTCCTTCCAGCTGCTGCTGAAGACAGCTATGTCATCTAGGTATGTAGTGCTGAAGGCCTCCATTCAAGCCAAGATTTGGTTTAACAATCTCTGGAAGGTGGCAAGGGCATTCGTGAGCCCAATGGGCACTACCTTAAACTGGTAGTGGCTCTCTAGAGAGGAGAACGCTGACCTCTCCTTGGCTCCTTCAGTCAGGGTGATTTGCCAGTATTCTGAAGTGAGGTCAAAAGTACCTGTCAATCAGCTCATCTGCCCGTGGGATGGGATAAACATCAGTTTTAACACTCCATAGTCTACACAGAATGGAAGTTCTGGTGTAGTGCCTGTTGGGGTAGCGTTTGGTACCAGGCATCAAATCGCTGCACCAGGGGCTACTGGAAGGCTCAATCACCACCAATTCCAGCATTTTGGAAACCTCTGCCTTAATGATGACCCTCACTTTGTCCAACAGCTAGTAAATGTTATTCTTGACAGAGGGGCATCCTCCTGTGTCTATGTCATGGGTACACACGTTTATAACCCAAAACAAGAGGGGAAACAGAGAGAAGAACTCCCTCAGCAACTGATGACAGTCACTCTGCTGTTCAGAAGTGGGTGTAGGGGAAAGGTTTACACCTTCCACTGGCCCATCCTTCTCTTTGGGGGCTAAGAGGTCAGGAAAAGGTTCACTCTCCTCCTCCCCTCCATCTGTCATCAACAGCATGGTGACCTCAGACCTCTCATAGTTGGGTTTCAGATGGTTGAAGTGGATAACCCTCAAGGGGTGTCTGGGGGTCTTGAGGTCCACAAAGTAAGTGGGCTCCCTCTTCTACTCTACAATTTCACGTGGCCCAGTCCAATTGTCTTGGATGGCCCCAGGCTCCATAGGCTTCATCACCCACAATTTTTGCCCAAGCTTCAAGTCCACAGGAGCTGCCGTCTGGTCATACCACTGCTTCATTACTTACTGGCTGGCCTCAAAGTTGTCTGAAGCTTGGTTCTAGAACTCGGCCATCTGTCTTCAGAAGGCCAGCATGTAGTTCACTACATCCTGGGGAGGTTTCCTGGAAGATTGCTCCCACTCTTCCTTTACCAGGCTGATAGGTCCCCTTATAGGGTGCCAGTACAAAAGCTCAAAAAGACTAAACCCAAATCCCCTGTTGTGGCATGTCTCTGTATGCAAAAACACTTCAGAGCCTGAGGTAGGCTCCTGATCATGCCTTTCAGGGTCTTGTTGAATCTCTCAACAAACCCATTTGTTTGTGGATAATACAGGGTGGAGAACTCATTAGGAACTCAACACTCCTTCCACATCAACTACATATAAGCAGGCATGAAGTTGGTGTTCCTGTCAGCCACAACTTCTTTGTGGAAATCCACTTGGGTAAAAATCACCATCAGAGCACTAGCCACTGTGGGTGTAGTAGTAGTCCTTAGTGGTATAGCCTCTAGGTACTAGTGGCCTGGTCTACCAGAACCAGGATGCACCTGTAAAACAGAAGTAGTCTGGTGATCCAGGAGTCCTACAATGTCAATACCCACCCTTTCGAAGGGGGTGCCAATGACAGCTAAGGAAGACAGGGTAGCTTTTAGCTCCTGTCCTGTCCCACAGGTTCTACAGAAGGCATCGGAAGACCTCACCTAAGGCCAGTAAAATTGCTGCTCAAGTTTGGCAAAAGTATTTTCCTGGTCCAGATATCCTGCCAGGTGAATTTTGTGAGCCAGCCCCAGTAGGAAGGACCTTTAGCATTGGGGGAGCACTAGGGCCCTTGTCCCATGCACTGGTTCCTTATGGTCACTGTGCAGGATGTTGTCCCTTCATTAAATGGGGTGACTACCAGAGGCATCACCTGCTGCCTGGGCTTTGGCCTGTCATCTCATGCTCTCCAAGGCTTTGTATATCCTCTGAGCATTACAGAAGTAGTCCCTAGTAGGTGCTTCTTCTCTATGCCATCCAGTAAAATCGGTTAGGTCACTAAGGAAGACAGTGTCCTCTCCACTGTGCTCCAGGCTGGTCTCCTTGGACATCTTAACCACCTCAGTCGGGAGACAATCACTGGTTCTCCAGTACCTTTACCCTTCCTTGATGTCCCAGCTGTCTGGGCCATACTTCCGGGCTCCAGAACTTTTTGACATCGCTCTCTGGCCCACCATGGACCTTATAGAGGCATAAGCCCACCTAGGTACCCCCAACATTTCCATGTGTGATCTGTGCTCCACTTCCTTCCAGGCGATGTGCTCTAGGTCATTCCCTAGCAAACAATCCACAGGCATGGCATGACTTACAGCTACTTGCAAAAGACCTGAGACTCCCAACTTAAGGGAACAAGGGCCACTGGGTAGTGAACCTCACAGTTGTCTGCTACCACAACCTGGTGGAATACATTGGGTAAAATCTGCTCTCGGGGCACCAGAAGGCTCCTTACCATAGTTATTCTGGAATCTGTGCCCGTCAGAGTCTCAACACTTTGCCTGTTGATGGTAACCCATGCCTATACTTGGTAGAATTGGATAGCACATTGGTCTTTGGGACCATCTCCATGTACCCAGGAATACTAGGGTAACCTTGCTAAGCTCCCCACCACTAACTGGGACAAACTCCTCCCCAAGCACTACACTCTACACCCCTGGGGTCTTACCTCCAGTGGGAGGCTGTGCCCTATTACTGAATTTGAAATACTCATAGCACTTGAGAGGTGTGTTCTGTTTCTGGGTAGGAAATCTCTTTTTCTTGTGGCCAGACTGGACATGAGACCCTTTCCCTGAGAGCTGTTTTGGGGGCCCAGAGAGATCTCCTTCTTTTTATCCCCCCTCTTTCTCCTGGTAGGAAACCTGAGCACCCTTTGGATACTCTGGTGCTGACGTAGAGGTCTGCCTCTTCAGCAAGCTGCCTGGCATCAGCTAGCTTGCTATCCACTTGGTGCTTGGCCAGCTCTGGAAAACAAATTTCAAGCATGTGCTCCCTCATAATCAGGTTGTGCAGCCCATCAAGGTCACCTGCCTTGATGACCCTCACCCAGCCCTTTAGTGCCTTGCTAGAATATTCAAGACAATCCACCCAGATCTGTGTGGGGAGTTTGTGGCTCTTCCTGAAAGACTGGTGGTATTTTTCTGGAGTTAACACAAACTTGCTGATGAGTATAGCCTTCATGGGAGTGCACTGTGCCTGGTCCTCTGCTTCTAGTGTCAGGAGCATGCCCCTCCCCACCGTGGACACATACCTCCACAAGTTACCACCCCAATACTCTTCAGGAACCTTGTCCTACACATTATTTTGTGGTGCCTCACACACCCCACAGGGAATTCATGCTTCATCATAGGGCATGCTTCTCATGGGACTAGTGCTGCATTGTCCTATGGGCCCCTCAAAGGGTCACTTTAGGAGAGATCTTGTTTCTTTATAACATATAATGAGGATGGTGAGTATGAGAGTGTCCTAATGAGATGTGGTGAACTGTTAGAGTGTATGCGAGTGAGGTAAACATATATAGTTAAAACTGTCTTAGGGATACCCACTATATCTTTTAATATTATTGCTCTATTGTCTGGATTAAAAAAAAAACATGCAAATGGTTAGAGCTGCTATAGGGATGCAATGTGCCCAAGTAGTCTAAAAAAAATAGATGATATCAGGTCAACATGTATCCAGCCCACAGACCTAAAGGAAAGGTTTCCCTGCACTTCTTCAGGACTAAAAAGAAGTGTATATGTAGATATACCCCATACCTAAAAACTCAGGGGTAGTTAAGGTAGACCATTAAAAGATAATACCTGTTGTATTCTGAAGTAGAAACACATGTGTGGCCAACCTGCAAAGATAAGGAAAAGAGAAAGAAGGAACAAAATAATAAGCAACTCATAGTCAAGGCAGTAAATACCATGTTAATCTTCACTGCATCATATTGAGTACATATCCAGTATATTATATCATGATTTTAAACACGCACATGCTGTAAATAAAAACGCTATATCATCCACCTTCTGTCGGGATCTGGTGACGGTTGATAGTACACACAACAAGCAGGTCATAAAAACAATACAAAATGGCCATGCCTCAAATATAGCACACAAACAAATAAATATGCAGGTGTCACATGGTGAATCATAAGTGCCTGCAACAGTTTTAGGTGTGAGCAATCTTACCTTGTACATCAGTACCGTATGCCCCATAGATGGAAGTCAGAAGCTAGAGCACAGCTGCTAGCTGTAAAGGTGCAATGAAACTGATGAGAAATTATACCAAGTGTCGAGGGATACAGACATCAAATGGTGCAGCCGTATTTACAGATCTGTAGCACAGAGAGTGCAGCCAACCTACCATCCTCTGCTCACCTGAAAGAAGACTGAACAGGATGAGTGGTCCATTTTTAAAACACAGTCCAAGCAGTGATTCTTGTCAGGTTTGCACAATTCTTAAATCAAACCCCCATCATGAAAAGTGAAGAGGGGCAATATGCCAGTAGCTATAGCTAACGTGACTCAAGGAATGTACTTATCAGTGGTGGCCATCTTGAGGATGTCATGGTCAAAAATGTGGTATACCTAGGGAAGAACTCCTTTTTAATATAATAAACCATCTGGTGGATGACGGTATAAACATATAGTATAATGTGTTGAAAAAAATCAATCTCAATCGCCCTGCCCAGTGCGACCATTACCCGCAGGTGCTGTTGATGTGAGGCTAAAATGACAAACCTCCAATGTCGGACATATTAGGAATGGAGCAGTAACTCCAGACAAACCATTTCCAAGGGCAGCTATCTTATAGTGGTGGTAATCATGTTTATAGGGATTGAAGCAGATTTTGCAGTTCAAATTTAAAAATGGTATTTAACTGGAACATCCCATTCATTGTCAATGGATATGCTTGTGACCTGGTGTTGCTGTTGGTTCTGGGTCTCATAGTTTTGTGCCGGCCATCATGTAACAGTGTTATTTAATATTGCAAAGTGTAATCCTGCATCCCATAGAGTGATGGGATATCAAAATATAACAATTGTTATATACATTTGGTGCATATGGGCTGATGCCCAATGGTCGTAATCAATGTGTACGGATTTGTAAACCCCTTGATGGCATCAACTCTCTACAATGATGATAGTTATAGATTAAAAGAGGGCACTAACCCTGAGTTCAAATCCCAAATGGATAGACTACGTGGTATAGACCTTTAGATGAGGGGACAGCCTCCTTATAGAGTAATTACAAAATGTTCCACGTAGCTCCCCATTGTTGGAAACAGAATGCAAGAGTCATAAAAGTCTTATCAAATCAGCTTTATTCCTGCAAGGAGCATGCCTTAAGATGAATCATGACAACTCTATTGTTGTGTGAAGGCACCACAAAAATATACCTAGGATTCTCTTCCCAGATGTGTCCATTTTTTTGCCCGTCATTTCATCTGTCGATCTGACAGTGCCTTCCTTTGTACTGAGTTACTATGTGATCCCCCAAACACAACTTGACAACAAAACCTTTGGGATGAAGACCCTCTCATTAAAAGCAGACACTGTAGGCATGCTGCCACCATCATTGCCAGACTCATTTTGCCTGGCCTTAATGTCCAGCTTCCTCATACTGAGTTATAGGCCAGAAGTAGTTTATTTTCCTCAGAAGTCCTTTGCTTCTCCTCTGCCTCCTTGGCCAATCTCTTTAATTTCTCCTTTTCCTCTCAGGATGTTAATTACTCATCAGGCATACCTCAGGTCCCTTTGTTTGTGACTGTTAAGAGGGAATGCACAAAACCCAGCTGTTACCTCTCCCAGATGTGTATTAGAGGCAGGCAGCAGGCACTGTGATTAAGGCAGAAAAATGTCAACTTTCTAAAGGTGGCATTTTTGAAGTTGTTATCATAAATCCAACTTTACCATTAAGGAGGATTTATTTTTACAAGTCCATAGGTACCCAACACAACAGTCCCATTCATTCTCATTCAGGAATAATAAATGTATTAAGAAATCCCCAATGTTATCCCACAAGAGGGGTATGCCTCACAATAGTGAAAAATGAATTTAGGAGTTTTTCACTACCAGGGCGTATAAAACTGCTATACCCAGTCATGTGACCCAAGACAGGATACAGGAACAAAGGGCTAAGGGCAGAAAAATGCCAACTTTCCAAAGACTTTCTCATTAAAGATGATTTATCATTACAATTCCGTAGGTAGCAAACATTACACAACTAACTCCTCTAAATAAGGAATTACAGCTTATTGAATGTAAGTAGTGAAAAATGAATTTGGGAGTTTTTCACTACAAGGACATAAAAAGGTGTATGTCCTACCCTTTAGTTACACAGCACCCTGTCCTATGGGCTTTCTATGGCGTATCATAGGGGTGACTCATGTGTAATAAAAGGGGAGTGTAAGGTTTGCAAGGGTGTTTAAATTCCAAGTCGACAAGACAGTGAAACTGGATATACAGGCTCTGCTGTAGCAGATCTGAGACATAATTTAAGTTGCTGCTCAGGTGTATGGCACAATAAGTGCTTCAGGCCACTGTTATCATTTAATTTACAGGCCCTTGGTATGAGGTATGCTACTCTACAAGGGACGTATAAGTAAATTAAATATGTCAATTGAGTATAAACTAATTTGACATGTTTTTAGGAGAGAGTTCAAGCACCTTAGAAACAGGTTAGGAGCAGTAAAGTGCACAGAGTCCTAAGACCAACAAAAAGAAATTCAGCAAAAAGTGGAGGGTAAAAAGACAAAATGTTTGGGGTGACCCTGCTGAGAGGACCAGGTCCAACACCCCTCTAAATGTGTCACTGTGAATGACATAGTGGCCAATGAAAAGAAAATTCTTTAAGGAAGTTTGGGGGGTTTCTTCATTCAGAAATATCTGTTTTTAAATAAAATGGGGTTAAACAGTATGTTCTACAGCACAATTTTAATATAAACATGATAAAAATCTCTAGCCTCTGAAAAGGCACTCATTAAATATTCAAGAGCTTTTATAGTGAACCAAAGAAGCCTGACTCCCCCAAGGATTTGACACTGTTTTATTGACCCTGTTTTTTTCAACTTGTTGTCTGGGTTCTTCTCATTTGTCAATAACTGCCTCCAATGTGACATTAGTGCCCTCCATATGCCATGGATGCGTGCCTTCCTGATGCCTAGAAATACCTACAGTATGACAGTGCAAGAAAGTTGCCAATGATACGGTCCACATACCATAGGCAACACATAGAAAGTAGGTGACCCATATGCCAAAAACTGCCTCCAGTATGACAGGATGAGCACTCTGTCATCGTTGCTCACTGTCCTATTTGCCACAGTAGCCCTCCTTCATGCCAGCGATTATCGCAAATATTCCAGAACCAACATTTTGCCTTCAATACCCAATATCTAAAAGATTACCTCCAGTACCAACGGGCCTGCATTTTGCCATAGATGGCCTCATGTGTACCAAAAATGATTTAGAATATGCCAGCAACAGCATGTTGCAGAGGGTCTCTCTCCAGACCTAGAATTAACTCCAGCATGCCATGGGCAGTGGTAGACTTGTGAGCATAACACACACATATACACACATTCTTTCATGCTCACTCACTCACACATGCTGTACTGTTCCACATACTCACACAATCTCACCTAATGCCTTGTCCACACACACTCACTCTCATGTTCAGATGCACTGACATGCTCACACACACTTACATGTGTTCACACTCTCTCACTCATGCACACATACTCTCTCACTCACTATCTCACTCTCAAGCAGTCACTATTTCACTCACTGTTTCACATGCTTCTTCACAGTCTCACTAATTGTCTCACTCACATGCATACTCGCTATTTCAATCGCTGTCTCATATGCTCACTTACTCCGGGGCTAGTTTCGGATGGGTTTTTGAGGTGTTACACCCTCTATGGTTGGGTTCAGGTGCCTACAGTCAGGTATGGTGAGATGTCTGTTGGATTTCACCTAGGATATTTACATGCCCCACACTCACAAAAACACACCCACACTCTCTCTTTCTCCCATCTCTGTTTAGAAGACATAAAAAAATGCCTTCAGTTTGAAAAATGTTATGCTTTAAGTACCTATAACAATCTTCACTCCTCTCTCTTTCCACTTCTGGTTGTGCCTCCTCATGTCCTGTTTCTCATATTATTTGTTAACAAGATATGCTATTATGATTGCTGGGAAATTAGAAGCCACCCCATCCCAATATTACTGACCAAGCTACGCCCTACACGTACTGCCTCACTGCCTCACAAGCAGGATCAATCACTGTATCAATCACTGTTTCACACACATGATTGCACACTGTCTAACACTCACTAATGCTCACTCAATCACTCACACTCTCACACTCAATTACTTTCACATTCATACTTGCTTACTCACTCCCACTCACTCTCTCCATCTCATTGACACACCAACACAGTTGTTCTCTCTCACATGTCCCCTTTCACAAATGCCCTCAAGCTTTTGTGAACGCATACACCCCCCCACACACACACTAACACCCAGAAATGCACACAGTATTTAAGAGTTTTCTTTTATTCGCCCTCAGATGCCTGTGCAGGTAAGACTTCAATTTCCTTAGCTGCCAGTGCTCCATGGCCCTGCCAGCCAAACACACACCTTCCTCCTGGCCAAACTTTGCACCTCAAGAATCAAAATGAAAACTAGTCTGCTCAGTGCATGCTGCATGTGACCCTGTGACATTGGATCCATGTTGATGCATTGTGCAGTCTCCTAGTTTCAATTACCTGCACATCAGCCTCTTGCCTATCCACCACACCGTTTCATAATTTGTAACATAATTTAGGAAAGGGTGAGGTCAAAGGCTAACTGGTGTGTAGTTTCAGTCAATGCACAGTTGAACCCTAAATCATCTAGAGTTACCTTTAAAGGTAATTCTGTGGCACATCATCAGAGACAAAGCTCTCAAGGATGACAGGCCCCAGTAGCCTGAGCTGTAATTGTTCCAACACTGAACAAGACCTCTGATGGTTTTGTCTTGCTGTGGAGACATACAGATGCTACATACAGTGTCTTTCGAGATCCATAGCCAGGAGACTCCCCACCACTTCCTGCATAGGGGAATTGACAGGAAGGGAAGTATGAGGAGGAATATGGCATGCCCAGGTCAGAGGGTAGCAGGGGACAGCATGGGTGGAGGCAAGCTTCCCCAAAAGTGGAGGAACAACACTGACAGAGAGGGTTTTGGTAAAAAAAATTGAATAGCAAGGCATCAGAGTCAGCATGTTCATTTACCTGTGGATACTTGCATCAGGACACTACAACTGGTGAAGAAGCTCGGGAAACAAATCCTCATGTGATAAAATCCATCTGCTCAATAATGACAACATGCAGAGGTGAGCTGAGGTAAGAACATAATTCAATGAAAACTTGCCCAAAACAGTCCACTGCGCATATAGAAAACTGCTGTGTGAGCAGAACTGTGGGAAGCAAAGAAACACAATAGCTGAAATAAGCTTTGTAGGGAGCAGGGATCAGGAACAAAATGTAGAGGGGGCCAGGAAGCTACATACTCCACAGGCACAGCATGAGTACTTCCCAGCCAGACTGCATGAAATCTTGATATGTGCGGAGAATGGATGGACCTTGGCCGGGCACTAGCCAAACTCCATGATCAAATCCAATACTCAATAGGGGTGGCTATTTTGGAATTGGCTGCCATGTTCACAAAGGAACAGTACAAAATCAGACCCGGTAAATGAGGCAGTCAGTGGCACTTTTCCGAAAACCAAACAAAGACAAAGGAGAGGGTTGCAGACCAACAAAGGAAAAACAACAGGATTTTCTTGCAGTGCACCTGCCTTGAGCAAAAGGAGAGCAACTGAGCAAACTCTCTAAGAAAATTAGATCTTGTCAGAAGGTCAGCTGCCACCACTTTAAAGTCAGGTGTCCTCATAAAAAGCAGTAGAAGACTAATTTTAAAGTCATTATTCTGTTAGAGATACCTAGAAAGAGCGCAAAGCAGAACACAGCAGCCCTATTAGAATAGGACTAATGCTAGAAAACTATATATAAATGCAAGGACAGCAAAGTGTGCTCTCAGGCATGAAACACATTAAGTTGAATCTGGGACAATAAGACTGATGAAGCATGAAGTTAAAAGAAATCAACAACAAAATACGAATTTCATGAATACCTGGGAAAAGTGATGCACAATACTAAAGGCAACAAGAGAACAGAGAGTCAGCAGTTTAAGTAAACAAATATTACCTCCCAAGTGTTAGAAACTAGCTAAATTCTAAAGCTGAGAAAAGAGACAGACAGAAAGCAGAAGTGGGGAAACAAGGTCCAGATCTATGACTCTTGAAATAAAAGAAAGAATAAATGACTTACGTGGGCAAAAAGTTAGGTTCATAAAAAAAGCAGAGTTACTTGAACATGTCCACCAACGGAAAGAGCCATTTCCTATAGAGACATGCAGTAATCAGGAGCTGCCCGTCCTTTAGGGCGGAGGGACCACGCCCCCCCCACCTTTAGCACCACATGAAGAGTGCCGTCGGGCTGAACAAAGGTCAGCCTGACACACACTCTTCATGTTCAGGTCAGGCAGCCAGGAGCAGACATGCGTGATTTGCACAGACTCCTGGCTTTCTGAGCTGAACTTTGCTGGGCTGAAGAGGTCACAGCTCCAGTGGGCGTGACCTCCTCGGTTCAGCAAAGGTGCCTCAAGGCCCTCCCATGGGTGGCGAGGGAAGTGTCACCCATTGACTTCGACCTGGGCACTTCAGGTTTAAGCCCTGAAGCACCCAGGGCGAGTGTCAATCAGTGATACCTTGTCACAGAGTGGAGTGGGATCAGGAGTTTCACTGACTCCATCTCACTCAGTGACGAAGTTGAGACTGCTGCCTTCCCTCATTGGCTGACCTATGGTCAGCCAGTGAGGGAAGGCAGCAGTCCCAACCCTCCTGGGACCTCCGATGCTGAAGGTAAGTGTGTGTGTGTGTGTCAGATCTTTTTAAATGAATGTTTGGTGCGTGCGTGTATGTTTGAATGTTGATGAGTGCTGTTAATGGATGTGCATGTGTGCATGTGTGTGTGAAAGAATGTGTGAGTGTGCTTCCATCCCGCCTCTCCCACCTAAAACTGCCGGCCACTACTGGCAAACAATCAGTGTATTTGTAAAGCGCGCTACCACCGGCGAGGGTCTCAAGGCGCTGATGGGGAGGATGCTGCTACTGCTCAAATAGCCAGGTCTTGAGCCACTTTCTGAAAGTCAGCAGGTCTTTGGTCTGTTGTAGGGGCAGGGGAAGGTTGTTCCAGGTCTTGGCGGCAAGGTTGGAGAAGGATCTGCCTCCGGTAGTCACTCTTCGGATGCGGGGGACGGTGGCGAGGGCGAGGTCGGCAGAGCGGAGTTGGCGGGACGTGGTGTAGAAGTTGAGTCGTCTGTTGAGGTAGGCTAGGCCTGTGTTGTGGAGTGCCTTGTGTGCGTGGGTGAGGAGCTTGAAGGTTCTCCTTTTCTTGACGGGAGCCAGTTTAGGTTTCTCAGAAGGGGAGTGATGTGGCTGTGGCAGTGGGCATTGAGGATCAGGAGTGCGGAGGCGTTTTGTCTGCGTTGCAGTCGTTTGAAGAGTTTGGCCAGGGCTCCTGCATAGAGGGCGCTTCCGTAGTCAAGTTTGCTGATGACAAGGGCTTGGGTGACTGTTCTTCTTGTATCTCTGGGGATCCATCTGTAGATCTTGCGGAGCATGCAGAGGGTGTTGAAGCAGGATGAGGAGACAACGCTGACTTGCTTGGTCATGGAGAGTGTTGAGTCAAGGATGACGCCCAGGTTGCGTGCTTGGTTGGTGGGTGTTGGGGGTGCTCCTAGAGAGGTCAGCCACCAGGAGTCATCCCAGGCTGAGGGGTTGGTGCCGAGGATGAGGACCTCTGTCTTATCTGAGTTCAACATCAGTTTGCTGTTTCTCATCCATTCGGCGATAACCTTCATTCCATTGTGGAGGTTGGATTTGGCTGTAAGGGGGTCCTTGGTGAGGGAGAGGATCAGTTGGGTGTCCTCGGCGTAGGAGATGATGTTGTGGTTGTGTAGTCGGGTGACGTGGGCGAGCAGGGCCATGTAGACGTTGAACAGTGTAGGGCTGAGGGACGATCTTTGGGGAACGCCGCAGATGATCTTGGAGGCTTCGGAGCGAAAGGGTGGAGTGGACGCTCTGGGTTCTGCCAGAGAGGAAGGAGGTGATCCTCTCTAGGGCTTTGTCTCGGATCCCTGCGTTGTGAAGGCGTGTGCGTAGGATGCGATGGCAGACGGTGTTGAAGGCGGCCGAGAGGTCCAGGAGGATGAGAGCCGCGGATTTCCCATAGTTGAGCAGGGCCCCGATGTCGTCGGTGGCGGCGACGAGGGCGGTTTCGGTACTGTGGTTGCTGCAGAACCCTGACTGGGATGGGCCCAGGATGTTGTTTTCTTCGAGGTAGTGGGTCAGTTGTCTGTTGACGATCTTCTCAATGACCTTGGCCGGGAATGGAAGCTGGGAAATGGGGCGGAAGTTCTTGAGGTCTCTCGGGTCCGCCATGGGTTTCTTGAGTAGGGGTTTGATTTCAGCATGCTTCCAGCTTTCGGGGTAGGTCGCGGTCTCGAAGGAGATGTTGATGACTTTGCAGAGGTGGGGTGCAATGGTGGCACTTGCTTTGTTAAAGATGTGGTGCGGGCATGGGTCTGATGGAGATCCAGAGTGGATAGTGCTCATGGTTTTGATTGTGTTGTCTTCGTTCACGTTGGCCCAGGCGAGCAGAGGGTCGTAGTTGAGGGTGGGTGGAGAGTCTGGGGCGTTGGTGATTGGCGGGTGGTCTGTCTGTTGAAGCTGTCATGTATGTCTGTGATCTTGTGGTGGAAGAAGGTGGCAAGGGGGTTGCACACGTCTTGTGAAGGTGGGATGTCGTTTGTGTTGGAGCTGGGGTTGGAGAGTTCCTTCACAGTGTTGAAGAGCACCTTGCTGTTCTCCAGGCGGTCTTTGAAGGAGGTTTTTTGGGCAGATCTGATGAGGTGATGGTGATTGCGGATGGCATTCTTGTAGGCAGCATGGTTGTCCGATGTCTGTTCGAGGAGCCACTTTCTTTCCAGTTTCCGACAGGTTTCCTTGGAGGCTTGAAGGTCCGGGGTGAACCAGCTGCCTCTCTTGTTGGCAGCTCTGTTGCAAGGTTTGTTGAGTGGGCGAATGTGTTGGCGCAGTCGTTGATCCAGCACCAGAGGTTGCAGGCAGCGAGGTTGGGATTGGTGGGTTTGTTGGGGTTTTTTTGGGCGAGGCTTGTATTCAGCTGGTCTTGGTTGATTTTGCTCCAGTTGTGGCGTGGGATCTGTTGGATGCGGTGGTGCGTGGTGGCTTTCCAGACGGTGAAGTAGACACAGCGGTGGTCGGCCCATGGGAGTTTGGTGGTGTGGCTGAAGGCGATGTGGGGGCTAGTGGAGAAGACGGGGTCCAGCGTGTGGCCGGCGGAGTGTGCTGGAGTAGTGACGAGTTGTCTGAGTCCGAGGGTGGCGAGGTTGTCTATCAGGGTGGTGGAGTTGGGGTCGTTGTTATTCTCTAGGTGGAAGTTCAGATCGCCGAGGAGGACGTAGTTGGTGGAGGCTAGGGTATGCCTGCTGACGAGGTCGGCGATGGAGTCACAGAACTGATGCCGTGGTCCGTGGGGCCTGTAGATGAGGGTTCCTCTGAGGGTGGTGTTGGGGTTGGTGTGGATCTGGAAGTGCAGGTGTTTGGCTGTGCTGAGGGTGTCTTTTGTGCAGGCTGTAACCCTCATGGTGTTCTTGTGGATGATGGTGATTCCGCCTCCGGTTCCGTTGGTGCGATCTCTGCCGGTGATCTTGTAGCCAACCGCAATGGCTTTGGCGATGTGTGGGGCCAAGGAGGCGTTCATCCAGGTCTCCGTCAGGAAGGCGATGTCCGGGGTGGAGGAGTCGAGCAGGTCCCAGAGTTCGAATGCCATCGAATTATGTTACTTCGCAGAAAAATGATCACGAATCAATGCACATTACAACGTTAGAGTACTTGAAGCCCTTGTAAATTTAAGCAAGCCATCCGAAATGCTTGACTACACATTCCAGAGAAACTCTATCTGTTGTGTGCCTTGCTTCCACATGTATCATGCTTCCCAGAAAAAGAATCAATTCATCTGTAATGTGTTTCCTAGTACATTTCTCTTCCTGCAGTACCTGATGAAGCCAGCAAATACTTATGAATTGGATTGGCTTAGGTAATATTAGTTTGTGCTTTGTGGCATCTCACATTGGCTCATGTTTTGGTAATTATAGACATACTTGTGCGCTCACTGCTAATGCAATTTAAAAGTCAAAATATCATTTTTAGAAGGGAGGGATAAACAACAATAGATATCCATTGCCTATCAACTACTGTCAGGATGTGTAAAGTTAACCGCAATCTCACCCGGGGCATAACTTGGTCAGTATGCTTGGACATCGTGTTAAAACATATTGGGCCAGACTTAAGAAAAGTAGTGCTACATTACATGTAGCGCCACTTTTCTTGCAGCCCCTTGTGTCCTCCAACCACCACCATGTGTGCGCCATATTTTAGATACAGCACACCATGGCGCATGGTAGGGGGCAATAGAGTCAGAATTTCTGATGGTATTGATGTACTGTTCAGGGTTAGCACCAAAATGTTGGCACTAACCCCGAACCGTACATACTGTAGGGGCCCATTTAACACCTGCTCTGCGCAGGTACTAAAAATGCTGAAAATAATTATGCAAATACATGTTATCGCCCCCTGCCCCCAAAAGGGGTAACCCCCCACTTGCATATATTATGCCTGGGGCAGGCATAATGTGGGGCAAGGGGTTACAAAGTGGAGCAATGCATGCATTGGGGTACTTTGTAAATATGGTGTGCCGATTTGGGGCTCACTGGGCCACAATAGCAGAAGATAAAATGATGCTAATGTGGTGCAAGGAGTCGCTAGAGGCTCTTATATGAGAAGCAAGACATGAGTAGTGGAAAGAGAAAGGACTGTGGATTGCTAAGGATATTTAAAACACAATATTTTTTCAAACTAATTAAAAAAAATTGAAGGCCTTCAAAATACAGACAAACGTGTATGTGTTTTATCAGCGTGACCATGTAAAAATCTCAGGTGAAATCCGACAGACATTTTCGGTGAACCGACCGAACCCACTTTTACCAAACTCTTCACTATCGCGTCCCCGCCCTCCCCTCGACGGGCCCCGCAAAACGCACCCCGACCAATACACAAGAAATGTAAATGTACATCCCTCAGTTGGAGTAAATCTATTGTTTTTTGTGAATTCTCTAGGTACTAATAGCACTCCGGGAAGCTTGTGACGATTCCAAATTTAAATTTACCAACAAAAGTCAGTGTTTTTTGCGAGCCTACGTTGCAGATTTCAATACTGGCTCATAGCGTCCAGCTAAATTGGGATGCGCATTGAAGTGTTTGAACCGAGGCAGAGTAGTGGCACGTTACACCTATATATTTACAGCCTTTCTTAGCTTACAATTACGCTGTGGGAGAAATATCTTTCTGTGTCGTTTATTGTTATCGAAGAACCATATTGTTCGTCCTGATTTATTGCCGCGCGATATTAATAATATCCAGTGTCTATTGGTTTTACTCTTCAGTGGCTTTTACAGCCAAAAGCCTAGGCTGTCAGGTAAATCATCGTGTCAGAGGGCACCAGGGGCAATTGGCCTACAAATCGGAAACAATTAAGATGGAAGCTTTGGGCCTCTACTTATAATTGGCTGCAAAGGGACGGTGTTGAGTTATTGTGTTCAGGCTCTATCAGCGAGAACATAAATCCTTTGTCAGGAAGCACTTTTCCCCAGCGCGGTCCTTAAGATCACATTGATACTGTCCTGCAATTAATGAAGCAGGTGATAATATCTCTAGGTCATTTCCTAAATTGCAGCCCAGCCAGAAAAGACCGGTCACTCAATTATCAGGGGCAGTGTTGCATTCAGAGACCGGATGTCACGTACATGCGCCATGAGGCTTGCTGACTTCCTGTTAAAAGGCTGTCCTCAATTCTCTGAGTTTGTGTTGGTGATATACTGCCAAGAAGACATAATCATGGCAAAATTAGTTTAAAAAGCATTGGCAAAGTCAATGGGTTTAGTATTGTCAAGCTGGTGGGAATGTTGTTTTATTGCAAGAATATGCCCCATAAATTAAAAAAAAAGTAAAAATAATGGCCACACAAATAATGTTGCCTCTAGACCAGACCTAAAAGTGATCCTTCAGGATATCCACTCTCTTGGGCTGCTGCTCCCGCAATAGTTTGCTCTAATTACAAATACAGCGATTGTCAAGGCACCCAGGCTGGTCCCTTATGTGTCCACGGAGAGCCATAGATTCCGCAGAGCGGATGAAAATCCGGTTAGCAGTGCTGCTAACTGTGACAGTAACTTGCAAAATGTGACCTTTGTGAATTAAAACACAGGCCTGCTCGTCCTCGACACTGTAAGATCACTTGAACATTAATAAATGAAACACTCGAGACTATTCACTGCACTCATCTTTCACTTTTCCCTGTTCAATTGGATTTATGGATTAGATCCTCGAAAACGCTCAGAAGAAGAGCTAGAGAAAAGGAATGGAAGACGTATGTTAATGGTTGTTTTCTTCTGTCGAAACTGAAGTCTTTCTCCTCAGATTCTCTACCTTATGTCAAGGTGACAGCAAGTGCTCTATTAGAAGGGCTGCAGTGAACCAGCTCAAAGGCAGAGCTGTCGGCAGGCACAACTTGCAGCTCGCTTTTGTTCTCTTCATAACAGCTATTGGAGTATAGGATTGCGAGATAGCAAGATAGGTAGATAGATAATCAGATAATTAGATAGATAGATAGATAGATAGATAGATAGATAGATAGATAGATAGATAGATAGATAGATAGATAGATAGATAGATAGATAGATAGATAGATAGATAGATAGATAGATAGATAGATAGATAGATAGATAGCAGTGTCTTAATTTGTAATAGCATCAGTGCCGGTGCTGGAAGCTCTGCTCAGAAAACTGTGGCCAGCACTTTTAAATGTGGGCACACCAAAGCTGCATAGTCTTTAATCAACCTCATGGCTCTTCCATTCACTACAAGATCTTCCCTCCCTTTTTATCTCATTCTTGCAGGTTCCTGCTTTTTACCTTAGCAACAGTTTTCGGTCTTTCTCTTCCGATTTTTCCTTTTTGTGTATTTTTCCCTCCCTTGCTAAAATTAAGCATAGATAGCTATCTAAATAGATAGGTAGATAGATAGATAGATAGATAGATAGATAGATAGATAGATAGATAGATAGATAGATAGATAGATAGATAGATAGATAGATAGATAGATAGATAGATAGATAGATAGATAGATAGATAGATAGATAGATGGATGACGTTGGTATCTGAAAAGCATAAAAATACAGGTACGGATCATAATTTCTCCTCTTTCCATTCTTAAGAGGGATCAAATATACAAGGGCAAGCAAATCAACACTCGAGTCAAGATCAAGATTTTGATTGAAATCATGTGCAATTCATTAACATTAACAAAAAAACATATAGGGGGTTATTACAACCCTGGTGGACGGTGTTAAAGCGGCAGTAAGACTGCAAACAGGCCGGCGAAAAAAAAAAGGGAATTATGACCGTGGCGGAAACCGCCAACAAAGACAGCCACTTTAACACTCCGACCGCCACAGCGGTACAGACAAGCAGCGCAGCGGTCACCGCCAACAAACAGGCGGGAGACAAAGTACCACCCACAGTATCACAACCTACCAATCCGCCACCTTTTCCAGGGCGGATTCACCGTGGATAAAAACACGGCGGAAACACCCATTTCAATGGGAAAAAGCTTACCTCTACAAACTCCACGAGGAAGGAGGGCACCATGGAGCCGGAACTCCAAATACTCCCTGCGATAATCTTCCTGCTTCTGTACAATCATCATCAACGCCGGTGCCGAAGACAACGGTGAGTACTGCACCTACGACATAGGGGAGGCAAAAGTCAGGGACACACACACGCAACACCCCCACCCCAACCCTCACCCACTACAACACACACACCAATGCATATCCAAACATAACAGTAACAACCCCAAAACCCCCCGGAAGAATGCAAAGACAAAAGGAAATGAGTGCAACCATTGTAATGTATCAAAATACAGTAAGCTAATATATACAGATATATATACACATTCAACAAAATATACATCACGATTAGTAGTGCAGGTATGCACCATTCAATGTCCGTGGACCACTGGGCCCAAAATGCATGGTCGAGGCCCACACACGATACCTGAGCAAAATGGAGAGAACACTGCCGGGGCATCAGATCGAAATACAACAGGCACCTCAGGGGGAAGGGAAGGGGGGGCACCTCAGCCGGATGAGAGCACCACGCCAGATCCACGAGGGGGCTCCATGCCCATTGATGTATCCTGGGGAGTGCAAAGCCACAGTCTCTCAAGTCTCTACAGTGGGTGGTTTGCCCACTGTACCATCCTGGGTAGTGCAAAGCCACAGTCTCTCAAGTCTCTACAGTGGGTGGGTTGCCCACTGCTCAATCCTGGGGAGTGCAAAGCCACAGTCTCTCAAGTCTCTGCAGTGGGTGGTTTGCCCACTGTATCATCCTGGGGAGTGCAAAGCCACAGTCTCTCAAGTCTCTACAGTGGGTGGTGTGCCCACTGTTCAATCCTGGGGAGTGCAAAGCCACAGTTTCTCAAGTGGATGACAGTCTCCACTGGTTCTGGAGGAGGACTGGTGCCCAGAGTGCTTCATCCTGTTAAGGACTGAGGTAGTGGATGCTGTTCTCCACTGGTTCTGGAGGGGGACTGGTGCCCAGAGTGCTTCATCCTGTTAAGGACTGAGTTAGTGGATGCTGTTCTCCACTGGTTCTGGAGGGGGACTGGTGCCCAGAGTGCATCACTCTCCCTGTGACGGTCCCAGTTCCATCACTGCCCCTGCCGCACATGGGCTAGCGGTGCTTGAGTTGGCGGTGCTTGCCCTGTTCAGCTGTGTTTGCCCTGTTCAGCGGTGCTTGCCATGGCGGTCTTTGCCCTGTTCAGCGGTGCTTGCCCTGTTCAACGGTGCTTGCCATGGAGGTCTTTGCCCTGTTAAGCGGTGCTGGACTTTGCAGTTTCTGACCTGTTCAGCGGTGCTTGCCATGGTGGTCTTTGCCCTGTTGAGCGGTGCTTGCCCTGTTCAGTGGTGCTTGACTTTGCTGTCTGTGACCTGTGCAGCGGTGTTTGCCATGGCAGTCCCTCATTGCCCAGCGGGGCTGTGGCTGCCGGGGCCCTCCTGGGCACTGACTCCGGTGGTGGCCTCCTGACCCGTGACGATGGGGCTGCCCTCCTGGGCACTGACTCTGGCGGTGGTCTCCTGACCAGTGACGATGGGACTGCCCTCCTGGGCACTGACTCTGGCGGTGGCCTCCTGGCCAGTGACGATCGGGCTGGCAGTGGCCTCCTGGGCAGCAGGGATGATGGCGGTCTTCTCTGCCATGCTGCTCTTCCCAGACTTTGGTGCTTTCTTCTGCCCCTTCCCCACCTTGGGAGGAGTCACAGCTGAGTCGACACTCCCCCCGGGACCCTTGTGAGCTGCTTTGCCGGCTGGAGTCTTCCCCCTATCCTGTCGGCCACTGTCCAACTTCTGGTGCTTCACAGGGGGGGGGGACTGGATGTGCTTTGGCTCCGTGTCACACTGGCTGCCCTGGTGCCAGGTGCACTCCACATACCTCTAACAGGCACCACTGGTACCGGAGATTTTTTGGCTGAGGTGCTAGTACGGGACCTATGAATTGGAGGGGGGGGTGGTGGGAAAGAGGTCAACTTTGCTCAGGAAAAGTTTCTTAGGAACACTGGTACAGGTAGCTGGAGGGGGTCTGGGAGTGGAGGAAGAGGAGGTGGTTGTAGGAGGTGTAACTTTTGATGATTTGGGTGCAGGTGCATGTTCTGGAGGCTGTCGTGAGGTGGATGGATGTTGGGTGTGTGTGTGCCTGCGTTTGTGTACTTTGGGAGGGGGCGTCACAGACACACTGGGAGAGGACACACAGGACGTGTAAATGGTAGTGGGGGTGGTGAGTGCAGGTGAGCGGGGTGTGGTGGTGGGTGTGCTGGTGCGGGTCCTAGTGGCTGTAGTGGTAGTGCATGCAGGTGAGAGTGTAGATGACACTGGGAGGGAGGAGGGAGACGACGAGGAGGGGGACACAGTGGGGGCAGTGGATGTTGCTGTGTCTGTATGTGGCTGATGCTTGTGTGAGTGCCTGTGGGATGTGTGGTGCCTATGTTTGCCTGAGCTTCCCTTGTGTGTTGACATGTGTGCAGGCTGGTCTGATGGTGTGCTTGGGATAGGCAGAGGTACAGGGGATTGGGTCTGGGTGGAGGAAGTTGGAGGGGGGGAGGCTAGAGACAGGGACAATGGCTGCCATCAGTGCTGAGGCCAGAGATTGCAGGGTTCGATGATGGGCAGCCTGACCAGAATGAATGCCCTCCAGGAATGCATTAGTGTGTTGCAACTCCCTTTCTACACCCTGGATGGCATTCACAATGGTAGACTGCCCAACAGTGAGTGACCTGAGGAGGTCAATTACCTCCTCATGGAGGACAGCAGAGGTGACAGGGGCAGGGGCTGAGGTGCCTGGGGCGAAGGTGATGTCCACCCTCCTGGGTGAGTGGGCACGGGGCGAAGGGTGAGGGGCTGCTGGGTGGGCGGTGGTGGTTGGGGGGGTGGCGGCTGTACCTGTAGAAGTGGGGGGCACAGATTTTGCTGCCACCACAAGGGAGCTCCCATCGGAGGACGAGTCCGTGTCGCTTGTTGCTGATCCGGTGACCGCCGTGAAGCTCCCCGCACCCTCAGTCCCACTGGTGTATTCAGAGTCCGTGGTGTGGCCATGTGGGATGCAGCTCCCTCGTGCTCCGGTGCCACTGTACCTCCGCCTGATGATGCTGATGCACAAAAGAACAGGGAGAGCACAAAAGGGGGGGAAGGCAGAAGAAAGACAGGTGGAGTGCATGGCTTACCGCCACCGTTGACGGACAATACAGACACAGCAGCCCCCTGCACTACACCGCGCTGTTGGGCTCTACTAATGCAGTTCCTGGGATATGGCCTACATGGCTATGGTGGACATCAGCACACATAGATGACACAGGGGCATGTATACCTGTACTTGGCACTCTACAGAGGTTGGGTGGAGTGCCACATGGCCTGCATTACGGAGGGGCCTAGCCTACGGAACTCGCCTTGGCCTAGGGAAACCCACAGCCCTCCTCCCCCACCCAGACACCTTCACTGCACGCAAAGTCCGCACAATGATGTTGTACTCACCCCCTTGTGTCTGCTGTGAGGCCCTCAAGCGCCCATCCAACTCAGGGTAGGCCACTGCCAGGATCCGGAACATCAGGGGGGTCATGGTGCGACGGGCACCCCTCCCAGGTTGGGAGGCCATCCCCAGCTGAGCCTCCGCCGTCTTCTTGCTCCAGCGGCGAATGTCCTCCCATCTTTTCCGGCAGTGGGTGCTCCGTCTCTGGTGGACCCCCAGGGTCCGGACATCCTTGGCGATGGCACGCCAAATATCCTTCTTCTGGTGGACGCTGACCTACATGACATGTACAGGGGAAGAAGAGAAGTCATTACCAACTGCACCGTCGAAGTGAGTGGCCCACATCCCTGCCCTTGCCATGTGGCACATGCATTCACAGTCCTTCATGCTCGCAGAACTCTGCCCCCTTCCTTCTTACAACCAGCCCTCTCCACCCAGGTATAGCCCATACAACTTGCACCCTATGTAGTCACCTGTTGGTCTGGAGGACCATAGAGTAGCGTGTACTGGGGAGGACCCCGTCCATGAGCTTCTCCAACTCCTGTGCAGTGAAGGCAGGGGCCCTTTCCCCAGACGCATGAGCCATTGTCTCTTCCAGACGAGGTCACAGCAGCACTTGCAGTATAGGTCCTCTCCTGTCGAAGATCAGGTATCGAGTGATTCAACAGATAGAAAATGGCGGTGACGTCCGCGGTGGTACATATCATCACCGCCGGCTCACTTCGTCATTGGCTCCTGGGACCCATAGCGTCCAATGTTAACCAATGCAGCATTGCGCAGCTGTCTTCGACCGCCTACCGCGACGGTGTACAACACCAGCGCAGTTACCTCACATCCCATTGTCCCACTTTAGAGGTCAGGCAGCCGCCATTTCAGGGGCCCACATTGCTTCATTTTCAACTGCGTCACACATACCTAGGCCTGGACTCAACACACTTACAGATAACCTTTTGGATTATGTTTCGTGTTCTGTGTAGCTGTGGGTACATATCTCTGAGTTGCTTGACTCTGTGGTTGCTGTTGTCCTTCCTAGGCACCGTCAGCTGGGACATGTGGGTAGATGGCGGAATCCTCCGGTGTACCGACCGCTGGTGGACCTGTTGACAATGGAGGAGCGACATTTAATCATCACCTATAGGTTTGACCGTGCCACAATCCAGGAACTGTGTACCCAGTTGGAGCCTGACCTGATGTCAGCAATCCACCATCCCACAGGAATCCCCCCTCAAGTGCAGGTGCTGTCAGTGCTCCATTTCCTTGCAAGTGGGTCTTTTCAAACAACAGTGGCCATGGCATCAGGGATGTCCCAGCCTATGTTTTCCAACGTGTTGGCCAGAGTGTTGTCTGCCCTGCTGAAACACATCAGGAGCTACATAGTTTTCCCTCAGGTGGAGGATTTGGCTACTGTTAAAGGTGACTTCTATGCCCTTGGACATATCCCCAACATCATAGGTGCCATTCGATGGGACCCATGTAGCTCTGGTCCCCCCCCAACAGGAGTGAACAGGTGTACAGGAACCAGAAGAGTTATCATTCGATGAATGTACAGATGGTATGTTTGGCAGACCAGTACATCTCCCAGGTAAATGCTAGGTTCCCTGGCTCTGTGCATGATGCCTACATCCTGCGGAAAAGCAGCATCCCTTATGTGATGGGTCAACTCCAGGGGCACCGGGTGGGGGTATTATGGGACTCTGGTTACCCCAACCTGTCATGGCTACTGACCCCAGTGAGGAATCCCAGGACTAGGGCAGAGGAACGCTACAATGAGGCCCATGGGCAGACTAGGAGGGTGATCGAACGCACCTTTGGCCTCCTGAAGGCCAGGTTCAGGTGCCTCCATATGACAGGTGGTTCCCTATTCTACTCACCAAGGAAGGTGTGCCAGATCATCATCGCCTGCTGTATGTTTCACAATCTTGCTTTGCGACGTCAGGTGCCTTTTCTGCAGGAGGATGGTCCAGATGACGGTGTTGTGGCAGCTGTGGAGCCTGTGGACAGTGATGAGAAGTAAGCAGAGGAAGAAGACATTGACAACAGGGACTCAGTCATCCAGCAATATTTCCAGTGACACACAGGTGAGAACACTTTCTAGACTACTACAAGTACTTTCACACTTCTACCTCTATCCTGTCTGTCAATTTCAAGCAGTATTTGGTAACTGAGTTGTACATTTCAATTACGGTTTCACAGGTGTGGTTACCAACGTGTGTCATCTGCTTGCATCCTTCATGGACTTGTGATGTGTGACATAGGTATGTTGACATTACATTTGTGAACGGATTTTGTCACTGTCATAGCTAATACACATTTTCAAAATCACAGACTGACTCCAGATTGTTTTGTGCTTTAAGGATGTTTATTGCAGGGCTAAATATTGGAGGGGGTGGTAAAATGGTGAGGGGTGATGGTGGAGGAATGTCCATGGCAGAGTCCAGTCTATTAGTCTCACAGGTGCACTGCCCATATGGGCATAGGAAGTGAAGCTGGGGCAGTTCCAATATGGACAGGGTTACAAAGTGGGACAGTGGGATGACAATCAGGGTGGTCTCAGTTCTTGGCGGGGGTCTTGCCATCTTGCTCTGTCCTGTTCCTGGATCTCAGGGACCGCTTGCGGGGTGGTTCTCCGTATGCAGGGGGAGGGGTGCTGGTGTGGTGGTCCTGTGGCGGGGCGTCCTGTCCACTAGCGCCGGCAGAGGTGGTGGACAGTTTATCCTCCATGCCAGTGTCAGGGGCCCCTTGAAGTGCCACGGTGTCCCTCATGGTGTTCTGTATGTCCTTCAGCACCCCTACAATGGTGCCCAGGGCGGAGCTGATGGTTCTGAGTTCCTCCCTTAACCCCAAATACTGTTCCTCCTGCATGCGCTGGGTTGCCTGAAACTTGGTCAGGACCGTAGCCATCGTCTACTGGGAGTGGTGGTATGCTCCCATGATGGAGGAGAGGGCCTAGTGGAGAGTGGGTTCCCTAGGCCTGTCCGCCCCCTGTCGCACAGCAGCCCTCCCAGTTCCCCTTTGTTCCTGGGCCTCCGTCCCCTGGACCGTGTGCCCACTACCACTGCCCCCAGGTCCCTGTTGTTGTTGGGGTGGTGGGTTATCCTGGGTTCCCTGTAGTGGTGGACACACAGCTGATTGACGTGTCCTGGGTACGGAGGTATGGGCCCACTGGGTGGGTGCTGTGCTGGTGTTACCAGAGGGTGGAAGGTCTGTGTTGGGCTGTGCCTGTGCGAGGGGAACCGACTGTCCCGAGGCCCACGATGGTCCAGGGTGCTGATCTGGATACAGTTGGCCAGAGCTGCTGCCATCACTGTGGGCCTCTTCTGTTGGTGGGGTGGAGATGTCTGGACCCTCCTGTCTGGTGACGTTAGGTAGTGGTCCTGCAGGGGTGTAAAAGCATGAGTATTGCATCTGTGTGTGTCATGGTGTGCAATGTGTGGGTGAGCGTGTACCCCAGTGCTAGCATTCCTGTGTGGGGGCGTGTGTGGTGATGTTTGGGGGGTGTTATAGGTATGTGCAGTGGGCATGCTTTAGTGAGGGATGTCCATGCTTTGTTGTGTCATGGAGGGCTTGGTGTTGGGATGGGTGGTTTGTGTTATTAGTACATTAGTGAGGAGTTGGAGTGATAGGGGAGGGGGTGAGGGTGGGGGAGTGTGATAGCATGCAGGTAGGGTGGGGGATATGATATTAAGATTTAACTTACCAGTGTCCATTCCTCCACCGACTCCTCCAAGGCCCTCAGGATGCATGATGGTCAAGACCTGCTCCTCCCATGTTGTTAGTTGTGGGGGAGGAGGTGGGGGTCCGCCGCCAGTCCGCTGTACCGCAATGTTGTGCCTGGAGACCAGGGAACGCACCTTCCCCCGTAGGTCGTTCCACCTCTTCCTGATGTCCTCCCGATTTCTTGGGTGCTGTCCCACTGCATTGACCCTGTCGACTATTCTTCGCCATAGCTCCATCTTCCTTGCAATTGAGGTGTGCTGCACCTGTGATCCAAACAGCTGTGGCTCTACCCAGATGATTTCCTCCACCATGACCCTGAGCTCCTCCTCGGAGAACCTGGGGTGTCTTTGCTGTGCCATGGGATGGTGTAGGGGATGTGTGGGGTGGTGTATGTGGTGATGAGTGTGATGATGTGTAGTCGTGTGTGGTGTTTTGTGCTTGGATGTTGTGTGGGTGATGGTGTTGTGTGCCTCTGTGTGGTGGGGTTGTCTTTGCTGTGCTCTCTCTCTGGCCTTCGTCAATAATTTTTTGTTGTAGGGGTTTGTGGGTGATGTGGGTGTGTGTTTTATATTGTGTTGGGTGTGTGGGAGTGGTGTTTGTATGTGTATCAGGTGTGTGTAATTCGAATTGTCCAATGTGGTGGTGTTTTGGAGATGTGTGTGTAATTTGAGCGTGGATTCGTGGGTCGTGATAGCATGGGCGTGTTTCTGTTGGCGTGACGGTGGAGGTTTTGTTCTCGCCAGTCTATCACTGACCTTTGGTGTCACGGACTTGTGTGGGTGTCTGAATTTCGGAGGATTCCGAGATGTGGGTCATAACAGCTGTGGCGGAATTCCGCAGCCGTGTCGGTGTATTGGCGGTCTTCTGCACGGCGGTAAGAGGCTTTTACCGCCAATGTTGTAATGACCCCCATAATCTTAAAATATAGTATTTAGAAAAAAACTTGTCAAAACTGACTAAACTCAGTAAAATGCAAGAAGGCACCAATGAAATACAGTCTAAGATCTGCAAAATCATATGGCATTTTCAATGGGTTTGGATACTGTGATGGTGTGATATGCAAATCTGCATAACAATAGTATTATTTCATTAGAATGAAAAGAATAAACACTTTCTTGTCAATAGTGGTATACACGCATGACTAGGATAAGTGTGAAGTAATTCATATTTGTGTTATAAATGTGTTTACAAAGTGCTTTCTGTATCCCTTGCAAGGCATAATGTGCTTCCTGAGTCATCTGATTTAATTAGTTATTTAGGCCAAAATTTAAGAAGGGTCTAGCACCACCTATCTCCACATTAGTGTCATTTTTTTACTCTAATGTGGCTTTAGGTTGGCAAAAATGCTGCATCAAATTTACAAAGTGATGCAATGCACGCATTGCTCCACTTTGTAAATCCTTGCACCACATTGAGGGGCGTTCCTCCGATAGGAGGACCAGAAAAATGTGCTATTTTTCTTGGCATTTTTATTGTCTGTTCAGTGCAGGCGTTAAATTGAGGCACACCATTGTTTATAATGGGACTCTTTGTACTTTTCATGATTAGCCAACATTTTTGGAGCTAATCCTGCAAAGTTCGACAATAGCGTCAGAAATTATGACGCTATTGATCCTAGTGTGCGCCATGGTGCACTGTGTCATTAATATGGTGTACAAATGGTGGCTTCAGGAGGGGGAAATGGGGTGCAAGAAGAGTGGCGCTTCATGTAATGAAGCGCCACTTTTCTTAAATCTGGGCCTTGGTGTTTGACATACTGTGAGATTTGAAAGCGCTCTGACTTGTATCAGGTTCATGGGTGCCTTTCAGAGTTCATGGTTGAAATGGTGTTTAGTGTATGTTAGTGTTGGAAATGGCCTCTCTGGAGGGTCACCCCAAAACTATTTGCCTTCCTCCTCTTCTTTTTCTGACCTAATTTTTGCTGGCTTTAGGACTCAGGACACTACCACTGCTAACCAGTGCTAAAGTGCATGTGCTCTCTCCCTACAAACATGTCAACATTGGGTCATACCCAATTAGCATATTTGATTTGCTTGTAAGTCCCTAGTAAAGTGAGCTACATGTGTCCAGGGGCTGTAAGTTAAATGCTACTAGTGGGCCTGCTGCACTGGTTGTGTCACCCACATAAGTAGCCCCTTAACTATGCCTCAGGCCTGCATTGCAAGGCCTGTGTCTGCAGTTTGACTGCCACTTCGACTTGGCATTTAAAAGTACTTGCCAAGCCTTAAACACCCATTTTTCTACGTATGTCACCCCTGAGGTAGGCCCTAGGTAACCAATAGGGCAGCGTGCTTTGTAGACAAAAGGCAGGACATGTACGTGTGTTTTATATGTCCTAGTAGTGGAACACTCCTAAATTCGTTTTCCACTACTGTGAGGCCTGCTCTTTTCATAGGATAGCATCAGGGCTACCCTCATATCCTGGTTGAATGGTAGATTCTAATCAGAAATGGGTAACCAGTTCGTATTTAGTATGACCAGAATGGTAACAGAAAATCCTGCATATTGGTGAGGTTGGATTTTATATTACTATTTTAGAAATGCCAATTTCAGAAAGTGAGCATTTCTCTGCACTTAAAATACATCTGTGCCTTACAGCCTGTCTCCAATCCACATTTGGGCTGGGCTGGTTGACAGCTCCCTTGTGTATTTCACCCAGCCAACCACAAACACAGGACACTCAGTCACACCTGCACTCATCTGCATACTGAATGGGTCTTTCTGGGGTGGAAGGGTGGAGGGCCTGACACTTACATTTCAAAGCCTAGTGGCCTGCCCTCACACAATGGACTGCCAATCCCCCTACTGGGACCCTGGCAGACAGACCTGTACTTAAAGAGGAACTTGTGCACTTCAAAACCACTCTTTGAAGTTTCCCCCTCTTCAAAGGCATTTTTGGGTATATCAACTGGGTCTCTGACCCCAACAACTCAGACACTCCTGGACTTGAACCTGCAGCCTGTCAAGAGGAACTGCCTGGCTGCCCAAAGGACTCATCTGGACTGCTTTGCTGTGAAGGACTGCTGCCCTGCTGTTGCTCTGCTGCCTTGCTGCCCTCTGACTTTGCTGAGAAGTGCTCTCCAAGGGCTTGTATTGAGCTTGCCTCTTGTTTTCTGAAGTCTCAGGGCCAAAAAGACTTCATCCCTTCAAGGAAACTCCTTGTGCGCCGAAAATCAATGCACAGCCTGCCAGAAATGATGCACAGCCTGCCCTGCATGAGAAAATTGCTGCAAAGCCAAACCGGAACGATTGAGCCCGACTTCCCAAGCGAAGATCGACGCAGCACTTGTGTTGCCACTAGAAATTCGACGACCGGCCATACTGGATCGGCACACAGCCGAGCCAGAACAATGCAACCCGACTTCCTAAGCGAAGAATCAGTGCAGCGCATGCCGTGTGACAGAAACTTTGATTGATCGCCTACTGGATCGGCCCAACACCTGTGACTTCTTCCCGCATGCCCAGGATTTTCCCTGCATCGTCTCTGGGCATTTAAAGATCACCGCATCACAGTGAGGAACGAAGGCTGCGTGCCAGAAATTGATGCAAAGTCCCTTGCAGAGTGGAAGGAAACAACGCATAGTCTGTGGCGCATCAGAAAATCCGACACACACCTCATTTTTCAACGCATCTCCTCCTGTGCGGTCTCCATGCATGGTAATTTTGACACAAGCCAGGGTCTTTGTGCAAACAAGAGACAACTGTTGATTTCTAAGATTTAAGACTCTTTTTAAACTTGAAAAACTAATATCTCAACTTGTGCTCATTAAATATTTATCGTTTTGACCTTAATTTAACCAGATAAATATCTTATATTTTTCTAAACCTGTGTGTTGTATTTTTGTGGTATTTTCGCTGTGTTACTGTATGATTTATTGCACAAATACTTTACAGATTGCCTTCTAAGTTAAACCTGACTGCTCAGTGGCAAGCTACCAGAGGGTGGGAACAGGATAATTTGTATTGTGTGTGACTTACCCTGACTAGGATTGTGGTCCCTATTTGGACAACGATGTAGACCTTTGCCAACTAGAGACCCCATTTCTAACAGTAGGCCTATATGAGAGAAGCGCTAAATATCATTGTATGTTTATGAGTAGATACTAACAAACTTCTAAACAGAAAACTTCCTTTAAAATGATGAAACAGTGTTAAATTATGGGACACTGTGAGAAATCCGTTCAGACATTCCGAGGGCTCTCAGAGGCTACTTTGCTACAATTGTATCATGCCAGAGACTTTCAAACTGAGGAAAAGAGCCCCACATATCACTTGACCCACAGGTTTGCAAAGCATAGCAGTCCAGGACTGACTCAATAATGTGCTGCTAAAATCTTAGAAGGCATTAACAAACAAAATAACAGTAAATCTTTGTCTAGCACATCCTGATTTTTAAAACAGAAAAGTAATTTAATACATACATAGCTAAATACTATGCACACAATTATTAATATTCAAAATATGGTAGGTAGAATTACATGTTGGAACCCCTGTGAGGACAACTAGCCCCTTAAATGTAATCTATACTCAAGGTTACCTAAAACCATTTGTGCGCTGGTAAGCCCTAGCCCTCAAAATAATAATACCCCCATATATGCCACAATCCCAAAAAGTAAGGACTACGACTTTTGGTATTGTAAAGTACATGTATAGCAAATCCCTATTGGTTTTGCTAAATTATACCATGCATTACCTTTCACAATAAATAAACCCAACAGAATTGTTTTGACATGCAGTCTTTACTAACAAAACAGGATACCTACAGCCTTTGATTTGAACATTTTTGCACTAGGTTGCCTAGTAACTGTAATGACCACACAACACAAGTGATCACTCATTTGAAGGGCCTTGACATAATCCAGGCCAAAACGAGTACTTTAGGCAGGTGCACTGCTCCTCCTGTGCACCTACATACTCCATTCAGGGAGTCACAGGGTGGCAAATATTCTATCTGCACAAAAGACATGTAGGAGCTCACCGCCACTTCAGGCAATCCACCGAGAACTTTTCAAGTTTTTTGTGTGCTGTGCTTATTTCTGGGTAGCTGCTAGAAAAAAAGGTGTGCTACAGCCAATGTTAGGATCTCTTTCATTTCTTTTGTTTCTTCTCTTTGATGCGCATAGTAAAAACTTTTTACAAGGTAGGTGCCCCTTCCCTCGTGTCGAAACCTTACACATCCTCCTGGTGCTGGGTGACTGTCCCAGGGACAGAACACTTCTGTGGTCTCCCTGATATCTAACCCTGAATCCCTGGAGCAGTGAGGGGTGATGAAAGTCTCCCAGTCTCTCTACATAGCTCAGTCTTTCATGCAGATGCAGGGAGAGAATGCAGTCAGTGTTCTTGATATCTGCCCCCACATGGTTGAGTAGCATAGGCACATCTGGTTTTCAGGTGTGATGGGGATGGAAGCGGGAGATGTGTCCTTGTCAGTGGTCCACCGCCTCTAAGATACTGGTGATTTAAAATGTGCCGTTCCATACCAAGGTACCTCAGGTGGACAATTCCAAACAGGTTCCCAGGGGGAAATACTCAATTACCCCTGGGATCATCTTGACGCTCTGTGTAAACCCAGGTCCAGGGCATTGGTAGCTGTTCCTAAAAAACTATGACTGAGTGAGGATTGAAAATGCTGACACCCAGAGCCTTGCTGAAGGGATTCCAGCAGTGTTTTCACTATTATCTCCTAGTGGGGCACTCCCGGGACCACAGACTGTCTCCAGGGCCTTTTTAGGATTTCTTTCTGCCTTGCACAGTCTTAAGCACTGCTGCGTTTTCTTCCTTAGCAAAGTCCAGGGCTGTAGACTACTACATAGGACTGATCATGCCTTACCGCCTGGCCATAATTATCACGTTACCTGGGGTCATGCTGGCAATAGCCCACCAAGTTCTTCCACGGGACCCTTCCATCCTCATCTGCATTCCCCTCCCATGAGTCTTACAATCACTTGCAGGATGACAGTGTGTCTAGCAAAAGTCTCAGGTGCTCTCTACTGGAGTACACACATCAAGACTAGTCCAAAGAAACGCAGGGGATCTCACCCTTCAAGGTCCTCAGCAAGTCTAACCTCTACTCGGCCTCAGATGATAACATGGTTATTGGGTGAACAGACCTTGAAAGAGTCCACAAGAGTCCATAGTATAAGCAAGGAGCTTCCAGACTCTTGAAAGGAGTGAATTAGACCAGGCTTGTACTTCTATCTGCCCTGAGAGACTCCTCATTTTTCACAGACTGTGCAGGGGCATAAAAAGTTAAGTATAGCTTACTTTTATTGATGGGGCAGGTATCTATCATAGTGATGCAACATTATTCTTCCATCTCTTAGTGTCGCTTCCAAAGACCAGTCCATTTGCTATCACACCAGTGGTCTACATTCTGGGAAGTATTAATGATGACAGCTCTCTACAAACTGTGGCTCATCCTTCTCTGGGACTTTCTGTACCCAATCAGGTCTGTCTTTTCCTCCCAAGAACTTCAAATAGACCCACTGTTCAGAACCAGATACAGAGGGCTGTATCTTCCCATTGTTAACATTTGGGATATCCCATTCCTAGGTTAGCAGGTGTAGGATGATGTCTATGGAGATCTCAACCCCATTACATTCATGTAGAATGAGAAGTAATTCTTTAAATCAGCCAATTGTGATCAGTGGTCTGTGATATGCCAGTTTCTGCAGCAGAGCAATAAACAGTCCCTACAAGTCATCTCATTTAGTTCTGGCTTGAGTTTGTCCGATTATGAAATGTGTGAAGGAACCAATATATGTCAAAATCAATCTCAAAATAGAATTCCAGGGACAATCATTTTATAATACTATATATTCAATATAGGTGAACAAAATCCCATTGACATGGGCAATTCCCAGTCCTGAATTACTGACTCAGTGTTGCTGGAATAATATCCATTCAAAATTAATTTCTCAGTTTAGCAACTTCACACTTTTGGTGAAATGTTTGAAAGCGAAAATTTAGAGAAAAGTATTCTCCCAAGGAAAGAGAAAAAAGTTAAATGTGCAAATGAACATTTGCAACAAATTGATGCATGCCTGACTTTTCAACTGGTGGAAACTATGGAAACAGGGGCCCAAATTTCAGAAAAGTGGCCACCAGAGAGTTCTGCCAAGGAAGTGAAGTTCTGAATGCTCGTGGAAGCTTTGGAAATCCATAGAATGTCTTTTCAAATGGAAAACCTGAAGGGTAATTAAAGGAAGGTCTCCCCATGGGATTGAAATATTATTATTCCGATGTTATTTACAAAGGACATCAAAGAGCCATATTTAAGAACGGATCCACAGAGGAGCTGAGCATTTGTTCCCATTGAGTTACAAATATTTCCTGAAATTTCTGGCTGTTTACAAGTTCCTTGACAAAGGTGGAGTGACTTTTTGCAAACTGAGACTATCTCAGGTTCCTACACGTACTGAAAAGTGTAGCATTGTCCCCAGACAAAAATACGATCTGTGTATAATTTCAATAAATGAAACGTGATGCAAAAGTACACTTGCACTAGACAATGTACATATGTTTCTTCAAAAAGGAGTCGTTTTCTACTGTGAAGAAAACCCTTCCATTGAACTGACATCAGCCTAGAATGGCGTGGTACTGCCTTCCCATTTCAAAAAAACATTTTCTGTTTTCCTTGAGAGAAGTAACTTCATGGACATTTTCTTACATGAAACTATGGGCTAGATCACATAAAGTGCCCACTTACTCTGCCTTAAGTAGTTGAAGAGCTGGAGTAGAGGCATATCAACACCTTTCCCGTTTGCTGGTGATCTAGGGGCTTTTGTTGAACTCTCTAAAGAAAATACAGAGCATAAAACAATAATATCATAAGAAAATGGCACAATAAAGACAAAATAGAGCCAACATAAAGTCAAAAGAAAATTCACCACAACTAAAGTACAACACATAAGCATTATACAACAGAGATGAAGTACGAAAACACATTAGCATAAAAAACTGCACACCACTTCACCACATCAAGGCAGTTCGACACAACAACAAAAAATAAAAGGTTACAGGGACGTTATAGTTAGGAATATATTTTGCCCATACAAGCCATAGAAATTCAGCAGTTATAGTTATAGTTATACTTATGTTAAGAAACTATAAATTATGGCCTAAAGTTACCTAACAGTACGAGCTATATTTTCTTCAGTTAAGGTTTTGTATGGGTAAAACATCAGCCTAACTATAACGTCCCTGTAACTTTTGTCCTTTGTAGTGAACTTTTATGTTTTTTTTTTTTTTACATAAAGTAATATCTAATTACAAAAAAATAAGACAGGGTTTTGAGGTAAAAAATGATTCACTTCAGATCCACGAGAAATATGATAAAATCAAATGTTGCTATATTTGGTCATTTAACTCTTGAAATAATTCTTATAGTTGCAGGTCAACACGTGTTTTGCGGCAATATTTCTTCATCAGGGTAATAAATTAGTAGACATAAAATGAATCACTATGTAAACAAAGCCAACATCAAGGAATTTATTATTTTCACAATTACAGTCTTGATATTTTAATACATAAATGGACGTACAGTTTTAGGTGGACGATCAAACACACGAAATTGAATAACTTCCTACGTCCGTTTTTTATTTATTTTTTCCTCCCCCCATCCTGATCAGAGAAAGAAGAATATGCTTTTCTTATGAAGAATAGGTCCTAACTATGTCTACTGGCTATATATTTAAGAAATTAATGGTGTCGTTATTTGAAATGTGTGGGTGGTTAGACAAGTAGCTTTAATATGCCAAACATAATTTGCCTTTTATTGTCTACATATCATCACTTCCCCTCATGCATAATCAAACATACTTAAAACCAATTACCCACCCACAGACAAACTTGTTCCTTCAACAGCTCACACACCAAGCTGAGCATCGATCAATCATTCCGATCAATGCCTGAAGACACAGTCCAATCTGCTCCTGAAAGGGCAGATGATTCTCCATGTTAACATGCTCTCATTCTGAAATCGATATGGCATGACACTAGCTAAGCATGCTTATGACCTTTCTTGAGATTTACTTAGCAATCTATCAAAGTACCTAATTTGGACATTCATGCGAACGTGCTGTGGTCAGGGAGGAACACCGACATTACTCACATCTTTGACAGAATTTCACCCTTCCCACTATATAGTGTAACATTGTGTTTATTGCTGTACTTTATTGTGTATTTGTATAAGAATTCCTGTCTTTACTAAAAAAGAAAAAATACACGGGATTAAATAAACGTGTGTATCCAAACACATAATAGTTGTAATTTTTAAGACTTTTTTGTGAGTGTATCTGGCGTTTGCATATAGCTGTTATCATTCGTACGCTGCCGTAGACCTGTGTTGTTTCACATAAGCAGGCATACATGTACCCTGGCGATTAAATTAACATAGGGATCTGGGCTCCTATGTACTCCAATAGGGGAAAATTAGTCAGTAGGGGCGGCATGTGACCACTTTAAAACAATAGGCGAATATTGAGTCCTCTAGGAACAAATGTATGAAATATGATTCCTGTTTAATGACGTGTTCATATTTCCAAAATAGGAAATAAAAATCCTATTTAAAAAAATGAGCTTTGCATCTTATTCTTCAAAAATGTTTTGAAATTCACAGCCAGCTTAAATCTTACTATGTTCACCTTACCTTGTGTACATGAAAATTAACTGCTCAGATGAACTGTAAATACAATGTTAATTCTTGTGTCATAGCAAAGCACAGGTCGTCTGAAGGTAAGTATCCACTCTGCAATGTGATGTGGACCAAATTGCAAATAGAAACCTATAGGCCCTCATTACGAGCATCTCAGATAATTGTGATATGCGCGGTAACTGCGCACATATCACAGTTATGACTTTTGTGCTAAATATCGGCGGCCAAATCGGCTGATATTTATCTGGGGAAAATAAATCTGGTATTTACTTGAACATGAGGATTTTGATGCAGTATGCCACAACTTCCATATGTTATTCCCCAAAAACTCATTGGGGTCAGATTTTATCAGGTCTAATAAATATCACACCAATTACCACCCCACTCGTAATAAGGGCATTAGCCCTTGCTCCCTGCATTAAATGGAATACTCTGTGGAAATGTTAATAAAGCTAAAAAATAGGATACAAAAAATGCACTTCGCTAATGTCTACATTGCTTTGCAACATTTTCCCTCTTTGTGGGATTTAGAAAACAGTATTGCCTACATTTTCTGTCATCTGGACACCAAGTCAATATGGAGGTAATGGTACACTGATTTTAATTTTGTTTTTGCCCAGGAGTTGCTTCTCTACTTTTGGGGTAATGGTAACAAACCATATCTGACTGTTGATTTTATTGTAAGCCATAGGAACAATAAAAGAAAGCGCACTATGCTTCACAAGCAGTTTGACTATGGCTCCAACAACAGTGGCAGACTTTCTATCAACACCCTCGTTTGTAGTGAAAACATAGGTTCAGATAATGATTTTTCATGCATTGGAAGACCCAACACCATAGTCGATTTGTTAAGCCTTCGTTAACAGCTCTTTTTGGAAATATTGATAAAGTTGATGTACATAAGCGTGTTGAGTTACTATATAATGTTATAATGCAGTTTTCAATCAATATTTTTCTTTTGTTACTCCTGATGTGTAATGGTTGTTTTTCCTATGGAATATATGAAAACATAAAGAAAAGAAGCAATAATTAAATATTCTTCACATAAAGAGGCGCATTTACTATTTCGGCTTAATTCTCTAAAATCTACATGCATGTTTGCACATGTATAGGTCTCTAGATCACATGGAAACCTGACATATTATGTGTAATTTCCAGCTTCACAAGAGACAGAACTTATATCAAATTTCAGTTTGGCCTTTTTCTGGGTGAATACTCTGGGCAGTTCAGTACATAAACCATGTGTGTGGGAGGAGGGCACAAGTTAAAAATCCAGCTAAACCATTCAATAGCTCTGAAAGATTAACATACAAAGTAATATTTTGAAAAAGCAGGCTCAATATCTTACAAGTGTGTACAAATATACTGCCAAATTGGTGCTCCAAACACTGTATAGATTGCAGCAACTGGACTGTTTCTAGGTCAGTCTACACACCGATCTAGGGGGTGCAGGGGTTCTAGTCTAAACATGTAACCTCACTCTGCATCTGTAATATCACCATGTTCAGATTTTCAGGTGAAGACTTGATTCAGAAACACTCACAAGATATCCTGGACGTCACCAAAATGACAAGGGTAGCGGACTGACATCATATATCCTTTGATCTTAATGATGTCACCGGAAGAGTCAGAGTACCTTGGTTCGTTTTCCTCAGGAGCAGGGGATAAAACCTCAGTCCCAACCCAGACTACTCGCAACAAAATAGAATCTCCATTTTGAGCACCCTGGAGGGGGAAAGTGGAATGTGATATAGAGAGACTGCCTCAGAGATGGTGTTTCTTCTAATACTCAGTCAGCCATTTATTTCTTATCTTAACTGGATAACAGAACCTGCAAAATTACAATTACAATTACTAGGGACACACTACTGTAACTACATCATTCATTAACATTTGCTAATAATTAAGTTGACTTAACAGTTATTTCTCACTCTCTTACACTGACCTCCTTGAGGATTTTGCCCCTCTCTTTCTTTATTACTGTTGAATGTTGATTAATAGAAGGTTTTAGTATGTAGTTTTCTTAGAAATTGTTCTCCGTTTTTTATAAGTGAAAATTACCTTACTTCTCAACCTTCGTGCTGATATATATATATATAAATATTTTGAGTTTGTTTGACTGCATGTTCTTAAATAATGTTTAATAGTTGCTTTATATATATATATATATATATATACATATATATATATGTATATATAGATAGATGAATGTCAAGTATGATAATGCGTGAAGATTGTGTTTCCTGTTGTCTGTTTTATGTTTATCTTTTCTGTAAAGAATAATCTATAGACTTCTTTAACTCGTTGTCTTTATATTCTCCAGTAAACCTTTCAAACTCTGACTGATAATATTTTTATATTCTTTGGATGTCCAGAAGAAATGCTTCTAGCCAGAAACTCATTCATAAGCTACGAAAAGCTTCTGTCACTGCCTCTGCTTCTAAGCAATTAAATATTACCTGTGGTTAACTCGAATAGTCTGTAAAATGCATGGGAAGCCATGTTTGCCTCAGAAAACGTTTGCCTCAAAATGAGCACTCTCTCAACACATCTGGATTCCTGACAAGTCACAGTTGAAGTGCAAAGCTCTCTAGTGGTGCACGCGTATCATAGCAACGAAATTAAGTGCAACACTAGAATGACAACTTATCGTTTGAACTTCTCGTCGGCCATCTTGGATTCCTTTCTTCCACATTTTCCTTGCAACGTGAGTAGCACAACTCAACAAACCTTTCTCTGGGAAGAACTTCACTTTTTCCACTGTGGATACTTCTTTACCTGCACTCCTATAGCTTTTCCTGTATGTTTCGCTGTTATTAAATGGCCAGTTTGAGGGTTCTTGACAGGAAATGACATCTCATGACCTTTGTCTTTAAATCTTCTTTGGCAGTGATGTCACATGACCTTAAACCCAATGACATCACAGTACTTAACATTGGTGAAGTTTCATAATATTTGCATGATAATGTCTATTTTTGATATCATCTATGCAAAGATGCAGATACATTTTGTTAAGGGAACAGTTACTTGAATTGTAGTAAGCAAGCAAAGTATGTCTAATGTCTTCTAGTGGATACTGGATGGTGAAGGTTTCTCTCCCTTGTGATTTTTTTTTTTTTTTATGAGTTCTAATAGTGCAGTTGAAGTCCTTTCATGGTGTGCAAAGCTATTTAAATCTGACAGCCCCAATGAGTTGGCCCAATTATGTTTTTAAAATGCCCTATGTGTGCTGCACATGTCAAACATTACCTCCATTCATAGGGCCTGCATTTTTCCATGGGGGGCCTATTTTGCCAGAGCATTACATACAATTTGTCAGAGCCAGAATTTTGCCAATATTGCTAATCATATCCTATGGGGGGAGGCTCTAATTAAAAAGTTACGCCTAGAATATTGAGGACCAGAATTTGTCATGGATGGCCCACTGACAAATGCCACATTGTCCTCCAATATGCCAAGAATTTCCTCCAGAGTGCCAGTATCAGCAATTTGCCATAGGTGTTACCTATGAAAATAATTTTCATCAGTATGTCAGCACTGACATTTTTCCATGGGCACCCCATGCCAAACTGACCTATAATGTAGCCAGCTCTTTCATTTTACCATGGGTATCCCATATGCAAGTATTGCCTCCAGTACGTGCTCACTTCCTCTCCTTCATTTTCCCACAGTTTCTTGCACTCACGTTTTACTCTTACTCGCTCATTCTCATCCTCTCACTCACTCAGTTCAGTTCATAATCTTTATTTGGCTATACCAAGAGTAAGCCAGAAAAGTGCATGATACAATACAATAAAACACTAGAACATGAATCAATAAGCTCATAAAAAGATTGGAAATTAAAATTAAAATGATAAAATAGATAAAATACAATTGGTACTTAAAGTAAATTTTAGAGTGCAGTAAGACTTTTCCTAACATGAATTGCTTTTAGGATATAATTTCCCACCCTGTAGCATACATTCGGGGAGTCTAAGGCTAACAAGAGTTCCAGTGCTTCCATTAAGAAGTGGTTTAAGGTAGGTGACTTTAAGATGTTCATTAAATTTGCAGAATAGGACAATATGCAAAGTGCTTTGTTTGCTAACTGCTTCACAAGGACATCTCTCTGACTCTAGAGGGCAATGCTTAATTTGAGGAAATGCTACTAGGTGGTGTGCAATACCCTGTCTTAGTCTCGTTAACACATACCTGTGCTGCATGTTGGTGACTATGGAAAGATAACCAAACCTACTTGCATCCAATGAGTGAAACAAGTAAAGACCAACAGTGGTTTTGGTAGATTCAGTTAGCTTCCTAACGTCTGCCTTAAATATCAAAAAAGTGTCCTTGATGCATTTTTTGGATAATGACAGCACATCCTCTGGATTATATTTTACAGATCTGTTAAAAACAGATTTAAAGGAGGATTCAATAAAAGCTATCCAGGTTATACACATGGCGTTGTCCAGTTTCATACAATCTAAAATAAGATCTTTAGGAAAACCAGTGGTGTCCTTAGACCATACTCTATGCCGTAAAAGCAGGGGTCTCACCTGTAGCACATCTTCCAAATATTGTATGCCCATTTCTTGATGCGTGATCAAATTAGAGGCTGATGTGGGTAGACATAACATGCGTTTTAGGAAACAATGCTCCTCTAATTGTGGGGGAGCGTTTTGCTATAACCCCACACCCCGGCACCATACACAACTGTGGAAACAACTCTAGCCCTGTAAATGTCCAGCATAGTGCCTATGGGGTGACTCCCTAGTTTACTAACAAATCTGAATATAGCACCTGAATTTCTTATAATTTTGTTCCTGCCCGAACAAACCAGCTGGTCCCACTTTCCATTGCTAGAAAACAATACCCCCAAATAGTTAAAGCAGTTGACAGTACTAATCTCCACATTCTGAATGTAAAAACGTCTGCATTTTTTTACCTTCTTGCCACAGGCCATAGTAAATGTTTTGTATTTATTGATTATCATACCCTTAGATGACAAACTGTTTGAATCCACACATTAACTTCTGGAGCCCCATGGGAGTTCTGAAATTCAGGACAACATTGTCTGCATAAAGTAGGGCAGGCACAGGATGTTTGGCCACATACGGGGGATCGGCCTGCAAACCCTGAAAGTGTTTATCTATCCCATTAATGTACAGGGAGAACAATAACGGGGCAAGGACGCAACCTTGGTGGATGCCTCTACCTATCTTGAAAGAGGTGGTGCATTCTCCAAGTAGGCCGAAACGGACTTTGCATGTCAGCTCTTATACAGAAGAGCCAGAAAATTGATGAAATATCTTGGGGCGCCTATCTCAAATAACTAGGTCAAAAGCACTACTGGAGTCTGCAAAGCATATATATATATATAGGGCACCTTTTTTAGCCTTGGTATACTTTCCTATAATTAGGTCTAGTTAACACATTGCTCTATTGTTCCTAGACCTTTCCTAAAATTAAACTGTACCGGTGATAAGATGTTATTTTCTAAGACCCAGTCGTTTAATCTTCCCAATATGATTCTACTAAATGTTTTCAAAGAGTAGTCCAGCAGAGAAATTGGTCGATAATTTTTAGGGTCGGCCTTATCTCCCTTCTTATGTATTGGTATAATAATGGATGTGTACCATGTCGGAGGGATGTCACCAGATATGGCTGAATCGAATATTCTAGTCAAAATTGGTACCCAAAAAAGGATGTTATGTTTAAAGACATCCACTGGAACACCATCCGGTCCTGGTGCCTTACCTTTAGCACCAGCTAAGATAGTAGAGTAAATCTCATCTGTAGTGGTCGGTGGATAGTCGGGTTGACCCAGCTCGATCTGCCCGATTATATCTACCGATCCAGTCCCTTCCTTAAAAAGCCTGAGTAGTAGGCCACCCATGTTACACAGTCTACACTTGATCCCAGATCTGATGGCATCTATTCTGAAAGGAAATGGGCATTAATGGTTTCACAAAACAGTTTGGTGTTCATAGTCTCTGTTGCGAGGGCTAGTTTGGACCATGCCTCTTCCCTTAGTTCCTTTTTCCTTTGTTCCTGTGTCATCTTATATTTTATTCGGAGGGACTTAATTGGTATTGGGTCTCTAGGAGATGTCTGCAGGGCTAGTTTAAGATTCTTCTTGGCTTTTGTGCGGGCCTCATTGAACCACCCCTTTTTATGCAAAGGTTGTCTGTGTTGTGGGCTGTATGTCAGGAGCCCCTGTATATAAGCGGTGACTGTACCAAAACATCTTAATAACAGAGGTAACTCAATATCCTCCTATAGGCAGTAACCAATTTCATACAGGCAGCCACATATAACATCCCACAGGATATCAGCAGGCTCAATGTCTTCCCATTTCCGTCTCACCCCGTGGTTCTATGTACTTCAATCCGATTCGGAGTAATATAAAACACATCCGTTGGCCCTCAAAAGGACGTCGGGAGGATAATCGGATCATGATCACTAAGAAGGGTCAGCTCAGTATAGGGTGTGTCGCAGCCATTTAGTGCAAAGGAAGACAAAATGATGTGGTCTATAACGGAAGATGAGTTGGGGCCCCTATGAGTTGGAATTATTTCACTGGAAACTCCGTGCTTACGTTCCATAAGTGTTAAGTCAAAAGTGGACAGCATCAAATTAAGGGCCTCTCCATACTCATTGTTGCAAAACTGGTCAAATCCTGTCCATCGGGGGTGCTAACTCCACAGGACTGAGGGGAGGTACGGGTGCAAGGCTGGATACTCAAATCCCCGGCCCAAATAATAAGGGGATTAGAGCTGATGGGGTATAGAAAATTATTTAGGCTTTGATCCAGGGCATGGGCAACCCTACATAGGGTGGCGTCAAAGATGTTGTTGTAGTTAATTATGACCATATCTACCATATTCTTGTACTTAAGCCATAGCAATTGGAAATGTGTGGTCTCCATAAAGGTACTTTTAACCACTAGTGGGAGTTAGCTCCAGGAGCCCCTCCTTGGCCCTCTCAGATTGTGATGGTGTAGCTGGCAATGTGTGTGAGGTAAATCCGTGCACATAGGCAGGTATGATACACTAGGATTCTTGGATGCAAACCACATCTAGCTTACTGATTAATGAGCCCCACTCTTCAGTCTCAGTTTTGCCACGTAGGCCCTACATATTCCTTATAGCGAAATATTTGCGCCCAATGGTGTTATCGACAGGCTCCTGGTTCCGTGATTCTTCCCTACCATAGCTTACTGCATTTGGAGCTGCTTCCATTGGTTCCCCATCCCCATTATGTGTTGTATCCCCAATGCCCGTATCATCCTTGCCCTGCTGGACTAATAATAGGCTGTTAGGGCTTGTATCCACCTTGTGTTTGTTTTTTTCCTCTGCCCTTAATCTCATCCTCTCGCAGGCTACAGACCCTTTGCATGACAGTCAGTCATTACCTGACAGTGAACTTAATGTATGATATTTATTGCTTAGTAGTAACGGGTGATAGAGTGGGCAATATTGATGGGATTGGGGCCTGGGGCCTGGGTATGCAACTATAGGCCGTGGCGGCATACAGGACGTGGATCTGCATCCTGACAAGCCCAGTTGCAAATGTCTATAAAAGACACCTAGCGGGAACAATTCAGGGGAGCTTCTACCTTGGAGGCGAACAGAGGCCCTGCACAGGATATCCCTCACCATCCAGGGGTTTCTGAAATTAATAATTATACAACCCCCCCATGATCTTTCCTTAAGGGGCAATACTATCCGGGTTAGAATTATCTGGTGGGCCTCATTCATTGAGAAAAGATTGTTCTGCGCTAACCAGTGCATAACCTTAAGGTCACCCTGTTGCTCACTCTGATCAGACCATAGAGGGGGGACTTTGGTCATAATAATAACATAGGGGCAAGACTCCGGGGGTAGATTAAGAATAGACAGTTCTTCTCTTATGTGTAGGCGGGTGGACCCGTTTTTCTGGAGGTTCGAGGAAAAGTGTCTTAGAGCTACAAGGTTTGGTATCGGATGTGGGTCATCTGGAGCAGAGCCCAGTGGTCTGCTCTTAGGGGCTATGTGCCACCCACTAGGATGATCAATATTTTGAGCCACCCTTAGTTGCCTGGGATGGTCTGTATTTAGGGCCTCCCTTACTTGCCCTTGTGTAGGGGCCCCAAGATTAGTGCTCAATAGAGTTCCTTGCACATCTAAGGTATCTGTGCCCTGTGATACATGTGAATGGCCTGTCACATTAGGAGTAGTATTCTGTACCACAGGGTTCTTGGGGAAAAGGACAACATTGACAAGGGAAGTTTCTGACAGATTTCAAGATCTTTTTCCACCTCCTCTTCCAATGTATCCAATATGGCTAGGTTTAAGCAGGTTATCAAGGAGGAATGTAAGATCTTTCCAGTCAGTAGATACCATATTTTCAACCATGGTAGGGCCCAGGTTACTATCAGCCCCCCTTCAGCATTGTTTTTTCCTTTTTATAATTGGAGTTGTGTGCTCTCTATTGCTGGTTACCCAAAGGTTTAAATCTGTGGTGTTGCATCTGTCCTAGTTGCAGGTCTATTCTTAGCACACTATGCTAGATAACAGGGAAGTTTTAAAGGGTCAATAAGTATGTATAAATTTAATACCTAAGAAAAAAAAAGTTAAAAAACCAAGAGAGTGGGTCCAGCACAGCCTCTGTCAGCTGCTGACGGACGTGCAAGTCCCAATTAAGGTGCCTTTGGCACATCGGAGCGTTGTGGGCGGCCTCCTCCCTCATGTTCTGCTGGGAGGTGTGGTTCATCCCAGCCTTCCGCCCCTGTGTCTAGGTGCAGCGTGATGCACGCAGTGGAAGCGCAAGTTCCATTTAAGGTGCCTTTGGTGCGTCAGAGCGTTGTGAGCGGCCTACTCCCTCAGGTTCTGCTGGGAGGTGTGGTTCAGCCTGCCTTCTGTCCCCGTGTCCAAGTGCAGATTGATGGGCACAGCGGAAGCAGGAGTCCCAATTAAGGCACCTCTGGCACGTCGGAGTGTTGTGTGCGGCCTCCTCCCTCAGGTTCTGCTGGGAGGTGTGGATCAGCTCAGCCTTCCGTCCCCTGTCCAACTACAGAGTTATGCGCGCAGTGGAAGCACGTGTCCCAATTAAGGTGCCTTGTCACATCAGATTCTTTGTTGTGGGCGGCCTCCTCCCTCAGGTTCTGCTGGGAGGTGTGGTTCAGCCCAGCCTTTCACCCTGTGTCCAAGTGCAGAATGATGCCTCACTCTTACTTACATTTACTCACTCGCTCCCACATGATCCCACATGCAAACTTAGACAAATTAGCTCTCACCCACATGCACATACACACACAACATACATTGAAAGCCCTTTTAGTTTTCTTACCTTAAATGCCAGTGAAGGGACGCTCCAGATCCAACTGCTCCATTTATTTTACTACACTAATAATGAATGAAAAAAGGGTTTAGGGGGTGCACCACTTCAAATTATCAAAACATTTTTTTATAATGAGTACAGCAAGTCCGATATTATTAGGCAAGTAATAATACAAGGTTTCTGTTAGTTTCTTCCACAAGACTTAAATTGATCTGAGAAACTTGTTACAACAGTAAATTCGTGAAGACAAGCAGCCAAGCAGCCAACGCGTTTCACCCTATAAACATGGGCTTCTTCAGGGCAGAGGTAGTATTCCAATTAAGATTAAGTGATTGTTCACAATGTATATATGGATACAAATGTATGAAGATTCTAAAAACTGAGGTATGAATATAAGTTGCTGCACGGTGATCCCAGTGTGTAAAAAGGCCGGTAACCAAAAGAAAGGGAGACGGGCCCGGCCGTGTTGCCGCCCGTCCCGCTAATTGTGTATATGTTCCGCGTCCGGGTGTCAGAAATCTTTTTGATAATTTGAAGTGGTGCACTCCCTAACCCCTTTTTTGATTATTGGGGTGTTCTTCCACCCCCTTAGGCTCCTTTGTGCAGCAGGGGCCTCGGCGGAGTTGCACACCATATCAGTTTAAATAAGTTATTATTGTGTATACTGTGACTTATTGGACACTAATAGGGATTGGTGCGTTTTCCTTTGGGCTTGCTGCTTTCTGTTTGTTTAACACTAATAATGAATGATATACTCATTGTCTCTGTTAGTGTAACACAAATGAGCAGAAAACACAGTTGGAGTCAGATGCTAGAAACTCCAGATATTCTAGTGCCGTTGGCACTGGTTTTACCATCTCTGAGGCCAGGGGTCGCAGGGAAGTGCCAGGGGTCACAAGCGGCAATCCAGAGGTCACAGCTGCAACCCATGGTGACCCCTAAATGACATTCATGCAAAGAATACTTTCTTCTGGCATTGGTCTGGTTTGGTACCAAACATTATGATATCCATATTTCCATTAATTGATGCAACAAAATCACAATTTTCCTCAGATACTCCCTTCAGAAGACTTGAATCATGCCTTGAATTTCCCAGGTATCATTCATCTCTTTGCTCTGGTTAAACTAGGTGATCATATGTCATGTCTTTAACACAAGAAGGACTAAATAAATTATGGGTCAACCTGAAGATTTGCAGACTTTTCTACCAGCTTTCAAATCATTGCCATTGGTGTGTGGAATGGGTGATTGTATTCTTCACATCTTCTGGGTTGTTGCTAGTGCAGAGAATATTGCAAGATCTGTAGACTGGTTCAAAATAATTACAGTTCAAACATTCTTTACAACTAGATGTGAATACATTTTGATTGTTGTTGATATGCTTTTAAGTAACCCAAACACGAGCCTCATGTCCTATCCTGACATGTAGACTTTTCCCAATTCAGTAGTAAAGCAAAGTCCTAGTTTTGTAAAAATAAAAGGAGACAGATTTCATACCAACTGTGTTTCCTAGTTGCAGAACCCACTCTAGTGGTGTAGGTCTTGCTCTAGTCTTTGTTTCTTATTTTCTCAATACCTAAAACAGCCTTATATGGATTCTTTGTTTCCTTAAATGATGGATGTGTTTTTTTTTTCTTATGTGTTGGTGAGATAATTTTGGTTGCACCACCATGCTTTACAGAAGTGACATGTCACTGTAATTGACAATGCATATATTGTGTGTCATAGCACTACTAATGTAAAGTGGAACATCCAAATTGTGTTACTGGAGGTGCATTCACAGTTGAAGACTAGAAATTCATATTCATCTGTGTTTTAATGTTTGACCTTAACATGCTAAATTGTAGTACTCATGCACATTTATATTCATGTATTCTGATTATGGTACTATGGTGTAACTGTATATATTCACATTATTAATTTATAACTTTTGCTTCCATTTAAAATTGCAAGATGCACTTATGGTAATATATTTCACATGTGCATTGAATGTCTTATTAAGTTAGCATAACCAAAGGCCTCAAACATTTGGTTTCTCATGTTTAAGGAGTTTTACCCAAGCTGCAATATTCTTTCTTTGCAGGTGTGTGCATGTGAGCCTAAAGTTAAAGAAAGGCATATTGTATGTTGAAGATAGTGGGTGCTAGAGGATACTTTGACAAGGAGAAGGAGCACAAACAAACTGAGAAGATAAACTCTTGTTTGTGTACCAGACACCAAGAAACTTTCAAGGTTGTCTTGATGTTTGATTCGTGGGATGAGAACTTGACGGGAGTCGCCAATTTCAACTGAGCAAGGAAGGTAGAGGACTACTAGTGTGATTTTCTCGAAAGATCTGTAGATTTAGTTGATATTCACTTAGTTAAACAAGAGCAGATTCCATTGAGACTTGGATGTGTTCAGATCTCAACTCTTTATTCCTTTGTGTGACTTTCTGCTATGCATCACCTCTCTATCAGAACCTCTACTGAGGTTTCTGTTATGCTGAATTTTTCCATATATTTCCTGAGCTTTAATTAGGATTTCTCTTTAGTTAAGATACTTATATTAACTTAGAATTTCTAATGACTAGGGCAGAAGACCACAACTTATATACTGAGCATCAGATATTTTTGTTTCTCAACTTTTGTATTGCTTCAACTGAAAATATTGTGTGCCTTATGCTCATGGGATTTAACTTCGTTCCATGCTTTACTTCAGCTTTGGTGATTTTGTGCTTATATAGCATGTTTTTAAGATTGATTTACATCTGTTTGTCCCTTAATTCGTAATAAACACCACCTCCTGGATTTAATGTGTGACCAAATAGGGTACACTGTCAATTAAATAGAATGGTTGATTTTAACTTTCCTTTAAACCTCAAGTATTCTAAAAAGGTCCATAAAAAAAGAGAAGTAAGAATATGGGCTCTGAGCGTCATCAGTGTCTTCCTGTTGTTCAACTGATAAACTAATTTTACCTTGAATCATCAAGTAAAGAGGGCTTTCTTTGGTCCTGTGATGTGTTTTATGGACCACCTGTCTTTACTATGGACTGTCCTTCTTTTCAATTAAATATACTTTATGTTGTTAAAGGTGATTCAATTTTTGTCAGCCAGAGATTTGTTTTATACATCATGCTTGCCCATGGGGATTCAAAATCCCAGATCTCCTCAAAGCGAGGTAAAGTTGCGCTCCTCTGTAGAAGACCAGACATTGGCAGCTCTTCTTTCAGGACATGTGTGTACACACAAATGTTGTTTACTCAATTGGTCTTATAAACAATGTTTTATATTACACGTGTGCATTTGATTTTTTCTCATGCAAGGAAAAAACTTCTTTGAAAATCGGGGCCTTGTTCACTATAACATAAATGTTTACTGTCTCCTTTTCACATCAGAATTTCGATAGCTATTCCTTAGAAATAGGTATGGTTACATGTCTTAGACAGTCTGAAAAAGGCATAAGGCCTTATTTAGAGTTGGGTGATGGGGTACTCTGTCACAAACATGGCGGACATCCCGTTCACCATATTATAAGCACTACAAGGTACAGGATATTAGCTAGGTTTTGACAGAGTATCTCTTCCGCCGAACTCTATATAAAGCTCATATACATATTAGTAATATTACTTTCAAAAGGACAGGTGGAAAAACAAGTGTTAGTATGACGCAAATATTAACTTTCTAAAAAAATGTAGGCATAAGGAATGATGGCAGTGAGCACTCTTAAAATATATTCAATTTGGTCAATACCTATCTCAAAAAGGAAAAATACGTCCACCTGGCTCAAACATTGTAACTGGAGATGATTAACAGTTGGTGACAATCACTGAAGACCTAGTTATCTTAGAAAACACTACGTTATTTGCAAATTGGTGTCCTATTTCCCTCTTTTCATATAATTTTTCTATAACTCGTTTTAAACCTTTTATTTCCTTTGTGCAGCTTCAGGACCACGGTAATTATCACTTTTGCCAAAAAAGAAGTTAATTACTCTGACAAAACCAATGAGGAGAAAATTAGAAAAACTATGTTACAGTATGAATACCAAGTAAGCAGGGAGTGTACTTGCAAAGAAGGGAAAAATGCGCTCTCTTAAAGAGCAATATCAGAGGCAGGCCCACAGATGAAGTAATGAGAGCATTATAGTCGATAACAAGCTACACCTGCGCTGCCAAATTAAGATCACAGTTGCGTCTCTCTGTTGAAAGCCTTCCAATATGCTGCTAAGTACAGAAGAGGCACGGGGTTTCACAAATAATGTGGGCCCTGAAAAGAAATGCTCTAATTTTAGATATTTGAACGGTTGAAACTGCGACATATTCATACCGTGGATTATCACACTAGATGATAGGAATACAGTTTTTTACAGTGCAAAATGGCACAACTGAAATATGAAATTCTACATAAAAAAGTAATTCTTATTATTAGTAGTAGTAGAAGTAGTAGTAATAGTAGTGGTGGTAGTACCAGTAGGATTAGTAGCGGTAGTTTGGCGGACGGTCACATAACCCATACTGTGTCTTCACGGTCTATGTGGCAAGCCAATCTAGGTCCATACCTTAAACTATTGACAAGTTGTCAGAAATTGGGGAGCATATTTTGAAGGATTTGCCCTAGGGCAATGTCAAAAGTCTTTCTTGTTTACTGCCCTACATCAATTTGAAAGGGCAGAAATGCACCATACTTACAAGATATGGTGCATTTCTGTCCTTTCCCCCTGCAATAGCGCACAATTAGTGCAAGGGTGTCTGCATTGTTGGCAGTGTTGTTTTTGTGCAGGAAGAGGCACCTTTATGCACAAAAACAATCCAAAGAAGAAACAATAACGAGAAATAAAGATATTTCTCCTCCTTGCACCTGCCCTGAGGAGGTGTACTTTTTTTAACGCATTCCCAGATTTGCACATCTTGTAAGTCTGGGAATTCCTTCAAAACTCATGGATGTTAAATGGGAACACCCACCACAACGCCCATGGAACGCCTCCCTGAAGCAGTGTAAGGCAACACAGTGACTTGCTCTGCATTGCCTTACACCATGGGAAGCCGAGCAAACTCGCTTTGCATGACCTCATTGGTATGGGACCGCACACTGTGCCGCTCGAGAATCATAAAAAGTGATGCACTGGCGGCACAAGAGGCACAAAAATATGGCCCTGGATCTCTAGTTAGCTGAGGTAACTGGCATAGGTATGCACTGTGTTAAGGTAGGGACCACAGTCCTAGTCAGGGTAAGTCAGTTACACACCATAAATTTACCTGTACTCACCCTCAGGTAGCTTGGCACCAAGCAGACATGCTTAATTTAGGAGGCAATCTGTGAAGAATTTGTACAACATTTGAAAAAGTAAAACAGTGAAAACACCACACAAAAACAATCTACACCAGATTAGAATAATCAAGCACAATTTAATGAACAAAACAAGAAGAAAACCAAAAAAATTCCAATTAGTATAATTCAAGATCTGAATTAAAAAAAAAAAAATCTGCAATATAGGACCAGATTTACAAGGCCCTAGCGCCTCTTAGCACCACACTAGTGTATTTTTTCACACTAATGTGGCGAGAAGGAGGCCATTCTCCTTTGCCATATTTACAAAGTGGTGCACTGCACCACTTTGTAACTCCTTATGCCACATTATGCCTGGGCCAGACATAATGTATGCAAGGAGATGTTCCCCCACAGGGAGTCCTATTAAAATGGTGCAGTGAAATTCACAACATTTTACTGTGCCATTTTAGCGTCATCTTTAATGCCGGCTCATGACGCATCCATTACTTTCAATGGGCCTCCCTTGGCTTTGTAGGATTAGCACCACAATTTATGGCGCTAATCCTGCAAATTACCACAATAGCACCATGAATTCTGACCCTACTGTGCTAACATGCACCGTAGTGTGCCATATTGTAAACATGGCACACACATGGTGTAGTTAGGGGGGCTCAGAGGGGAGTAAGAAAAGTGGTGCATCACAGCTGATGTGCCATTTTCTTGTAAATCTGGCCCATAATGCTTACAAACTTAGGGCCTGATTTATGATGTTAACGCTGCCTTTACGTAGATTTTTGATGCAAAAGCGGCACAAATTTACCAAATTCAATTATTTTTTGTAAGTTTCCACTGCTTTTGCGTCAAACAATGACACAAAGTCAGCACTAACTTTTCATAAATCAGGCCCTTAAAGCACCAACTGGGGCTATCTGGTCAGACTTGACTGGGTCAAGTCTGAAACTTCAGGCTGACAGGGATGGAGCGCAGGTTGGATACAGGGATCAACCTTGTCCTGCTGAAAATGTACCTTGTATGGAGGGATGCACTGATGTTGAATACCCTGTGTGAGGAGCAGAGGAGGTGGTGCATTGACATTGATCCCTTCTGATGTAGGCAAAGTGGCGGTTCTGATCCTTGCAGTCAGAGATGTGTCATCATGGAGCAGCACAGTCATCGATGCAATGTCCTTGAACAGGTTTGTGTAAGTGAACTCCTTTGCAATGAAGGTGGTATATCTTTGGGCCACATGTACAAAACATTATTCAATCACAAACGGGTGTATTCACAGAATTCTTTTTAGTATGTTCTTCCGAATACCAAATGGGAAAGGTATGTATGTATGTTTTGCGACCTAGATGTGGTCTGAAAACATATGCAGGCCACTGCCATTAGAATGTTGGTGGTAAGCCATTCCCTAAGGGACCCCTTCCCTTTTGAGAATAGTGGGGAAAATATTCTTCGGAAGCAGGCAGTGATCCCAGGGACCACTGCCTACTCTTAAAAGAATGAAACCTAAACATTTCATTTTTTTTCTTTTTGAACATGTACATGCGCTTATGGTTGCACACAGAGTAATTTAGGACCTAGCCCCATTCTTTCAAATACATGTCACTTGTACTCCTAGCTAACTGACTTGAACACCTTCTCTGTATCACTATATCTAGGAAAGCAAGAGTGCATTGATCATCATCCAGACTAAGCATGTGAAACACATGCACTAACCTGCGCAGATTGTACGGTGTATTCCTACGAAAGATAAATCTTGACTAGTCACGGTGTACCAGTTTCGGGAGGTGATGGCACAACTGTTTCATTAGTATTTGACCAAGTATTTTCCAATCCACGTTTAGTAATGACAGAGGGTGGTAAGAGGCAACATCCAGAGGGTCTTTCCCAGGTTTGGACATTACGGGATACACCCGGAACAACGACTTCTTAACCACGAAGTCGTGGAAAACGAAAGCAAAACAGTTTTGTTTTCCACGACTTCCCACGTACATGCATGGTTAAGGCACAGAAGAAGGGAGTTGATGCGGTGAAGGAGAAGATAAGTTGGGCTGAGACTAGGGAAGGAGGGGGATCAGGGTTTAGGTTTTAGGGGTGGGTTGGGGGTTTGGGGTGCTTTAGGTTTTAGGGGAGGGGGTTGGGTTTGTGGTAATTTTGGGGATGGGGTTGGGGTGGTTGTGGGGGTGGGGGGTCACTGTAATTTTTAGGGATGGGGGCTAGGGGGGAAGCATGTTGGAACCGTGTATGCTGATCACTAATGCCTTCACCAGGAATGCCTTTACAACACAAAATCGTTGTAAAGGCATTCGTGGTAAAGGCGTTAGTGATGCCAACGAGGTCCTTGTTCCGAGCCATGGGTGCTTGAAGCACTTGTGGTTTCAAGATATAACTGGGCGTTACCACTACCAGTGCTTCATGCATGGATGCAGGGAGTGCACACCTCGTCCTGGCCTTCTGGTAGACCAATAATAACTTATCAGCCATAGGTGCAAAAAAAGGTGTGTAAAGTTCGGCTGGCAAACTATCTTCACCCAGGGTATTAGCTGTCTTGAGATAATCTATATCCAGCAAAACCCCCTCCTTAGTTAACAACATGTAAAGATCTGCACATTCAGGTTCCTCCAACCACTGTATTAGCAGCAAGTCAAGGTAAGCTGTCACCTCACAAAGCGGACCGTGCCAGGTGATCAATACACCTCTCTGAGGTGTCAATTAGGAGCTCATTTAAGGCATGCTGCGTTAAATTCTCTAGTCCTAGAAAATCCCTAATCAAGAGTATGGGCTCTGATGCGCATTTTTGCTTGACCACCTTGGCCAATATCCTGCTTGCTTTATCCTCTTTCATCTGCAGCTGCTGTCTGAAAGAGAGATGGACATGCTTTTCCAGTTACTCCAAGGAGGAAAGAACCTGTTGTTTAGTGTTCCCCCACTCCATCTTCACTTCCTGGATCTTCAGGTCCGTCTCTGATGTTTGTCGAATACTCCTAGTGGTTGCCATGCCCACTCCACGAAGCATTACTTTCATGGCCTTCCACTCCATCACCCTAAGCTGGATGCTCTCAAAATTATGGGTATAGTAATGAATTGGGCTATCAGCGATCACAACCCTATAGACCGGATCAGTAAGTGATTTTGCCTGCATGCACCACATGGGATCCGAGGCACTCTCCTGTCCAGAGAATAAGTCATAAGTAAGGGTGAGTGATTTGAGATGTATCTGGCTAAGTCTGTTGTGTCGGCCATTCTCTGTGAGGCCTCTACCTGTGTAAGAAAGTAGAACAATCTACTATGTGTGTGTGTCAGCCGCAGGGGTGCAGCGGGATTATGCATGTGTCTGTGAGCCCTTCATCAGTTGTCACAGGGCCTCTTTCATTTTAGGGTTAGTGTCCTATCAAGCAGAAAAATGGTCCATCTCTCCATCTAGCACACAGTTACAGTCCCCATCTACAATCAACTCTGCTGGCAGGACCCCCCTGCACTGCCATCAGGACTGTCGCTTAAAAGGTCCCATCATCTACATAAGAGCATAGACACTGATCAGACAGGGGTTGTGTGCATTCAATGTGCCATAGAAAAGGACATATCTCCCATCCGGGTCCGCGCTCCCTCTTAGTTTTTGGAAAGGGACACCAGGGACCACCCAGATAAGGGTCCCACAAGCAAAGCAAGAATAAGAGGTTGGGTATATATGCCCTCTACATCTCCGTTGGAGTGAAGCCACACAGTCACCCCACAGGTGAGTTTCCTCTAAAAACGTGATTAAAATCTGATAGCGCTTGAGAAAGGCAAAAATTGTATGACAATTATCAAGCTTATTTAGTCCCCTGATGTTCCATGTAAGGAACCTGCAATCACGCCCCATTCTGGGCATAGCTCTAGATCCAAGTCCTTAAGACCGTCCCACTAGGCCTTGTCAGCACTGAAGGCCAATTTAAAAGAACATGAGAGTAACCCAAACATCAAGAACAAAAAATATCAACTTACAGTTCTCCAACCCCCTCCTGCCCCTCCCCCAGGCAGAATATGTAGAACTTCTTCTGGTTCAACCTGTGACCAGAAGGACACTGGTCACTGCCCCACTTCCTAATCCTTGCACCACCTGAGTACTGACTAAAGCAAAAGCTAAGTGGAGTATGGATTGGGAAGCTGTTTCACCCCTTATCCATGGGCTGTATAGAGGATCTCAGCAGATTATAAGACGACAGGCCCCTGCCACCTCCCACCATGGAGCAGTCTGATGTATCACCTAACATGCAATGTCTATATCCTGTAGCAAGTGCGTCCCCCCCCATGCATCATGTTGTTCCCCAAGGAAAAGCCCCTGGTATCCTGGAATTACAAAATATCAACAGTGTCAGACACATAAATTGTGAAGGGTATAGCTTGTGTATTTATTGTCTGCTCCTCAGGACCATGCTGGCTCTGTCTATCGTGCCACTCACTGAGAGGTCCTTGCGGCCACAGTTCCAATCCATGATGCAGAGTCCTAAACAAAACAACACAAGCCCCTCCCAACCAATGGACACCGTGTCAGGTGCCACTTAGTTCCTGAGAATTTATCCAGTGTCCATACTGGTGCTCAGGGTGTCAGGCACCAGTCTGTTCCATGAGAAAGCACTCTGATACAACCATCCAGGCAGTGCTGGAATGATAAGGGCATCCACAGTACTCACAGTGGGATCAACTGGGACACATCCCCTCAAAGTCTTACTTCTTGGCTCACAAGGCAGACTATTGGGAATATGTCCCACAGGACTGGAAGCCGCTCTTACCAGTGCAGTAGGAAAGGAAATTTTGCCACTGCTTCCAGTACCATTGTCCCCACCCTCACTTCTAGCCTCACTTCTAGATTTATTGTATAAGGGGGCACACATTCATATAGTAATACATCCAGAAGACTACCTCCAGAATCATCACTGTCCATACTCATGTTATCGGGCTTTTTTGGTTTCTTCTTCTTCTGTTTTCAAATTGTTTACATTCCTCTTCTCTCTTAGCCCCATCTTTGGTTAAAGCCGGATACAGCTGAACCCATTCTATCATGTCCATTTGCTCAGCATCCCATCTAGCATCTGCATAAGTATGTGTGGATTTCTTGCCTCTGCCATGATATTTTTCTTCATCCCTTGCAGGGGCAACTCATTCTCAAGCATTAATTGTGTCATATTTTTTAGGTCTAGGCGGCAGTTTCATTTAATTCTCTTCAAAGTTTCAATAACTTGCAAATTAAATGTGCCATATTGTGGGAATCTCAATGTACCTTCCTTTTTTGTGATCTTGGGCTCTTGACCAAGCCAGACACTTTGTGAAGCCTTACATTTATCACAATATAGTTTCCTGGAGTGGCTCTGGAGGTCCCATTTCATCCTCCCTTCTGGAAATATCAGTATCGTCTCAAAACAAATCTCAATTTAAAACAGTGTTGTTGCCACAATTCCTTACTCTGACACAACCACTAATCGCAGCGCAGCTACTGGTGATGTTGTCAACCAATAGCAGCATGGTACCACAACAATCAAGCTATTCCAGCAAGGCACACTGTGACATAGATCTTGCTCCTTACAGCATTTCCCCTCCTTTACAATCTGCATGCACACTCACTCCGCAATATCACAAATGTATACAAAATTAAATACAAAAACCTTTTGTCTGCTCCACTAAGGAATGTATAGTTTTAAACGTACAAGAAAGTTTCCCAAACACTTCTGATGAAACCTCGATCTGCGGGGTATCACCTTGATCAATAATGCTTTAGTCTGTGCATTAAGATCTCTTATACCAATCATCTCATATTCACAAAAAGTAAACCCTTTCCTAACCATGTCATTACGGCACCCCACAGCGAACACAACCTCTGAGTAGACATCATAATATGGTTTCTTCTACATTTTTAAAGTATCCTGGGATCTTAGGCCACGTCGGACCGATAACCTCTTCAACTTTTTTATAAATCACCATATTCACACAACACAAAACATCTCCGGAAACACCATCCAATTTCACAATCACCGCAAGAAACACAAACTATTGCAATTCACAACTCTATTGATGCTCACGTTCTCACTCTACCAATACAACTCTTCCAATTCTCTGTGATGTTGTCGATTCTTCAGCTCCCTGACATGGGCACGAGGGTTTGGCTGTGGGGACTAATGGCTATAGAATCCGGTTCTAGTTCTCCCCTTTTCAGAGAGAGAACCATCTGTATCTGCAACCATCTGATGATCCAATTGATTATTTTCTTCTCAGTTCCTAGGAATGAGGAGAACATGCATCACATTATTCAGAGCAATTACAGTGTAATTCAGTGAGCCACACACTAAGGCCCATATTTACACTTTTTGACGCAAAACTGCGCAGGCGCAGTTTTGCGTCAAAAATATTACCGCCAGCTAACGCCATTTTGGTGCGCCGTGCAGGCGTTATATTTATACTTTGACACACGGCAGCGCAAACAACAGGTGGGAGTCATTATTTTTCATAAAGGAAAATGACATTAACGCAGCGGAAATGACTGTGGGTTGTCGATTTACGACACCGCAAACCGGATATGCGCAGTTTTTTTTACGCAATAGCGTCAAATAAACCAGTGAACACAGCCATTTCACCAGAGGAGAGCCAAAATCGATCCCAGATGCCACTACAGACCCCAGGAAGATGAAAGCAGACCAGGAACCAGCCAGGAGGACCCACACAAGAACCAGGACACTTTTAAGAAGAAAAGAAAGTGCCGCTTTAGTGCAGAGGAGCAGGAAATTCTGGTTAAAGAGGTGACGGAACACCAGCACCAACTGTTTGTCACATCAAAGTTGCCAATCAGTAGGAGAGAGGCCATATGGCAACAAATTGTTGACAAGATTAACAGTGTGGCTGAAGTACAGTCATCGAGTGCAAGAAACGCTGGCATGACTGCAAGCGCAGGACCAAGGAAAAGATGGCCATGAACAGGAAAGCAGCACTGCAGACTGAAGGGGGGAGTCCAGCACACCAGGAGGCCCTGGACCACATGGAGGAGATGGTCGCAGCCGTCATCCCTGAGGAGATCGTCACAGGGATTCAAGGACAGGACAGCGCAGACTACCACGAGACAACGCACATGCAGGGTAAGTCGCATGGGGAATTAAAATGCAATAATGTCATCTACAACCGGGGGGTGATACCGACCACTAAATGCATGGAAGTCATCTAATACATGGAGTGGCATGGGTAAAGGGGCACGGCAGGGGGGCATGGCCCGTTCTGAGAAGACCTGGGGCACATCATTACACAACACCAACAACAGTCCCATGGGGGCATGCTGTCATGCCAATGATGGAGCAAAGAGAAATCCACGCAAGGAGGGAAGGCCACTACGTCAAACTGACATCCTGGCACACGTCAGCCAACATACCCCCTACATTAACTAGGGCCCTATTAGCAATCCTCTAGCCATACCGACAACTGGAATGTAACTGTGCAACAGTTGCCACTACCACCGCTGCTCTGTGTGCAGCTCAAGTAGCCAATGGCAGTAACCTCCCCATGGATCATACACACCTAAATTAGGGGGGTGAGGATGACAACTGCAACAATCCCCAGAAACAAGACAAAGGCCCCAATACTCTCAAATGTCAATGCCCATAGTCGTCGCAAACATCAGCCAATGTAAGCAACAATAGGAGCTACACAGCACTGAGGACACACCCATGCTGCATTTGTCAGGGTCCATCCTGTGCCTGGGTAACAAGGCAACATCCCAAATGTCATACTACTCAGACAACAGCATTGAGGAGGGGACACATGTAACTGTTCACTGAAATACACCTGCACAGTCAGAGGACGAAATAGGACACTGATACGACTATCAGGGCAATCCAATGTAACACACATTCCCCAACATCAGCAGGACACATTAACAATGTCAACATCCATATCGGATCATAACATTGACATGCATAGGATATGCCACATGTCAATGACATTTAGGTGGATGTGAACAATCAGAGATTGGGGCAGGTCCAGATTTTTAAGTGTGCTGCCAGGGCCATCAGTACACCCACAGCCAGTGAAAGGTCTCACAATGGGAATGGATGTACACAGAGGGTTGAATAGGAAAAGAAGGTGGCAATTCTCTATTTGGCATAAATCAACCCCTAGAGGCTATGAGGCTGACAAGTCTGATAACTCAATACCATACATGTGACACGCAGGTGGGCCATAGGCCTGGAAGAATGCCCATCTGAAGGAGTAGGTAATTAACACAAAACAAGATCACAAAGTGACTTCACCAAAAGGCAGGCACGTCACATCAAAATTGCCACAACACAGACACACTAATTGTACCCTGTTTCATTGCAGAGGAAGATGGATCTCCTACGGATATGCCTGTCCCAGATTTTCCTGATGACATGGATGACGAGCCGATAAACATTCCTCAGGAGACTATCCAAAAGGTCCTTGAAACCCTCCAGACCCCAGCTTCAGTCACAAGGAGGAGCACAGAACAAGCATCCATCGCAGAGGATCCACCCACCACCCCAATTGTAAGACCTGCCAGCTCCAATACAGCTGAGGACTCAGACGACACTGGCACCAGCTTTGAGAGGACTGTAAGAGGAGTACAGTGGGAGCTGGCCAAGGAGGTCCAGGTGGGGATGCAAACTATGGCAGCTAGCCTTGAGGGGGTGCGTTCATGCATGATGTCATCTGCAGATCAGGCAGCAGCTATGCAAGCCCTAACATCCATACTGCAAGGACTACAAGAAACTGTCAAGGAATTCACTACTGCTATAAGAGAGTTGCCACAACACCTCGCACCCCAAACCTTCCACTGCATGTACGAATGCAATCATGACTCCCTCAGGGCCGACCTGGCTGCCTACCATCGTGATATGGCTGCTATTCTCAAGAACCAGCAGACCCTCCTTTCTGCAGTACTGCCCTTAAGACCTTCACAGGGAGCAGGGACCGGGATGTCTGACTCCACGTCTTCTAACACTGAGATGTGTGTTGCCCCTTCACAACCAACAACAACAAGGACAAAGCAGGCAACACACACATCAGAAGAAGAAGACATGGAACAGATCACATTCACAAGGAATATGACCCGGAAGCACTAGTCCCTGCCACATGGCCCACATTTACCAAGGTCCTGCGCATTGTAACTTGCCAGTCTTGCAATAGCTTTACTCGAGCACTGTTCTGCAAACCACTGTATATCTTGTCTCCCAGCCCAGTGATTGTCTCTCTCCTACTCATTGCCAAATCTTGTCCCTCTGCACTGTCTGAAACATCAACCCCAGCATGTCAAAAGCATTTCCGTAACCCCTTGTGTTGGATCTCAATTGAAAATGTCACTATAATGGACTCACAATCATGGACAATTTACAGATAGCACTACAGCACTTTTCAATAAATAGCACTTACACAACAAATCTGTCTCTGGGTAATGTGACATATCAACTGTGAAGTAGATAACTGAAATGTGCCTACTGTCAAATTACGTAGCTTGTCAATACAACTGTCCTGATAATATGTAGTCAGAGAATTCTGCACAGTGCCCATGATTGCATCATACTCTGCCCTTCCTGAGGGACAAATCGGATGAAGTGAGAAACCTAATACCACCATGCTGTGTTGGACAGAAGAATGCTTCCTCAGGGGATAACTAAGTCATCAAATAGTGGTCGCAAAATGTTGTAAACATGCAAAAATAACACAATAAACATGCCGCACTAATCTAAGTAAACACTAAAAAAACTGCACAAATGAAGGTGTCTGAGTTAACATACAAATACGTAATCATGCCGAACTGTGTCACAAATGATGTATGAGGGTCATGAAGACAAGAATACAAGATTGCCAATGAGAACTTATCTTATAAGGGTGTGCATGATCATCACACTGCAGTCAGACCTAAAACTGTTTCCCCAATATCAAGTCTGGAAGCACTGTTAGTGACTTTGAAAACACACTTATCAACAGAAACACATTGGGATCCATATTAACTGTGATTGGTGTTTGCAACAAAGGGTCGACACTTTGCAAGGTAGCTCCAGGCTAGCTGCCAATCGTACAGCTCAGTTGGGATTTGTTTGTAGCATAGGTCACAGATGTTATAGTACCAAATTGATGTACACTGAATCCAAACCCACGATCAAGTACCATTCAACACATACTATTAAGGGGTAACCAAATATTTATTAAATGCTAACCACAGATGAGGAAACTGAGGGAAACATCTTACCTACCCTATTCTACCCTGACTACTCATTACCAACAACTGTCCCTAACTAACCTAAGCTACACTTACTTATCACATGTAACAAAACGTTCTAAACATCTACCCTCCACCCCCCTTATGAGACGGGGCACATGGAGGACAACACATACTAACCTAAACACATACTATACTATCCTAAACAAATATATATTTTTGGGGTATTTTTCTTTTGATTTTTTTTTTGGGGGGGGGGATTTTCTTTTAACACACAAGAACCCCAACATAGCCGGCCACCAACCCACCCACACACTTAATAAGTAGAAATATAAAGAATGAGGACCCTCCACCCCCACTCACCAACACTAACTAAACTAACAGCCTATACTAACCTAACACTAAGCCCCCTAGGCCCACTAACTATAAGAACAAGGAAAGAGGAGGGAGGGGAGGGAATCATGTCCATCAATAAAAGTGTCTAGAGGTTGGCTCTCCAGAAGGTCCTCTTAATGTCCTTGACCCGCCGCTTAATGTGCTGCATGTCCCAGGTCAGGTGGCTCAACTTGCGCAGCACTTTGTCCATCTTATGTTCCATTCTGTTGAAGGCTGCAGGGTCAACAGATGGAGCAGTGGCAGTCTGGGTACCGGTGGAGGAGGTCTGTGTGGGCTGTCCTGCACCAGTGGCAATGCTGGGGCCAGGAAGTCCAGCAGATGTTGGACCAACAGTGGCAGCTGTGGGTGGGGCCACCTGGCTCTGATTGGTGGTTGTGCTGGTGGTGACTGTGGTGGGCAAAGTAGGCCCACCCTGTGGGAAGGCTCACCATGCCCCGGAGGCCTGTTCATGGCGATATCGCTGGGCCATCCTCCGGAACCCCGACTCCACCAGCAGGATGTGCTGATACCGCATGGCCCGGCGCTGAAATTCATAGACCTGGTCTGGAGTCATGTTAGCAGCTGTGAAGACAAATGCAGATATTCTACATTAGTAATTGCATTGTGTGAAATGGCACAGCAAGTTGATCAGACATTACATCTACTGTACTTGTAACAGCTCATATCACAATACAGAGCATTGAAGGTCCCTGAGGAAGTATATGGCAGGCCAGACTACAAAGGTCACATCACACAAAGCCCATCCATAACCTACAAGATGGGTAATAACTGGTTTTGACTTGCAATCTGAGTTCTGACAGTTATCATCTAAGAATCATGCTGCAAATCCTCCGCCAAGAGCTGGGCTACAAATGTCAATGTACGGAAAGCAAAACTAAAGCCACATGGTCTGCAAGTTGTAACTGGACTTGCCAGTATAGTACCAAGTGCCAAACCTGAGTGTGTATACTAGTATGCAACCAAACCGTCACTTATTCACATGTATGTGTAACATACTGGTAGCATCAGTACTAGGTACCCCATTCACAAACCCATGCCCGTGTTTGAGGGGGGGCGGTGGATAAACAACTATAATTTGCCAAAAACATGTACACCGAGGAGTGTATAGGAAACTCCACACATGTTTGTCTCTACAGACACACCACAGGTAAGGTCTATCTACAAATAGGAGTCAGCAAACTCTGGAGCACTCTAGGGTCAGACATGTCAGGAAATGCAGAACTTAGTACACAACATATACTTCCAGTGAGGCCTGACTTACATCAGACATAGAGTTGCTAGAACATTCATGATCATGAATTGCATGCACACCTAGGCCATTGCACTCAGGTTCCACAGACTTGTTTCACTACATGTGGAAGTACATGCTTCTAGGAGGTTCTACCTACTGTTTCAAAATAACGTCGGTAAATAGGGAAGCAGATGTCTATTGGAAAGCTATTAGCTCTACCAATCTTAGAGAATGTGGGTCTGACAGGCTGACTAAATTGGGGCTGACTTCCATTGCGACTCTTGGTGATACAAGTGTCATACACATGACTATCCCCTGTACTCACAGTGGGGCTTACAGGGATGTCCTACAATCCCTACATGATACCATTGGATACGCATGGGCAAACTCAAAACATGTGAGAACTGCCTTCCCACTCATAGAAAAGCTTGCCCAACGCATCACACCTTGCTATGCGTCCAACTCACACGGGTCCATAACCAGCAAACACAATACATAACAGACATATCAACACTTAGTGGAGTGGTCGGGGTCCTCAAATGTCGCCACCTCTCCCACAGTGTAGGGTGCGGGTCCACCTGTAAGGTATGGAAGGAAGAAATGTGCTCAAAATCTGTGCACAGTGCAACAATTTCATAAACATTTACAATGTGTAGGCTTAATAATGAAATGGCAGCCATTCAGACATGATGGTACTGGATCTGATATATCACGGCCAACTTGTACATAGGATGGGTCTCCTGTGACAGTTACATACATATCTGCACACATACATTGGCCCTAACTATCATGTGGTTGCAAACATGCCCCATAGTTGGTGAGCACTAAAAAATATGGAGTGTAATCGTCTCATCATGTGCATCCAAGAGAGACATCCAAAGCCTGGTTACTTGAGGACTGCATTACCAGTCAAACATGCCTTGTGGCCATGACACATTTATTGCACATATGCCCAATGTACAGAGGGAGGGGCAGGGACCCTTGTAAGCCATCCTGTTGTTACAGTATAGTCAATTGATGTGGCCCAGCTATGGTGATTTGCACCAACCATGGAGATGTGAGGCCATGTGCATACACTTGGACTGCCATCCACATTTGGATTGTGCCTCAACTAATTCCAACAAACATCTTAAGATGTTAGCTGAGGGCACCTTACACCTTTTCACAATGTTTTCAAATCAAGAACTGACATGTATCCAAAAAGATCAAGGAACCCAATAATCCCACACATTCATAGTACTTCTGTGAACGCTTTCCTTCCACACTCACCAGACCCACATGAGACATATGTCTGAGCCACTTTGCGATTATCAATTTATGTGAAGGCAGCACTCATTTTCAGCATCATGTAGTGATTCTAAAGTCGGTCTAGCAATTGCGTCAACATAGTTGGCCTAAATGTTGGTACATCTGTAATTCTCTGTCAATAGTACCCTATATAGACATGATTGGCTCATATTTTGTTAGCTGTTCTGACAAAAAGGCCGCACCAATTTCCTTCATGGAAAAGTAACCTGTAAGTTTGCTGAGCACGTGCTACCTGACAGCTAGCAATTGTGATCCATGCCATAGTGCATCAATGTTCCCCTTATATTACCCCAGCATTACACACAGTCAGCAAGTTAGCTGGCAGACATTGCACTAATCCCCTGATGTCACAACAGAGCATTTAATCGTGCACATTAACATAATTCGTACTCACCAACAGTGCCACCAATCATGATTCCCATGTGGTCCAAGAGATCCTGCTCCCTGGTGATGAGGTCAGCCCACCAGTGCTTCAGCTGGTGGTCACTCCTCTGGCTGGCATACACACGCTGCAGGTGATGCAGCACCTTTCCCCACCAGATTCTGCGCACCTCTGTCGGATACCCCTGTATGACCCTGCCCCCTGCCTGGATCATGAGCGGCAAGAAATGCGTCACCAGCCAGATGAAGCCCCCCAACTCCTCTTCCCCATCCTGCCAAGACGTGGCCTACCAGACATACTTATAAGTGATGATATGGAATAGGGGTAAAAAAAATAGAAAGGGGAAAAGGGGGAAAGTAGGGGTACAAAGACAAAAAAAAAGTAAACCTAAACACTAAAAGAGCCCAACTATCCCCAAACTAACACTACCCACAACAGACTCCCACAAACAAGAAAAACACAAGATAAATGGACAAATGTAGACAAAACACAGTACTACAGTATACACAAACAATATTTATTTCACAAATGGACTTTACAGATAGCACACAGGACAAAAACAGCACAAAATCTCAGGACAACACTCTCTACACAGCCACACAGTCTAGAAGGATCATAGACTGCAAAGTGAAAGTTAAAGTACACCTACTGTACATGATCTGTAAACAGGATATCCTATTACATCACTTCCTGTATGAAAAGTCCCACCTTTTTTGCGTTATGCGTCATTTTTTGTTTAACAAAACTGTATTTGCGTCTTTTTTTTTTGATGCACAGACGTGAATATTAACCCGCATCCACATAATGATACATGGACTGTATAAATATCTGGATGCAGGCTAAATTTCACTCCTGTGCGTAAAAAAAAATGACGCAAATACAGTTTTGTTTGTCAAAAAATGACGCACAACGCTAGGGACGTCAAAATTACAGTACATTAACTGGTTTGGGGCATTTTTACTTGTTTTTTGGTTATTTTACATTTGGAACACATCAGAGATTGGCTAATTGAAGACAGTATGGTGTTGATGGTGTATGTTCACATGTGTGACATCATACTGCAGCGGAACATGATCCACTACACCCTTCACAGTATTTTTACAGTTGGCTGACGCAATAGATGGTCATAAGTGTGGCCTACATATATGTGTTGCACAAATTGTGCATGTTTGGCATAAGGAGAGGCTAGCAATGTGACGCACATATGTACAATACCTAAATGCCTTTGGCTCAAAGTGTGTGGTTTGACAACTAATGTGTTGGTTGACCAAGTGTGTGTGTATCACATGAAGCATAATTGTACTTATGGTTGTATGAATGTGACGTCCATGTGTCCAATCCCTAGATGCAAGTCAAATTGAAAATGAGTGAGGGCACGTGTTAGTCATACATGTAACAACACCCGTAAAGTGTACTTCCAAGTTTTAGGGTCACGTGTCTACCACATGTGACATAGCATGCACCAGATGGATGGCAGACGCTTGTTCATGCCAATGGTCCACATTTTCTACATCCTATGTCCTAGAGTATTGGTAAGAGCTTCCTAGGCACTACTTGGAGAATCCCACAGTGAGTCATACACATGCATTGAGGAAGTGGGTACCATGTTGTTTGCACAGACAGACAAGGGTGAATCTCATAAGTATGATGACACCACAGTTGAGGCCATAGAAGTGAGCCCCAACTATCAAGTGGCTGTGGTGGACCAGCATACAAGACAGCACGTGTCCACTTATTTCCAGTGATCAATTGCACATAGGTGCTTTGTTCATGTGTGTGGTCCAATGATGATCCTGTAGATTGTTAGGGGTGTAATTTGTCACAGTTTGGTCCAGGACTCATCATGAGTCAGTGGCAGCTATTCCTGTATCTACTGAGTATCCTTGGTTGATCAATGTGAGTAAAGTAGATGTGAACATGTGAACCAACAGGTGGATGGTCCCACCCTGTCACTAAAGACGTGTAATGAGACTGTCAACGGGGCAACCTTGGTGTGCTGAGTGAGATAATGTCTCAGGTGTCATGTTCCGGCAGGTGTCATTACAACATTTGTACACAGGTTGGCCTCTGTACTTCCCACTGCATCTGGGAACATCATAGCCTCTGTGCTGCTTCTTCTCACAGCTATTCACCACACATGGCCCATCACTATGTTGTGCGCACTGTGATTCTGTGTGTGAACTGTCATGGTCCTGACATTTGGGTATTATTCATGGACATTATCAGAGGTTGCTGGTTCTGCTGAAAGCCCCGTACCCAATCCCTGCCTACGGCCCTGGGACACTGTCACACTTTGTCATTTATGCATAAATGCAACCCAGACAAGGGATGGGCCATGAATTTTGCTTTTCCAAGAAGATGTAACTCAAATGGTACAGTTAAAAGGCAGATGATGCTATGCAATGTATTTGGATATGCATGGAAGAAGCCCATGCCCAATGCCCCCTGATGAATGAGAGGTTTGCTAACACAAGTGTGGTACATATGTAGACACAGGGATACTTAAGTGTGACGCACAGACAGTTGCCAGTCAGGCTGACAGAATGCAAGGTGATTCAGGATCCAGTTACTTGACAAGTTACGTAATCAGTGGTCTGACTGAGACTGTTTTGAGGACAAACTAGACAGTTGACATGTCAAACTCTGTACGTCCTGTATTTTTGAAGGTGACAAATGAACTCAAGGGCTGTGTTACACGGCTTAATTAGTATCAATGCTTGACGGTGTATGTGACATAATGGCAACTCCTATGCGGTTCCAGGCATCATCAGGGGCAGTGCTTTTTTAAATGGGTGGTGTGCATGGAGGTGATCGCAGGTGTGGGCTGCATCTGTTTCTCTCCAGTCCTGTAGGTGAGACTTGCATTCTAAGGGCCAACAGACATTTTCACAAGGGGAAGCAATCTACATGTGCTAACAGGGCTTTGAAACTAGAAGACAGTGTATAAATTGACCTGACGTCCTTGCAGTCAGATGTCCTATGACAATGGCATACCATAGGAAAGGGTGTAGCACACTGGTTTGCTAATGTTGGTCTGTGTGTGTAGAGGAGGTAATATCAGGGTACACATCTTAGTATTCCAGGGACCTCTTCCGACAGGTGGGTTGTGACCAGGTGCATGGGTGTGTCATGAGTTAGAAAATGGGCTGACATGTACATGGAATGTCATGTGCGCAATGCATGTCATATGTGTGGCACTTGTGCTGTCTATGTTCTGCTTCTAGGGAACTCTAGTCACAGACAGTCCTTGCAAATATTGGATGCAGTTGGACTTACTGCTGTCAAGGTTCTGGTCAGGCATTCCTGTTACTGATGCCAGGGCACATTGACTGCCTCATGTATGAGGCTTGTTTTCCCCTTATTGAGTGATGGTGTCTTAGTTGTGTGTCATATGCTGCGTTGGACCTTGCTTTCAACATGTATGTGTGAAATAGTTGTGGTCCTCTGCTATTGGCCTTCAAAGGAGATATGTACATGATACAGGTCATTAAGAGTGTGTGTGTATGTGACCATTGTATGTTAGGCATCACATTAGCTCTGGTATGCTCCGTGTCCTACTCAATATCTCAGCAATGCTCCATGAGGCAACACTCTTATTCTGATAAGTAGAGATGAAGGTGTGCAAAAAGGAATAGTCAGACCATGATATGGTGATTAGAATAGGTGTTTATTTCAATTCGTTTACTAAAGTGGTGAAGGTGATCGTATTCAGAAGACATTTTTTACAATCTGTTGCCGCCTGCGTATACCGGCGGCTGTGTTCTGTAGTTCCCACTCCTGTTGCTGGCCAGCATCCTCCTCTTCCTCCTCTTCAGGCATGTGTGGCTTCGGTTCCAGAAGGGGAATGTTTCTTTTGATACAAATGTTGTGCAATATTGCACATTTGAGGATGATCCTACAGACCATCTTGGGGGAATATAGGAGGCTACCACCACTGATGTTGAGGCAGCGGAACCTTGACTTGAGGATGCTGAAGGTCCGCTCAACAATGCTGCGTGCCCTCCTATGGGTGTCGTTGTATGCACGCTCTGAAGCAGTACTCAGGTTGCCAAATGGTGTCATAATCCATGGCTGGATGCCATACCCCTGATCAGCTGCAAGAGAAAATGAATGGGATCATGTTGATGTAGCTGGCACTATTTAAAAGACCTTTCATGGCAGTAGTTGTCTTGTGTTGTCTGTGACTCTTTTGTGTACTAACGTGGCATCCTATGCTTGTAGGCTGTACCATCTGCGTTGTGTTGTTTCCTTGGCTGAACGAATGTTTGTCTGCTAACCGTTTGTCAGCAGTATGTTTTGGGATTTGCAGTACAGTGTGCCCTCCCTAGCATTGTGATTTGTGATACAGGTGTCCGTGTGTCTTCACTGGGGGTGAGATGATAGTTCCATGCACAGTTAAAATTGAAAGTGTTGTTAACACGTTCATATCAAAGTACCCTGGACATCCCATACCTTGAAACTTATGCAATGGATTAATGTAAAGGTCATTGGGACACTTACAATTTGCAAAGTGACATTTCGGCAACCACACTCATTGACGTCTTAACATTAGGCTGTACAGTAATTTCCGATGTGTGACAGGTTCAATGGTGACTTAAGAAACATGGCTAGCGATGTCACAACCTCAGTGTGTTCCTGTTCACATGTTGCTGTTGTGGTGTATGTGTTGTGTGTCCTAGAGGGTTGCTGTGCAGTGTGTATATAAGTAGGTTTTTGTACTTACCAACAAGTAGTCCATTGCCATACCGTCCATCCTGGAAGTGTTCATTGATGGTGCAGTGACGAAAGATGCATGAGTCATGTACCCTCCCAGGATATTTAGCCACGATGTTGGTGATCAATCCCTGGTGATTGACTATGGCCTGCACATTGATGGAATGTGTGTGCTTCCTGTTGCAGTAGAGGTGTTCAGTTGCAGCAGGTGGCACAAGGCGTACATGTGTGCAATCGATTGCACCAAGGACGTGTGGGAAGCCACTAATGAGGTAGAACCCCTGTTTTGTTTCCTGCTGCTTCTGCAGTGTGTTAGGGAAGCAGATGTGTGCGGGGTGTCAGTCGAATGATGGCATCCAGTACTTTGGGCAAAAAGGCGGAGAATGATGGTTGTGATATTCCGCAAACCAGGGAACCAGTTGTTTGCAAAGAGCCACTTGCCAGCATATGAAGTACAGCAAGCAGCTTGGTTTCTGTTGGGATGGTGCTGTGTGCCACCAAAGTGGGGACCAACTGCTGTTCAATGTTGCGCAGCAGCTGCTGAATGGCCTGCCAGTTCACCGGTACATCTGTATGATGTTGTGTTCTCTGAGGCCCTAAAGGGTGGTTCTTGGGCGGAATATCCTCTCCTGCCTTCTGCGCTGCCTTTGGGGTCCCTGCTGGTGTTGTTGTAGCTGCTGTTGTTGCTGCTGGGCTCTGCGTCTGCGTGCATGCTGGATTAGTATCACCTCCATGGCTCCCTGTTGCTGCTCTGCTGCTCTGCTGTTTGTTCTGTGTGTTCTGATTAAATACAGGTGTGTTTGCCCCATTTTAACGCCTGCCCTGACCTAGGCATTAATTTTTGACGCAAATCGGGCTGTGCGTCATTTTCTGGCTCCGCCTCCCGGCCGTGCTTCATTTTTACCCAAAAGCATAAATACGACGCACGGCCCTTTAATCCATTTTTTGGACGGGAACGCCTACCTTGCATATAATTAACGGAAGGTGGGTTGCCGCATCCAAAAAATGATGCACACGGCGGAATTTTGTCGTCCGCGGGCGTCAAAGTTTAAATACGGGGCAACATTTGCGCTGATTGTGCGTCAAAAGTTTTGACGCACAATCAGCGCAGACGGAGTATAAATATGCCCCTAAGTCTCAGAGACCATCCTAAAGTTTTGAAGGCCTTTATTAGAGACCCAAAGTCAAACTTACATAAATGATTCTCAAGAAAAGGAGAGCTAAAGTTACACAATATTAAACTTAACAAGCATATGAAAGAGCAGTAACTCAATAGCTATAATGCAGAAAATCAGAAACAAGGACTGATGTTTAAAATCTAAAATCAAATTTTCCTGCCTAACCACTGAATTGAAGTTCTTAACTATTTTAATAATCAAGATTTTAAAGAAAAACATCAGCAAACAGAACCTCTGTCAAAATTTCCCTTGCGAAAGGTTCAGCGGCATAAAGCTACATGAAAATCCAAGTCTAAGTGCTATATCTCAGCAGGGTCTGCTCTCAGCAAAACCAATTAAAATTAATTAACACTTTAATTTTCTGAAACTTTCTGAAGCCTTCTGTATTGACCTTGTACACCCTCACACTCTAAAGAATTTCAGAAAAGTTATGACCATCATCCCAGGTTACTCCTTTCATCCTTGTGGCGCTTCTCCCACATCTTCGTATCTCTCAAACACAATGGGCTCCTCATTAATTTAGTCTTGGATCCTGACACCAGCAGCTCATAGAAAAACATGTAAATGAAAACTTTGCGTTGAAGATTAGGCACAGCCAAGCTAATGAAACACAAACATACTTTCAGTTTAAATAAATTCTATTGCTTATGATGAAATACAAAATGATTACATAGAGTAATAATTCTAAAACGTTATAACATAACATGCTTTCAAAACTATGATAAAATGTAGATTGCTTAAAATGTCACATCCAACTGTGCACTATATTTGTATGCATTGCAGTACATCATTTGAATGAAAACCTCTCTTCACGCTATCTAGAAAAATACCCACCCTTTCATGATCATGTTTAAGAGGCATGGTGGCACAGCCAAACTACTCTCTCTCAGAATTCTTGTTTGCCCATTCCAGTAACTATTGGTCTGGTAGTTTCTATGTATATATCAAAAGGTACTGGGGGAAATGTGTACAATTTGGCTGTACCCAATAATGCTGAAGGACCAATTAGGGTCCTGGACAGTCCAGGTGCTAGGGGGTTTGTTCCTTTAAATTCAAAGCATACAAGTACTCCATGCGGACAAAGTGCAGATATAATACTGAATATTTCAGAATGCACATCAATAGGTACTTATCAACAGATGCCCACACATACTGCTCTTGTATGGGAACCACCTCCAAATTTGAGGAATGGTGCTCAGGGAAGTAATTTCATGCCTAGGGGTCCCATGGTAACTAGAAACATTACTGAAGAAAATAGATGAATGGGTGCAACTTTTTAATGGAAGCACTCCACGTAAAGAGAGTACAAGTACAGAAGTGAATCAGGGAACAATTCCATCAACACTGAGAGAAAAGCCTCTGGATGTAGCGAAGCTGACAGTAGAAGTAGATGCAATGATTGTTGGAAATTTTGGTCTAGGACAATTAGAGACATACCAAGAAGATGAGCTTGCCTTTATGTGTAGGGACATCACCAAGCGAGTAGGCCAAGTTCATGACAGGTTGACTGAATTGGCTTAGAAATATTAGGTTGATTTAAATAAGAATAAGGCTCTGCAGAGCAGCTATCGAGTGTGCTTCAGTGAGAAAGACATTGCTGAAATGAGAACGCCAGGATTGAAAACTCATATTAAAAACTAATTCAGAATATTAGGAAATGGAATGAGTTCGGTAAGTAGGAGATTAAATGGGTGAAAAAGAAAGAAGTAAAGAAACCTTCAGGTGAACCGTCTCCAAATAGAGCAGAGGCAGAAGTTAAAAACGTCCCCCTGAAAGAAGTGCCTGGTGAAAGCTATGTACATGGACTGTGGAGTAGAAGTGACCTTGCATCATTTACCAATGATTTCCCAAAATTATGAGAAAAGCCAGTGGAATTGTAAAAACAAGTTGAACGGTGTGTGAAAATTTCATAGGTGTTATGAGTTGATTTGAGCATGTTGTTTGACACTGTTGGTTCCAGTTACTTGCGGATAGAATGTAAGACAGCTATTTGGAGGCCTGAAACTGAACTAGCTACAAATGTAACAACTAAGGGTCTTTCACCTCTCGTTATGAAGAAATATCAGGAGGTCATAACATTCCTGAAAGGGAAAGGGCCTTCTTGGGATGGTCATTGGGTTATGTTTGATCAAATGACACAATAATCAAAGAAGGTGATTCATTCCTACAATGAGAGATTGCTGCAAGCTTTAAAACATTACAGTGATATGGCCATGTTAGAACCAAAGGCTATTGGGCATTTTGTGCCAAGGTTTGCTACAAGATTGAGGCCAGAAATTAGCTTGATGAGTAGACAGCATTTGCTTTGTTGGCAAAACAAGTCAAGGGATGAGAAGTTGCCATATGAAAAGTACTGTCATGATGAAATAGAGATGAAGCAGAAAACATTAAAGGAAAAACTGATGCTTGCCCAGATGATAGCAGCCCAAAGTACTAGCCACATGCCCATATCTGTGAACAATGCAGGTACAATGGAAGGTGTACATCAACAGCCACAGAATACAATGCACAGTAGAAGCTGAGGAACCCTAATAGATCCTGGTACAGAAATTAATGTAAATAGACTAAAACAATTAACTCCTTGCCACCTGTTGGACATTGGAATGGGCAATGCCATTTAAATCCAGCTTATTAGGTCCAAAATGCAAAATTTGGACCTTCTCAGAATAATGATTCTAACCAGATGCAAGGTGTGAAAAGACCCAGGAGTCAAAATTTGAAAGGACCTCAAGCACCAATAATGCAAGTTCCTCGGCCTCTGATGCCACAGCAAAATTCTGTCGGACCTCAACAAATTATGAATCAGGATTTGAGAATCAATGTGAATCAGACACAATATAGCAATATGTTTCAACAGTTTCCCTTGTTTGATTCATTTGAGAGAAATGGCTCTGATCAGTCAGCCTAACGGTGCCTGAGAGGGAAGAAAGGCTGCATACTTGGGGCAGTCTTAGAGGTAGACCAGAGTGAACCATTCATAGATAGTGAAGTGGGTGGCCATCCCGTGTCATTTTTGGTTTATGCTGGTGCTACCAGTTCTACTCTGAGAATAGTAGATGTCCCAAACCTACCCCTCACGGGAAAAACAATCCAAGTTGTTGGCATAGAGAATAAACAAATGCCAGCCCAAGAAACCGCCCCAGTGTCGGTGAAAATAGGATGTTTTGAGGATATACACAAGTTCATAGTATGTTATCGTAGTCCAGTGAATCTCTTGGGAAAACATTTTCCACAATAAACTGTGTACTCCAGATGGAAGTGCAAACACAAGATGAGGATGCTGCATTTAAATTAATGAAACACGAATCACATTGCATGTTACTGGTATTGCTAACACCAGATGATTTGACCCCAGACTTAAGAGAGACTGTCAAACATGAAAAGCGGGACTTTTTGGGACAAGACATCGGACTGATCAAAGGTGTAAAACCTGTCTGAATCACTGTTAAACCTAATGATGAATTCCTGAAAACACCTCAGTATAACTTGACACCCAAAGCGATTGCTGGAATAACTCCTGTAGTCTGGTCCATGATACAGCAGGAAATCCTGAGGGAGATATTGGAAAATCCTTGTATCTCTCATATAATGGGTCTTCAGAAACCAAATGGGAAATACAGAATTACACAAGATCTTAGTAAAATAAATAACCTTGCTGTTCCTTCTTGCCCTATGGTACTGAGTCCCACTATAATATTGTTTCAGATTCCATGTGAGGCTGAGTAGTTCACTGCCATTGAATTTTCCAGGCCTTCTTTTCAATACCATTGTATGAGGACAGTCAGTTCCGTTTTGTATTTTGGCTCGGAACCAGGGTCTTAACGTGATGCAGTGTCTCACAAGGGTATACTGAATCGCCATCAATCTTTAATCAGATTCTAAATAAAAATCTGGAATCTTTGGTCATGCCTTGTAATTCAGTCCTGAACAAGTTATTTTGATGTCCTGATGGCAGCCTGAATACTCAAGAAGCTTGGAAGCAGGATACCATTGCATTAATGAACCACCTAGCTGAGAATGGACATAAAGGCCCTCATTATAACATTGGTGGTACAAACCGCCTACCGCCGTGGCGATGGCCACCAAAAAAATGTCGCCACAGCTACCAGACGTCTGCCATAAGATGACCACAGCTGCATTTCCACCACAAGAATGGTGGAAATCCAGATGTGGCCATACTGGCGGATGGCAGTAAGGTAGCGCTGCTATCACCATAAAAATAATATGGCCTGGCGGTGTTCTGCTGGTGGGCGCTGCTGATGGTAGCAGCGCCCAGTCCCGTCCCCTGCCGGAGGACCCCATGGATCCAGGTAAGTGGGGTCTCTGACGGGGAGAGGGATTGGGGATGTTGTGTGTGTGGGGTGGTGTGAATGTAGGTGTGTGCATGCATGTGGGTGTGTGTTGAGTATTGAATGCGTGTGTGCATGTACAGACGTGTGAGTGCATGTATGTTGTGAAATGTGAATGTGTGTCTGCATATATGTTTGGAAGTGTGTGCGGATGTGTGTGTGATTGGATGTATGCATGCGTGTATGTTTGTGTGAATGAGTGTGTTTATGTGTTTGTGTGTGAAGGGGGGCCTTGGATGTAGGGGTGGGGTGGCGGGGTTTGGAGAGGTAGGGGGGAGACCCCTATCAGTGACAGGGAAAGAATGCCCTGTCACTGATCTGGCCTACCACCATGGTTTTCGTGGCATTACGAATGCAACAAAACCATGGCAGTAGGTGGGGTCATAATCCTGCAGGTGGCACAATGGCGGCTGCTGGACTGGAGATGGATATCTTCAGCCCAGCGGCTGTTACCGCCGTGGCGGTCGGAGTGGTACATTGGCAGGTTGGCCTCAGCCAACCCGCCAATGCATAATGTGGCAGTAAGAACCGCCAGCCTGTTGGCGGTACTTACCACCACATTATCGCCAACCGCCAGGGTCAGAAGGACCCCCAAAGTGTCCCCAGGAAAGTTACAATGCTGTCAAAAAGAAGTCCAAAACCCTGGAAAGCACATTGAAAAAGGAGCGAGAAAATTGTCACAAGAGAGAATCTTAGCCATCCTGAAAATGAGTCTGCCAACTACACAGAGAGAAGTCAGGGTGTTTTGTGGAATGGTGGGCTACTGTAGACAATGGATACCCAACTTTTCCCTGGTGGCTAAGCCTTTACAGAGGCTGGCACACAAGAAAGTGTCTGATCTGGTACCATGGGATAACAATTGCTTTATCACATTTATAGAACAGAGAGAATGTTTCTGTCATGCCTCAGCTCTAGGAATGCTCTCTCAGTGCTGACTCAAATGCATGGAAATGCTAAGACACCACTGCCATATTTTTCAGCCATGTTATATCCTGTTGATTGAGAATTAACTGGCTGCCTACAATCTGTGGCAGCAGTTAGTACAAACGTTGAGAGGTACGAGAATATTGTTATGGTTCATCCATTAACTGTTTACATGCCCCTTTAAATTAAGATTTTGCTAAGTAGAACAAGAACACAATATCTTACCATCACCTGACTTACTAAGTACAAGCAGAAAATGTGATAATTAAACCATGTGGAATTCTGCATCCTGCTACTGTATTGCCAATACTGAATCAGGAAAATGTTGAACATTGTAAATGGAACCACAATTGTCTAGATAATACTAAACTATACACCAAGCCAAGATCAGACATAAAAGATGAACCATTGCCTAAATCTGATTATGTCCTTTATGTTGATGGTTTGTGTTTGAGAGATGATGGAGGAAGTCTGAGAGCAGCATATGATGAATGTACTCTTTCTGAAGTGGTTGAAGCTTTGTGGCTTCAAGGAATATTCTCAGCTCAAGTTGCTGAACTGATTGGTCCTAAAGTGACAGTCTTTACTGTTAGTAAGTACGTCTTTGATGTTGTCCATGACTATGGTCAACTGTGGTCTTAGAGGGGATTTATGAGGCCCTCTATATTTTTGATCCAGAATGCCGAATAAGTAAGAAACCTCCTCAATGCATTACAATTGCCTGAACACTCTGCAGTGGTTTAAGTGCTCTGCACATCATTATGGAGATAATCACGTGACTTTGGGCAAAAGATACGCAGATGAGGTTGCCAAATTCTACGCTTATAATATTTGTACAATTAACGGTGAACTTACTAAAGAGGGAATGGATGACACTAACTTCAACCTCTTGTTGACAACAGTTGATACTTGGAATGAAGTGAAAAGGCTTCAAGAGGAAGTGTCTGAGGAAGAACAGCAGAATTGAGTCAGAGCAGGTTGTGTTGAAAGAGGTGATGATGGGTTTCAATGGATGGGATGCCAGTGTTGCCAAATAGTATGTTGCCTCCTATGGTTAGGTATTTCCATGGTCCAGTCCATGTTGGTATTGACACCCTAGTGAGATGGTTTAGGCAGGCTTGGTTCAATCCAAGATTTAGGTTGATGGCTGAAGTATTGTATCATAGATGTGTTGTGTGTCAACAAAATAATGTTGGAAAGAGAACTGTGGTCATACTGAGTCACACAGGAAGGCCAGGAGGGCCTTTTAACAGAATTCACCTTAATTTCATTGAGATGCCTGTGTGCAATGGATTGAGGTGTGTTTTGGTCATTGTATGTGTCTTTTCCCGGTGGGTTGAAGGATACTCATCTAGGCAAAATGATAGCCTCACTGTGTCTAAACTGCTGTTGAGGGAACTAATCCCCAGATTTGATACACCAACCCCTTTAGAATCAGACTGACAAACTCATTTTAATAATGAAATTCGAAAATTGTTGTGTGCAGCACTGCAAATTGAACAGGGATTGCCTTGCAGCTATAGTCTGGTGACTTGTTTTCTTATGGAACAGGTGAACGGTACACTGAAATCCAGATTGCCAAAAGTGTGTCCTTCGAAATGATTGAAATGGCCTGATGCTCTTGTGTTGATGAGTCACCAGAGTGTACAGACTCAAAAGACTGGTATTTTTCCTCAGGAGATCATAATGGGGAGGGTGAGGATACTGCCCGTGATTCCTGTGAATGCACTTGTGAACACAACTGATGACATAGTCCTAGACTATTGCAAAGGACTAGCTGATGTGGTGCTTTCTGTGTCTCATCAGGTTGTAACAGCCACAACTCATCCGAATCAAGAGCAGTACCATGACCTAAATCCCGGGGATTGGGTCTCAGTGAAGAAACACGTCAGAAAAACATGTCTGGAGACTCATTGGTGTGGCCTATACCAGGAGATCCTGTTTACCACAACTGCTGTGAAGTGTAGTGGATCTACCCTTCCCATACTCACAGAGTTGACTGTCCCCTAGATGGGCCAGCACCTGTTCCAGAAGAGCCGGTGATAGGGGAAAGACAAGAGAGGAAGGCTAGCCAAGTTGTTGGGAAACAAACTGAGCCTGAAACAGCATTTGGCCATGCAGAAGGGGGTCTTTTGGATTGTTTTCGGACCTCAAGAAGTCTGAGACTTGATCCAGTTCCTTGTCCTGAGGAGAACCCTGACTCAAAGTGTTCAAAATGCATCTACAGTTCTTCACTAAGGATTTGGCTGGGTTAAATGGTACTTTTAGTAATTTAACAAGTCATTTAGGTCTCTCTTTTTTTTGGCCCTTTAAATATGTAAAATAGTTAGGAGAGTATTTTTCTGTTACTTTTTTTTGTAATTTCTCTTTTCTCCTTTTTTTTAATGATTGAACTGGTATCAATGGGGTAGTGGTAATATTGTCACTTGTGTATTGTTGACTGTCAATTTGTCGTGTCAGTGCTGATTGTATTTCTACCATATTTATTATGTGTTGATCAAGTCCTCTGACAGTAAGGTGATAAGCCATTTGTTGTATTTAGGTATGGAATCTTTTTGTCTCTCAGAAGTGGATGATGTTTTTTTTTCAAACTGTCTAATAGAGTAGAATAAAACAAGATGTTATCAAATAAATAAAACGTTTGGCCACAATAAAACTGGATTTTGCGCCCAATCATTTAAATTAGTTTCCAATACTGTAAGTATAGGTTGTTTTCTTATTATTATTGTTATGTGGCCTATTCTCACCGACATGAAATTGGCCCAACCACTATTTGTATCTCAATTTTTAAAAGTGGCATATTCATACAGACAGTTTAAAAAAACAACTTTAACAAAAGATTTATTTTTAAATTGTAAGTTCAGAGCCCAATGGGGAACTGCACTTAAAAGATATTTCAAGGCAATCCCCATGTTACCCTATAGGAGAGATAGGCCTTGTAATAGTAAAAAACTAATTTAGTGGTACTTCACTATCAGGACATGTAAAACCACTAGTACATATCTTACCTTTTAAATACACTGCACCCTGCCCATTGGGTTGCCTTCGCCTACCTTAGGGGTGACTTAAATGTAGTAAAAATGAAGGTGTGGGCCTGGCAAGTGGGTGCACTTTCCAGGTCAAGCTGGCAGTTTAAAACTGTACACACAGACATTGCAGTGGCAGGTCTGAGACATCTTTCTAGTGTTACCCATGTGGGTGACATAATCAGTGCTGCAGGCCCACTATTAACATTTGATTTATAGGTCACTTCACTATGGACTTCCTACTATACAAAATATGCCAAACATGAAGAAAACCAATCATTAAACCAATTTAGACAGAGAGCACTTGCACCTTAGCACTGGTCAGCAGTGGTAAAGTGCCCAGAGTCCGAACTCCTGCAAAAACGAAGTTCAGCACAGGATCATAACAGGAGATCAGAAGCCAAGAAGGCAAGAGCTAACAGGTCTAACAAGTATCCCCCCAGCTGAACTTGGGGAGAACTACACATCCTCATGGGAGTTCTCATCACTAAGGTGGAAGAACCTGGACAGACCATCACCATTGGTGTGTTCTGTGCCAGGGCGATGCTCTACCGTGAAGTCCATTCCCTGTAGGGAGATGGACTACCTCAATAGTTTAGTTCTCCAATCAATCCAGCCAGGACCTGGTTGACAAGCCTCTGGAATGTGGCAGAGGCGTTCTTAAACCCAAAGGGCTTGACAGAAAACTGAAAGTGCCCCTCTGGTGTTCAGAATGTAGGGTTCTCTTTGGCCCTCTCCGTTAAGCAATCTGGGGGTCATTATGACCTTGGCCCGTGTGGCCGCCAATGCGGCCGCACTCACGCGGCCCCCATTATGACATTCCCGCTGGGCCGGCGGGGATGAGGCCGCAACATAGGAGCCAGCTCCTAATGGAGCCGGCGGTGTTGCGGCCGTGCGACGGGTGCAGTTGCACCCGTCACGCTTTTCACTGTCTGCATTGCAGACAGTGAAAAGCTGGCCGGGGCCCTGTTAGGTGGCCCCTGCACTACCCATGCCAGTGGCATGGGCAGTGCAGGGGCCCCCAGGGGCCCCAGGACACCCCTTACCGACAGCCTCTTCCTGGCGGTACAAACCGCCAGAAACAGGCTGGCGGTAGGGGTGCCATAATCCCCAGGGCAGCGCTGCTTGGAGCGCTGCCCTGGTGGATTATCACTGCCGGGGCTAAAAGGCCGCGCGGTCGTAATAGGGCTGGAAGCACCGCCAGCCTGTTGGCGGTGCTTCCGTCCTTTTAGCCCTGGCGGTCTCGGACCGCCAGGGTTGTAATGACCCCCTCTGACAGTACCCAGATGTCAGGTCAAACGTGCTGAGAAACTTAACAGCTCCCAACTACTCAATGAGCTCATCAGCTCTGGGGATGGGGTGTGTATCAGTCCTGGTGATGGCAATCAGCACCCGGTAGTCAACACAGAACCTAAGTTCAGGTGTAATGCTGGGTGGGCCAGCCTTGGGGACCAGAATCATTGGGCTGGCCCAAGGTCTGTTGGAGTGCTCAATCACCCCAAACATCTTAGAGACCTCCTCCTTGAAGCTATCTCTCACTCTGTCAGTCACCCTGTAAGACTTGTGCTTGACAAGTAGACTGTCCCCAGTATCAATGTCATGGGAGCATGACATTGAGGTGAACTGTCCCAGGCACAGGCAACAGTCCCTCTGATGTTCTAGGGTCAGAGTATGGGAGAGGTTCACACACTCCCCTGACCCATCCTGCTCTTTGACAGACAGGTCCGGGAGAGGTTCACTCTCCTCTTCCACCCCATCAATTGTGACGAAGGGCATGATTACTTTGCATCTCTCAAGATATGGTTTGAGTCTGTTGATGTGGAGGGCTCCCAAAGGGCTCCTAGGGTTCTACGTGTCCGCCAAGTAGGTGGCATCACTTTTGTTCTCCTTCACCTCAAATAGCCTAGACCAATGGTTTTGGAGAGGATGAGGCTGTACAGCGGCCATCACCCACACTTTCTGGCCAGGCTGAAACTCAACCAGAGTGGTATTCTGGTCATGTCAATGTTCCATGTCCTCCTGGCTTGCTTCCAGATAGATCACGATTCTGGAAACAAGCTGACTGGTTCCTGAAGGCCACCATGTAACTGAATACATTCTGGGGCAGCTTCATGGGTGCTTGCTTCCAACACAGCTTCACCAAACTGAGAAGCTCTCTCACAGGGTGCCCATATAGAAATTCAAAAGGGATGAATCCAACCTCCTCCTGTGGTACCTCCCTGTAGGGAAACAACAGGCATGGGAACAGGACATCCCACTTATGCCTCATGGGCCCTGAGAGACCCATAATCATGCCTTTCAGGGTACAGTTGAAACTTTCAACCAACCCTTTGCTTTGGGGATGGTAAGGCATGGTGAACTTGCCACATGTCTTCCACATGGCCTTCATGTACATCAACATGAAATTGGTACCCTGGTCAGATACAATCTCCTTAGGGAAACCCACATTGGTAAAGATCCCCATCAGTGCCCTCGCCACTGTGGGTGCAGCCACTGTCCTCAGGGGGATAGCTTACAGGTACTGGGTGGCATGGTCCACCATGACCAGGATAAACCTGTTGCCAATGGCTATCTTGGGATCCAGAGGCCCCACAATGTCAATGCCCACCAGCTTTAAAGGGGTGCTCATGACAGGAAAGGCTTCCACCTCTTCCTATGTTTGTCACTCGCCTGGCAGGTCTGACAGGTCCTGCAGAACACATCTGAGGCCTTCATCATTTGAGGTCAATAAAAGTGGGTGACAAGCCTGCCGTGAGCTAGACCCAGTAAGAAGGCTCTGAAACACTGGGGTACCACCAGCACATGTGCTGCCACAGGCATAGCAACCTTAGGCACACAATACAAGGGATCCCTCTCCATGTATATCAAGTGAGATCCACAGGTGTCACCAGCTGCCTGGGCCTCAACCTGTTTCTGAAGGCCCTTCTTTGTGCTGCATGCTTTCTGTGCTGCAGAAAACTCCTCCCTAGTGGGGCCTCCTTCCTGCTGCCAATGGGTCCACTCAGGCAGATCTCCCAATTTGGCCACTTCTTCCCTTGTAGGTTCTGGGGTGTCCTCCTCAGGTTCAACCTCCTTCTTGGCTGGGGGAATCTTAGGAATGGTTTTCAAATGCCCCTTCCCCTCCTTCTCCTGACAAGCTCCTGGGCCACTGGTTCAGGCCCCAGTTGCTTCTGATCACCCTCTCTGGAGGCCATGGCCCATGTGGTCATGCACATCCACTCTGGCAATCCTAACATTTCCAAGTGTGCCTTGAGCTCTTCCTACTTTCAGGTGGTATGCTCTAGGTCATTACCTAGCAGACAATCAAAAGGCATGGATGGGCCCACAGCTACCCTCAAGGAACCTGAGACCCCTCCATTCAACCATTCAGAGGGAACCTGAGCTACCAAGCATTGGTGCTCACTGTTATCTACTGCACCAACACATTAGGGATTACCTGCTCTTCAGGTACCAGATGACAGTGGACTGTTGTCATATTGGCTCCTGTGTCTCTAAGAGCCTCCACTGATCTTCCATTGATTGACACCTACTGCCTGTACTTCTTTGTATTATCAGGCATGGGGGTTCTCTGGACCACCTCACCCAGGGAGACTGGGGTTATCTCAGATATCTCCCCATCACTAACTGGGGCCAACTCCTCCCAAGTCCTACACCAGCCTTCCCAAGTGACTGCCCACAGGTGGGGGCTGTGCCTGCTAAGGACACTTGGGACTCCCTCTGATGTGCCCCTCCTGGCAACAGGCAAAGTACTTGATGGGTCCCTGCCCTGTAGGCTTTCCTTAAGGGAACCAACTCTTTTTCTCAACAAGGGGCTGGGAATCCTTACCCTGGGAACTAGTTTGGGGCCCTTTAGAGAACTCCTTATTTTTATCTTTGTCCCCCGGCCTTCATCTGTTGGGGACTCTGCCCACCCTTGGCTGAGTCTCCCGCATACAACATTTAGACTTTGGCGCTGAGCCAATGGTCCACCTCCTTGGCAAGCTTCCTGGGGTCAGTAAGCTTGCTGTCAATCAAGTGCTGGTGCAGCTCGGGAAAACAATGACTAGACAAGTGCTCCCATCCAATCAAACTGCATAGCCCGTGGTTTCCTTGCTGCCCGTTACCCAACCATCTAGCGCTCTGCAGAAAGAATCCATATACTCCACCCAAGTTTGTGCCTCAAGTTTAGCACTCTAACTAAACGTGACCCTGTAACTTTCTGGGGTGAGACAATGCCTCCTGCTTAGGGTATCCTTCATGGTGAGGTACCTTATCTGATCCTCTCCTTCTAAGGACAACAAGGTATCCCTCCCCTCCAATGAAAAGTACTTCCTCAGACCTGCCCCCAGTCTCTCTCAGGGAGCCTCTGCATCCTCAGTGCTAACTCATAACCCTTGAACCACTGCTCTATGTCATTACCCACCACAAAATCCTTTACCACATTCATGGGTATATGGACCTTCCTCTCAAACTGCACTGTTGAACTGCTGCCACCATCTGTGCTGGACCTGCGCTTTAGCTTCATCACTTTCAAACTCAGCTCTTGAGCAAAAATCGGTTTCTTCTCTTCTGTGGTGATCCTCTCTTTCCCTCTCTCTGCCTCTCTATTGAGTCTGGCCAGTTCCAACTGAAACTCCTTCTCCATTTTGAATCTCTCCAGCTGCCTGGCCTCTCGCCTGTCCTCCAGCTCCTCTGGGTTCAGATCTCTGGAGGAAACACTGCTACCTGTCATGTAGGCTGCTTCCCTCCTAGGCAGATCTTTGTTATCCACCAAATCATCATGTATGCTCTGTACCTCCTCATCCACAGCAACATTTTTCTCTGCTGTGTGCTCATCGGCCTCGTTTGCTGCCAACCAGGCCCTCAGCACCTTTTGCAGCTCCTCCTTTTAAGTGGAGCTTTTGATTGGACCCTTGAATTCCTCACAAAACTGCTTGAGCTGAGATACACTGTAGGTATCCTACTTCTCCAGCTCAAACATCACATTTGTTACAACTGCTGATGGCTTGTGGAAAAGGCTCAACAAAGGTACAAGATATCAAGAGTCAGAGAGATTCCAAAAAGGAAAAAACAGAAAAGTAAAAAATACAAGAGAAATAAATACTTAGTGGTTGTGTAATTGTCTGCAATAAGACAGTAGTGTACACCAATCACTGTATGTCAAGTACAAATAAAAGTCCTATCCTCACCGTTGATCACCAGTGTTAGAGATGTGGTCCCTAGTTGGAAGCCAGTATTCACCCATTCCAAGTTGGGACCCTCACTCTAGTCAGGGTAAGGGAGGTACACAGGTCATATAACCCCTGCTCACCCCCATGGTATCTTGGCACAAGCAGTCAGGCTTATCTCAGAGGCAATGTGTAAAGTATTTGCACAAACACATTAGTAACACAGTGAAAACACCACAATAGGACTCCACACCAGCTCAGAAAAATAGCCAATATTTATCTAAATTAAAAAAGACCAAATTGACAAAAATCCAACATACACAATAGAAGATATCAGCCTTTAAAGTAAAAAAGAGTCTTGATCCTTAGGAATCCACTTATGCGTTGTTTTAGCACAAAGTACCTGGTATGTGCTGCAGGAGAGATAATGTGTCAGAAAAGAAGTGATGGGTCGATTCCTTACTCACAAGTGAGGCCGTGTGTCAGTTCTTCCCCACCGGGTAGGCCATGGGTTTTCCCTCACAGAAGAACGATGTGCCGATTTCCGGACATGCAGCCCCAGGTCTGTGCTGCTATGTTGCAGATTTGATGCCCAAAGGTTGATGCGTGAAAAATTCAGATGCACTGTGCAAAGGGTCCACATGGAGGACAGGCACTGCATTGATTCTCCAGGTGCTGTGTAATATTTTCAGCCATGGGACAGGCGCTGAGTCGATGTTTCTGACGCGCTCACAACAGTGCTTGGATTTTCCCCCATAGGTTACCAGCTTTCACTTCTAAGGGCCCAGGTACTGGATTTGGCACCACTTAACAAGTCAGGACTCACAGCAAAGAAGCCCAGGCACTGGCAGATGAATTATTTGATGTTCCTGAGATTTCACAACAGAAGGCAAGCTCAGTTCAAGCCCTTGGAGAACCTGGGAAAGCAGGATGAAGAAAGCAAAGTCCAGCCCTTTCACTCACAGGGCAGAAGCAGCAGAAGGCCAGTACAGCAAAGCAGCAGGCAGAGTGGCAGGTCCTCCACAATAATCTATATCTTCTCCCTGTCAGAATGTCTTCAATCTAGGAGTGTTCAGAAGTTGTGGGGTCGGCAGTTCAAGATTTATACTCATTTTTGTCTTTGAAGTAGGAAAACTGCAAAGGAAAGTCTTTATAGTGTATAAGAACCTTCCTCTCCCTGTCCTGGCCCCAGACACAATCCAGGGGATTGGAAACTGCTGTGTATAAGGATAGGCAGACCCCTATTCAGGTGCAAGCGTCAGCTCCTCCCTCCACTCTAGCCTTTTAAGACTCATCAGGATATGCAGGACACACCTTAGCTCCCGTTGTGTGGCTGTCTAGAGTGAATTAACAAATAGCCCAACTGTCAGTCTGACCCAGATGCGTATTCCACAACCAGGCATGAACACAGAATGGTTAAGCAAGAAAATGTCTACTTTCTAAACGTGGCATTTTCAAATGGACAATTTAAAAACCAACTTGAAGAAAGACGTATTTTTATCGGCTCTCAATGGGAAACCGCTCTTAAAAGATATTTCAAGGCAATCCTCATGTTACCATATGGGAGAGATAGGCCATGCAATAGTGAACCACAAATTTAGCAGCATTTCACTATCCGGACATGTAAAACACACTAGTTCATGTCCTACCTTTTAAATACACTGCACCCTGCCCATAGGACTGCCTTGGGCCTATCTTAGGGGTGACGTAGATGTAGCAAAAGGGAAGATGTGGGCCTGACAAGTGGGTGCACTTGCCAGGTTGAACTGGTAGTTTAAAACCGCACTCACAGACATTCCAGTGGCAGGTCGGAAACATGTTTACAAGGCTACTCATGTGGGTGGCACAATCAGTGCAGCAGGCCTAATAGTAACATTTGATTTACAGACCCTGGGCAACTCTAGTACATTTTACTGTGGACTTACTAGTAAATTAAATATGCCAATCACGGAGCAAGCTTATCATTAACCCAATTTAGACAGAGAGCACTTCAACGTTAGCACTAGTCAGCAGTGGTAAAGTGCAAAGAGTCCTAAAACCAGCAAAAATGAAGTCCAGCACAGGATCATCACAGGAGGTCAGAAACCAAAAAGACAGGGGTAAACATGCTAAGAGCTGACATCTCTAACAAATATGTTTTCTCAAATTATGGCCTTGTGTTTTCAGAAGTTCCTTTGTTCAAGCATCTGAATAAGAATACTTTTTTAAAGGAGCAGAATTTGCAGGGAAATATTTCTTTCCACTGAAACCGTTATACACTGCATATGCACACAGACAAAATTTGACCTGTTCAATGACTGAGACTGAGAAGAAATATTTGAATTTAGTTGTAGATAGAAGGAGGTAATTAGAAACCAAGGGCCAGGTGTATCAAGCGTTTTTGCATTTGTAAACGGTACGAATGGCTGTTTGCGAATGCAAAAATGCCTTTCATTATGTATGAAAGGCATTCGCTATGCAATATCACGGAATCGCTAAAATAGCGATTCCTTAATATTGCGACCCCGTTTAGAGAATCGCAAATTTCGATTCTCTAAATAAGAAATCGCAAATAAGGAATCCTTATTTGCGATTTCTTAAGCACATGTATCAAGCTTTTCCTTAATACGAATTGGGCATTAAGGAATCGCAATTACCACCAAATACAATTTGGTGGTAACCATGTGCAAATTTTAAAAATGCATAAAAAATGCATTAAAATGAACATAGAGGGACAGATTTACAAGGCCTTAGTGTCTCCTTGTGCCACATTAGTATCATAGGGTTTTTAGGCTAATACAGCTCAACGAGGCAAAAATCACCGCTCCATATTTACAAAATGGCGCAATGCATGCATTGCACAACTTTGCAACCCCTTGTGCCACTTTATGCCTTCGCCAGGCATAATGTATGCAAGTGGGGCATTCTCGCATTTGGAGGCCCGCAAAAATGGCACAAATAAATCTACAAGATTGCATTGCACCATATTTGGCATCATTTTTAATGCCTGCTCAAAGCAGATGTTAAAAGAACGCATCCATTGAAATCAATGGGACTCCTTGCACTTTGCTCTACTAGCGTCAACATTTTTGATGCTGTTGGAGCAAAGCTCCACAATAGCATCAGAAATTCTGCTGCTATTTGCCTAATGTAAGCCATGGTGCGCTGTTTTGGAAATACATCACACTCATGGTTTTGTTAGGTGGTGGTGGGGTGGTGCAAAAAATCTGGAGCATCAGTACTGATACTCCAGATTCTTGTATATCTGGGCCATAGTGTGGCCAGGAACAATTGGCTGTATTTAATGTTGTGGTCTCTTAGTTGCCATTTTGCAGCCCAAAAGTTGTTGCACAATGCCTAGACACAGGGCTAAAATTTGTTTGTCTTCATACAGGGGGGGGGGTCTTCATGAGCATGCATGTTGAAGGACAGTGTTGCAGTCACAATAACTGAAGAGCCAAGCAATCATGCTCATGGAGTTGCAACCGGGTGCAACGCCAATGCCCTTTGATCTCTCTCCGCAGTGGGCCAAGTTCAAGAGTCTTGGAGGCCTGAGAGTCTTTGTGATCCAGTTCTCCATGAAGAGCTCTGCCGAGGAGCCCTCTGCTCATTCTGAGAAGCCCTCCAAGTAGAGATTATTATGCCATGGGGAGCCCGCTGCATCTTCCAGACGTTCTCCTGTGTGTGTGGCATTGCATTTCAACCCCTCAACCATGACCTTCAGCAACTTCACTTCTTTTTGAGACCATCAACATTATTCTCGATCGCAGTGGTCTGTTCCGCCACCTTACATAGGTCTAGGAGCAGGTGGTTAATTTCCATAGCCAACAAATCCATTTACTCCTCCAACACAACTCAGGAGCCCAGCCAATCAATCAATCAATCAAAGGCATTTGTATAGCGCACTGCTCACCCGGAGGGTCTCAAGGCGCTGGGGGGGGGGAAACGCTACTGCTCGAACAGCCAGGTCTTGAGTTGCTTCCTGAAGGCGAGATGGTCTTGCGTTGTCCGGAGGTGGATGGGGAGGGAGTTCCATGTCTTGGCTGCCAGGTAGGAGAAGGATCTTCCTCCGGCGGTGGCTCTGCGGATGCGGGGGACGGTGGCGAGAGCGAGGCTGGCGGAGCGGAGCTGGCGGGTGGGCTTGTGGAAGGTCAGGCGGCTGTTGAGGAACTTGGGGCCCAGGTCGTGGAGGGCCTTGTGTGCGTGGGTGAGGAGTCGGAACGTGATTCTTTTGTTGACGGGGAGCCAGTGCAGGTCTCTCAGGTGTTCGGAGATGTGGCTGTGTCGGGGGATGTCCAGGATGAGTCGTGCTGAGGCGTTCTGGATCCGTTGGAGTTTCTTCTGGAGTTTGGCGGCGGTGCCGGCGTAGAGGGCGTTCCCGTAGTCCAGCCGACTGGTGACGAGGGCCTGGGTGACCGTCTTCCTGGTCTCGGTGGGGATCCACCGGAAGATCTTTCGAAGCATGCGTAGGGTGTTGAAGCATGAAGATGAGACGGCGTTGACTTGTCTGGTCATCGAGAGGGAGGAGTCCAGGATGAAGCCTAGGTTGCGAGCGTGGTCCGTTGGCTTGGGGGTGGCTCCCAGGGCGGGGGGCCACCAGGAGTTGTCCCAGGCGGATGGTGATGATCCCAGGATGAGGACCTCCGTCTTGTCTGAGTTCAGTTTCAGGCGGCTGTTCTTCATCCATTCGGCGACGTCTTTCATCCCTTCGTGTAGGCTGGCTCTGGCGGCGTCCGGGTCGCTGGTGAGGGAGAGGATCAGCTGGGTGTCGTCGGCGTAGGTGATGATCTTGAGGTTGTGTTGACGTGCGATGGTTGCGAGGGGGCTCATATAGACGTTGAAGAGGGTGGGGCTGAGCGATGACCCTTGTGGAACTCCGCAGATGACTTCGGTGGCCGCTGACCGGAACGGGGGGAGGCGGACTCTCTGGGTTCTTCCGGCGAGGAATGAGGCGATCCACTCCAGGGCCTTCCCCTGGATGCCGGTGTTGTTCAGGCGCTGTACCAGGGTGCGGTGGCAGACAGTGTCGAACGCTGCGGAGAGGTCCAGGAGGATGAGGGCCGCAGTTTCCCCATTGTCCATTAGGGATCTGATGTCGTCTGTGGCTGCGATGAGGGCGGTCTCCGTGCTGTGGTTGGCTCGGAAGCCGGATTGCGAGTGGTCGAGGGATCCGTTGGTCTCGAGGAAGGCAGCTAGCTGTCTGTTGACGGTCTTCTCGATGACTTTGGCAGGAAACGGGAGGAGCGAGATGGGGCGGTAGTTCTTGAGGTCGGAGGGGTCTGCAGTTGGTTTCTTCAGCAGGGCACTGATCTCGGCGTGTTTCCAGCACTCCGGGAAGGTGGCGGTGTTGAAGGAGGCGTTGACGATGTCACGGAGGTGGGGTGCGATGATGTGGTCAGCCGTGTTGAAGATGTGGTGTGGGCAGGGGTCCGTAGGGGATCCGGAGTGGATGGTGTTCATTGTGCGTGTTGTGTCTTCGGTGCTGACTGGGGTCCAGGTGCGGAGGGTGGCGGTGGGGGGCATCGGTTCGGTGGTGGGGTTTGTGGTTGGTGGGCCGAAGCTGTTGTGAATGTTGGCGATCTTGTTGTGGAAGAAGGCTGCGAGGGAGTCGCAGAGGTCTTGCGAGGGAGTGATGTCATTGTTTCCGGCGTCGGGGTTGGAGAGCTCTTTGACGATGCTGAAGAGTTCCTTGCTGTTGTGGGTGTTGTTGTCCAGTCGTTCCTTGAAGGCTGTCTTCTTTGTGGCGCGGATCAGTTGGTGGTGTTTGCGGGTGGCGTGTTTGAGGGCCGTCATGTTGTCTGTGGTCTGGTTGGTGCGCCAGGTGTTCTCCAGGGAGCGGCAGTTCTTCTTGGAGGTGATGAGCTCGTCGGTGAACCAGGAGGCTTTCTTGCTGCTGCGTCTGCTGGGGGGGTTCTTCTTCAGTGGTGCGAGGGCGTCTGCGCAGTTGGTGATCCACTGTGTGAGGTTGTTGGCGGCTTCGTTGGGGTCCGTTGAGCTGGTGGGGGGGTTCTGGCTGAGGAAGGTGGTGAGCTGGTTGCCGGTGATCTTGTTCCAGCTCCTGCGGGGGGTTTGTTGAGGGTGGTGGTGGGTCGTCGTTTTACTGAAGCTGAAGTGGACGCAGCTGTGGTCAGTCCACTGGAGATTGGTGGAGTGGCTGAAGGTGACATATTTGCTGGATGAGAAGACTGGGTCAAGCGTGTGGCCGGCGTGGTGTGTAGGGGTGGTTACCAGTTGCTTGAGTCCGAGGTTGGCCAGGTTGTCCAGTAGAGCAGTGGTGTTGCGGTCCTTGTCGTCCTCCAGGTGGAAGTTGAGGTCCCCCAGGAGGATGTAGTCGGTGGAATTGATGGCGTGGGGGCTGACGAAGTCTGTGATGTCTTCGCTGAACTGTGTGCGTGGTCCCGGTGGTCTGTAGATGAGGGTGCCTCTGAGCG